>NC_090665.1:49152096-49476815 GCF_013368605.1 Nyctibius grandis | reverse complement strand
GGTGGCTGGGCATTCACCCTTGTGTGCAGCGTGGCAGAGGACGGCCCAAGCAGACCCTCACTCTCGGAGCTGGCCGAGGCCAGTGCTCTGGTGTCCTGCACAGGCATACCACATCACACTCACCTTTATCCTGCCGTACCACAAACCATCAGGCTGTCTTCTTTTTACTTTTTTCAAATATTTTTGACACTCCACAGAAAAAATATTCCTTCCTCTGACTGGCTGCACAGTTTTTCCCAGCATTAAGCTGTCAGAGAGCCCAGAGCAGGCCGGGTTCATTAGTCCATGTAGGTGGATGTGTAAAATAGGCCCAATGAAACGTCCAGCCGTCGCAGGAGTGTTTCTTGGAACTCTTTCTGTAGTGCTTCCCGCATACGTAAGAGCACGTGGAGCCAGTTGCTGTCTGCAGGAGCTCTGGCTGGAGCTCTGGCTTTGTATGCTGTGTTCATCATGACACCAGTAGAGGTTTGGTGGTGACTTACCCACGAGAATGGCCCATCAGTGAGTGCACCTCAAGTTTTGATTTTTATACCTCCAAAACTGTTAGAAATATCAGATGAAGCAGAACATGCTCTGTTTTATAACAGAAAACCAGCCAATCTATTTTAAAGTATTTTCCCTTGGCAACAGCAGACGATGTGGTGGTCAGACAGCCAAACAGCTACCATTAGTCATGAATAATTAAAACAGAGAATCCAACTGTTAGCAGTAACAGTTTTGTCTTGGAAAGACTCTCATTAGCATACAATGCTTCTTGCAGAAATCTCCAGTAATTTTTCTCATGCAAATGTCAATGTAAATGAAGGAAATTCTAGATATTTATGTATATATGCTGTATTTTTTTCTGTATTTATGTAAATACACAGGAATATGATAACTGTCCAGTTTAGTGTGGCATCCGTGCTGTGCCTGCGGAATGTACATAGCGCAGCTCTGTCAGAAGCAGGCAGGAACCTTATTCCCTCTCCCAAACACAGGCATACATAATTTACTGTACACTTGTATGCCTTTGATAGTTCGCTGCCTTCATGTTAAAAATGTTTTTAAACTGAATATAATTCACCATCATAAAACAGTGCTTGGCACTGAAGTTCTCCCTTTCTGACCACCTGATTTCCACTTGGCACGAGTGCTCCCGTTACATTTATTCCGGGTGTGAAGACGATGATCGGACCTTTGCCCTGTGTTTCCGTGGGAAGGGCTGGCTGCCAGGTTTGCTGGGTGGCACTGCACAGCTGTGCGGGCGTGCTCTAGGTGCCCTTGGGTATGGAGGAGATGCGTTTCTTTAGAGCGTGGTCCTGGTAAGGAGCTCCAGAGCTGCCGTTATCGGAGAGCTGAGAGGCGCTGGGGTGCTCGCAGGCAGGTTAGTGATAGGAACCGGTGGGAAGCAGGACCAGGTAAGAGTTAAAAACAACCAGTTAAAGAAGAAAACAAGGCTTTGAAACCACACTCCCATTTCTTCCTGACTGGAGAGGGGAGCAGCTGTGCAGCACAGGTCTAGAGGCACACCGTGGCTTTGCTGCCGGCTACAGATCCAGTGTGGTTGGTTAAGCGAGGATGGCACAGAGGACGGTTCTCTCCAAGGAAACGTGGTTGGAGAAAGCGAGGGAACGTTTCAAATGAAGGTCTGGTTGATTTAGTGATTTACTTCATCCATCCGTCCATCCATCCACCTAGTGGCTATTGACTTACAGGAAAATCATTACTTTTTCTTCAGCACAGTAGTTGAATTTCGGACTAAAATAATATCTATGTAGGCACATGTAGGTACTTTTTTATAGACTGTGCTGGGGGATTTTTTATATTAAAGCTGTTTGTTTTATGTAGAAGCTGTAGAAGAACATCTGAAATAGGCCAGAGTCCCGACTCCAGCGCGCTGCCGTGCCTGCTCAGCGGTACCTGCGGTGCCTGCTCTGGAGAGGTGCTTCCCTCGGGTCTGGCCGTGGCTGCAGCCCCTGCCTGGGGAAGCGATGCTGTGGGCAGCTCCCGCAGCCCCTGGGGTACGGTGAGGGCAGGTGCCATGTGAGAGCAGGAAAGCGTTGGAGAACAAATTGTTCTGTGCTGCTGTGGAACGAAAGATCTGCTGGAGTAAATGAAGCAGAATTTTACTAAACCATTTTCCCCCCCTCTTTCTGCTTGGCCACACTGGTTGCCTAGAACTTTCTCTTCCGTTTGTCTTTCTACCCTGTTGTAGAAAAACGGGGTATGTTCCAGTATGTGGAAGAATAAAGTCCATCGGGACAGCTGAGTGTATTGAAAACCTGCGCAGGTGGTCCAGTACAGCCCTTCTGTGGGATATAATATTATCTCCCATAATATTTTTAGCAGGTTTTAATAAGCTACCAGCTTAAGTGATGAAATATCCATGAGGAGGTTTTACTTCCAGTTTACTAGCTCTGAGTTTTAATAACACGGGTGGAAGTTTGCAGAGCCAACATGTCAGAGCACTTCATTCGCTGGGGCTCAGGAACGGGAACGAGCAGCGCAGGCTGCTTCTCTGCCGTTTTGGGTTTGTTTTAATTCAGGCAAGTTTGCTCTCTCCTGTCGAAGGAGGAGACCCGGCAGCAGCAGGAGCAGCACTCTTGCGCAGGGTGAGAGTGGAAAAAGGGAAAGCCCTGTGTAGCTGTGAGTTACAGTGACAGCCTGCGTCACGCGTGCTGTGGGTGATACTGGGATGCGGTGGGAGCAGGGCGTGAGGACCGGCTGGGACGCAGCCATCGGGGGAACGGCCCTGGCTTCCTGACACCCAAACGCCCATTTCCTAGTCCATAATGATCAGAAAGAAGTTTAATGGGCGAGGGCGTCACTGAACGCATTGCGTTCGCCCGTTCTTTGTGACTGCGATGCTACCCACTAGAAACGTTCAGCTTGACACGGGAGCTCCAGGCACAACCTTAGCTTCCAGTAAATCATGGTGTCGCTTGATTTTAAACTAGAGCTGTAAATGCGTGATGGACAAATGAAAACATTAAATATTGCAGCCAATGCTTGTAGTAAGTGGTACATTGCGGGCTTGGAATAAACACATTTATGTTTGTGACACAGTTCAAAATAAAGCGTATGTTATTACTGATGTAATTTAACATCAGCCCAGATTCTCGGTATCGTGTTGTAGAGCAGCGTGATGGTCAGAAGCTCCCGTGATGGTGGTGGGTGTGAGAGCTGGGGAGGGTGCCCGTGTGCGTGCAGAGCGGGGTCTGTGCTGGGAGCAGTTCTGTGCTCGATACCGAGTGGCAACGGCTGTCACGGCCCTGTACTGCGCTTTGGAACCGCGGTGCCTGCCTCAGCCCCTGCCCAGCGAGGGCTCGGGTGGTTAATGCCTCCAGAGTTGCTGCTTCTGCTTTCTAGCCCTGGACCTGCCAACGCTGGGACTCCTCTGAGCGACCATGTGTCTGTGATGCACCTCCTGGGTCCACGGTGCATCGCCTGGCTCAGTGTCCTGTGCGTCAGTGGCACCTGGCTCGTGAAATGGGCTCACAGGTTCTCTGGTGAGGCCTCAGAAAGGTACAGGTGAAGCAGGCTGTGAAGTCCAAATTAATGGGCTATTCTGTGCTGAAGACTCAGCGAGATGTGAACTGCTGGTTTTCTCCAAATGGGCTGAATAAAGGTCAAGAACTTCCTCCTGCCGGCAGGAGAGAGAGGAGAACAGCTCCCATGCCGTGACCCACGGGAGCACGAAGGGGAACAGCAGCGGTGCGGGTGCCTCGGAGGAAGGGTGAGAAGAGGATAGTTTTCCATAGAGCCTTTCTGCCGGTGCCAGGAAACCCAGAACTGAAGACGGCAGGAGTCAGCGATCACAGCGAGCTGTTGGGTGAGCCACCATGAGGGGACGGCAGCCTGCAGGGCTCTGATCCGCTTGGACTACAGAGCGCGCGTGGAAGCACCGGCCTCTGCCAACGTGATGTCCACCCAACGGCCGCCGCGAGAGCTGGAGCAGCCTTTTGGTAGCCCGTGCGTGGTGGGACTGGTGCTTTCATGCTGGGAGGAAAACGTGGAGTTTAACCAAAGATAAACACTTAAGTAACACAGCTTGCAAAGAGTTTTTTGGATTTTTTAAAAACTGAAACACAGGAAGTTCCATCCCAATATGAGGAAAAACTTCTTTGCTGTGAGGGTGGCAGAGCCCTGGCACAGGCTGCCCAGGGAGGGGGGAGTCTCCTTCTCTGGAGATATTCAAACCCGCCTGGACTGGCCCTGTGCAACGTGCTCTGGGTGACCCTGCTTGGGCAGGGGTGGGACTGGGGGATCTCCAGAGGTGCCTTCCAACCTCAACCAGGCTGGGATTGTGTGAAATTCTAGAAGTTGTGTTGACTCGTCTTTGTGGCAGTCCCTCAGGTCATGCTTGTGTAAGTGTTTCCTAATGACTTTTTGGTTTCTTGCGTATAGGTGAAGGTAAACTTAAGGAGCAGAAGATGATTTTTAGATTGATGAGATGTTTTTGGCTTAATTATAACAGAAATTGGGAAACGGTCCTAAAAGAGGTTGAACAGTGTCAACACACTTTGAAATAAATTACAGGTGAGGTTGTCCCGGACTTTGAATGCTTAAAGTCTTTAGGAGATTGAACGCAAATCTCTGTGAAATCCCCAAATAATTTGATATCCTGAGCTGAGGCAATAACAAGTTTCCAAAGGTGGTGAGAAGAATGGATGTCTCGGCAAAAATAAACAGATAAATAAAAGCACGGTCTGTGTTTGTCTGCTGTGTCACAGAGTCTGAAAGGCTGAGGGCATCTCTGCAAGATAAACACACCCAGCTTTATTGAAAGTATGATTTCAAACAGGGAACTCTGTCAGGCCTAAAAGCAATTATTGCAGTTACTCTGTTCCTAACCACCACAATATAGCAGTTTTTAATGAGGGATTTGGATCAGATGAACTAAATTAGTTAAAAAATGAGCACAACTGTATATGAAGGTCTCAGAAAGGACTTACATTATTAAATTGACTTATTTTAGGATCTGTGCTTATGAAGTATTGAGTTAGCTTAGTTATGTACTTTAATAGATGCGATGAAAAATCTCACACCAGTGGGAGGTAAAAATGCAGCAGTTTTGCAGGTATTGCTTGCAGAATGAAATAGTACATAATGTTGCAATAATTAAAACATTTCTTTGTATAATATGCTAAATATTTTTGTTTATAAATCTAATATGGTGATATAATATTTACAAAATTATAGGTTAATTCATTAAAAGTATGTATGCATTTATCTTGATGTGTTATGTCATAATTATCTTGAATTTATCATAGGAATTAAATCAGTAAACTGGCAAGATCACGTGCTTTTAAGTGTGTTCTATAGAGAGAAGTGTTAAAGTGTTTTACTGGCTAGCTGCTACTTTAGGTCATCTTGATACAAGTTAAATTGCATCGCAGCACTTAAGGCACACCTTTTGTGATTGGACTCACCAGGCCACGTCTAATCACACTCCCACTTCAACTGTAATTCTCTTATAATTCTTGTTCAAGACAGTTAAGTAAATCTAAAATTAAATAGTAAAAATGTCATTGAAACGCTAATATAAACAGTGAAAAAAAAAGACTGATTAGTCTAGAGTTTTCTTTCAGGTATGAAGGGTTCTTATATCGCCGTTCCTGTTTTATGTTGTGAAAATAGGTTTGTAGGTGCTGTGGGCGGTGGTTGTAGGAAGCCCCTGTGACCTTCAACATCTTTTAAGTGGTATAACAACGTGTGAGCAAACTTGCATGTCTCTGCTCCTCGGTGGGCGAGTTGACCCCCAGTCAAACATTTTGGACTGCTCTGGCAGGGGTTGGACTAGATGATCTCCAGAGGTCCCTTCCAGCCCCAGCTATCCTGTGATTCTGTGATTTAGTTGTTTCTCGATAATTACTCAAACATACTCAATTAAATATTTCACGTCCTCTGTATAAAGCAATGTCTCCAATTCTTACCTAAAGGACCTTCTGCTGTTGGAGAGTTCCTTTTACTTTCTATAACATTCATGTATGAGACAATTTCGTGTGTGTATATATATATATTTAAAAGATATGAGATTTGTGTTGCACCACGTGCAGCAGCAGTCCAGCTGCTCCTCGCCCCACCATCCAGACTGGATTGCAGCTTCTGCTTTTGATGGAACTTTAGTTCTCTGCCTGGTAGATCAAAAAAAAGGGCATGTAGAGCTGAAAAGGATATTTACCAGTAACTAATCAATACAGCAGATGTATTAAGTACCTTGGAAAGAGTAAATCCCCGATGATGTGAAAGGGAACAGGCTTGTGATGGCCGAGCAGCCCGTACCTGCAGCGGGTACCTGGGCTGCTCCTGCCCTGCTCCTCTGCAGCTCCGTCACCCAGCCTTGCCCTGCCCCAGCCCTGCGGCCCCGACGGGCCAGCGGGTCCCAGGGCTTCCCACCCACACCGAGGGCATCGCCCCGTGTCACCCAGCGCGCACCACACCGTCGGGAAGGCCACGCGTGCAGGGTCCACGGTCGTGAGGAGCGAACCACCTTTTATGTATTTCTCTCTGTAATGGTGAACTTTGCTTTTTTTGACCATGACCTGCGAACAAGTGCGTGGTGGGATCAAAGTCAGGGGAGAGGAGAGAAGGTGATGGGGAAATGGCCAGTGGTGACGGAACAGGTCACCAGCTCAGAGGTGCGGAGCTTTGGTCACAGGCACAGGAGACGATGAGTGATGAGTAAATACGTTATGAAAGTGGCCTAATTATGACAAGCAATTTCCCCCCCGGCTGGAACAACTGGACTAGAAAATTGTACTAGACTCTTCGTCCTGAGACTATTAAATAGCAGAGGAAGAGAGAACAAAATATATCTCATGTCACAGCTGCTTTTTTTTTTTTAGTATAGAATCTTGCATACGGCTGGAAATTAGTTCAGAATTAATTAATTGTATTTAATTTGTGACTTTTTCTTTACCTGCATAAACCTTTATGTTACATTTCTGGTAGTATGAAGGTGTACGTGCTAAAGATAAAACACAGCCTGCACATTAAATTTGGATAACTGGCCATTCGGGGGGGGCTGCAGCTCGGGCTGCCCCAGGCTGCGGGGATGCGTTGGGCTGCGCCTCCCCCGGGAGGTGGGGTTTTGGAGGTGTAGAGAGCACTGCCAGTGATGTGCATGTCATTGAGTGCAGCAGTTTGGTGTAAATATTTTAGGTTACTGTGTGTTCATTGATAAATACCGATAAGGCTTAAGTGGTAATGTGAATAATGAACACCTTAGGATGCCCAGCCTTTCCAGTTACAGGTAACTGGCATACCAGAGTAGTTTTTCTACCCACTGTAATTTTTTCTGTACCTATGGCCTCTCCCCAGCAGCAGTTCACCTTTCCCTCCCTCCCATCTCTTTTAGCATTGATGTTTACTGCAGGGAAGATATTCGTGCCCAGGGAACACATCATTCTGTTTATGAAAATAGTAATAACCCTGAACACTGTAGATATATTTGGGACTTAATTCAAATAAGTCTTGAAACATCACATTTCCAACGGACTGTGCTGATTCCTGTTGGTTTTTTCTATATTGGCCAGGTAAAATAAACAGTGAAAGAGAAAATTTTATGTAACAATTTATTTTTCATTCAAATATACTACACCTGGAACGACTTTCTTGAAACACATACTTTTTAATATTTTAGACACATCCAAACACATTTTCTTTTTACAAGATTAACCAAGTGAAGGATCAGAGTGAATATTGTTTTGAAGTGTTCATGAAAATAATGCATGTGCAGGAAAGTGGAAGATAACGTTAGGGCTGGTTCAGTGCATTGATCTTGTGATGTTGTAGCTCCCAGAAGAGCTGAGTCAGCCCAGGAGCCAGGACTCGAGTACTAAGTGGGAGGAGATACTCACGTAGGCGTTTGTGGAGTCTAAGTGGCATTTTGATGTCAAATGTGTGGGTAATTGACCTGCTTATTGTAGTTAAAGTAAATCGTGAGGAGAATCCACTGTCTCACTAAGATTAAAGCTCATGATAAAGTATTTTTGGGTTATAATGCTTAGAATTGTAAGTGCATACACCAAAACCAACCACCAAAAAAAAATAGGCATAAAGCTTCCGATGTTCACTAAATACAGAATCACAGAATCAATCAGGTTGGAAGAGCCCTCTGGGATCATCGAGTCCAACCATTGCCCTGACACCACCATGGCAACTAGACCAGGGCACTAAGTGCCATGTCCAGGCTTTTCTTAAACCCCTCCAGAGATGGTGACTCCACCACCTCCCTGGGCAGCCCCTTCCAATGTTTGAAATTCCTGTGATTCTTTCTGGGGAGGCAGAGGGGAAGTGGAATAAGCTTAGATTGTTAACGTTGTTTGCAAACCTTTTGAATTTTTAGATGGAAGATAATGCATTGTAACAGTACAAAGTAATATTATTTTTTATAGTAGCAAATGATGTGCAGTATTCACTGTTGATCAAAGTTTATGTTACCCAGAATGCAGTTTCTATGCAAATGTTTGCTGTCTCTGGAGAGGACTCGATGCATTATTTGTAAGTAGAAGCAGGTAAATTACAATATCCAAAGCACATCTGCAAGTAGAAAGTTAGAAGATCAATACAAATATATTCATAGGAGAATAAAGGATTCCTGTTTCTGTTTAAGAGTATTAATTTGACTACATATGTGTGCTGGTTAATACTATACGTCTATACCTGGGTGACGGCAGAATCAAGAATGTTCTTTCTTATGCTGTGTCTGGATGAGTATCAGGGATCCTCAGCTAAAATAACACCAGGGTTTGGCACGCTGATCGCTGAGGCTGTCAGCCCCTTCGTGGAGTTACAGCATCTCGTACATCAGTCAGTGTGATCAGCCGGTAATGAGGAGCACCACTCAATTAGCAAACGAGGGCCTTTTATGTTGGTTGGTTTTGTTTGGGTTTGGGTTTGTGTTGGTTTTTTTTTGTTTCTCTGTTTGGTTTGTGGTGGGGTTTTTGTTTGTTTGTTTTTCTGGCAGCAGCATCTAATATTGCAGGTTAAGACTCATTTTCTGAACATATTTACTGGAGCTGACCCCCGGCCCCCAGCAGGCTGATGTGGAGTTTCCCTGCCAAGCAAAGCCTTACGACAATGTAATTACGAGCCTGGTGCAGGGGGAGCTGTACTTCTTAGCATTCATCGGGCTTTAACAAGAAGTAGATAGTTCCTGTAACGGTTCCAAAAACAGTGTCACTAGCAGAGAAGTTCCTTAAATAGTGCTCACTGAGTGAAGCTGCTAATTTGCATGACAGCTTGATTAAACGTAACCTGGTTCCACACTTAATTTATTTTGAAACTGTCCAACATTTTCATTCCATCCCATTAATTTTAAATTAGTAGACTAGCTTGATTAGATTATTTAAGAAAAAAGGTAATTTTATAATCTTCGTTTGTGTAAGTTCAAATCCATACTGTAAAGTCGTCTGGAAGTGGGTATAAATAACACAGCTGTTTGCAGCAGCATGAAGATCTGTTGAGCCTGTTAGAGTGACACGTAATGAAATGAAGGATTAGGTCTGTTAACGATCATCTCTAACTTCAGCAGGAGTTGGGTTGCACATTTGGCTCCCTTTTACAACATATATTCCTGACTATGAACCTGAAAAGATAATATGTAATCACTGATTAGAGTGTTATCCTCATTATTAGTGTGTCAGCAGAAGAACAAATAAGTATTTGTTTTAAATTACAATGTCAGAGTATTGGAAGCAGTAGAGGAGTTTCACTTTGCAGTACGGCTAAGGACTCATGGGCAGCGCTCAACACTTTTTTATTTCTTTCCTTGGATCCATACTAAAATTGTTTTGATTATTCATTGACTATATTAATTAATTTTACAGGCTTTTTAAAAACTGTCTTTTAGTAATATCTTGAAAATAATCTGAGTGCCATGGGAGCCTACAGTTTTCTTTTCCAAAGTAATTTTAGCAATTAGGAGCCTAAATACTTTTTATTTTCCTGTGTCTGAGTAATTTCTGAGAACAGGGAAAGAGGCTTCGGAAATTTGTAACCTGCTGGTTGGTCAGACGTGCTCTGGCATTGCCACGGAGCTGGAGTGGGAAGGGAGAACGGCCCCCAGGCAGGCAGCACGGCACTCTGCTCTGCCTTCCCCAGCTCCTCTCTAACCGTAGCGAGTTCATTCCAACGCGTGGGGTGTCTTTCCTAAAAGTTTTGGTGACCATGCATGCGTTTTCTGTGCAAACTGACCCTTAGGATTTTTAGTTATACCAAACATGTCAAAGGTTTTTGCAGTTCTTCAAGGCAGGAATGATTTTTAGATTGGTTAAAGTAAACTTGGTACGTCAAGTGCTGACTGTTGGCTTTGGTTTTTCCTCTGTGCATAGTAACTGTCTGTCAGAAAGAGTAAAAGTAACAACAAAATGTAAAGACCCGATGTACTGTGAGGTGCGAGTGGTATTGGGTCTAGGGAAGTGATCGTCCCTCTCTACTCGGCACTGGTGAGGCTGCATCTTGAGTACTGTGTTCAGTTCTGGGCCCCGCACTTCAAGAGAGATGTTGAGGTGTTGGAGCGAGTCCAGAGGAGGGCGACCAAGCTGGGGAAGGGTCTGGAGGGTCTGACCTGCGAGGAACGGCTGAGGGAGCTGGGGGTGTTTAGCCTGGAGAAGAGGAGGCTCAGAGGTGACCTTAGTGCAGTCTCCAACTACCTGAAGGGAGGTTGTAGCGCAGTGGGAGTCGGCCTCTTCTCCCGGGCAACCAGCGACAGGACAAGAGGACACAGCCTCAAGCTTTGCCAGGGGAGGTTCAGGTTGGACATGAGGAAGCATTTCTTCTCAGCAAGGGTCATTAGCCATTGGAAGGGGCTGCCCAGGGAGGTGGTGGAGTCACCATCTCTGGAGGGGTTTAAGACAAGACTGGACATGGCACTTAGTGCCCTGGTCTAGTTGCCATGGTGGTGTCAGGGCAACGGTTGGACTTGATGAGCCCAGAGGGCTCTTCCAACCTGGTTGATTCTGTGATTCTGTGTGATTCTGTAATGTGTTATATGGAATATTTGATGAGTGTGGGTTCGCCTTGCTTCGCTGCTGGAGGTTAATTAAATTTCCTAGATTAGGACCCTAATGCACTGCTTTAGCTGCTCTAAAAAGGAAAGAGCAGGGAATGCTGTCAGAGGGCGAACGGGCTGCCTGAAGGCTGGCTGTGAATGTCTTGTGATGGGTGGGATGGTCCGTGTCATTCAACTAAAATAATTTGTAACCCAAGAAAGTCTTCGTTCATGGATGGCAGACATGAAAATCTCAGATCTGCTGACTGTTACTGGGGCAAGTAGCTCACTATATTTCATGGTAACATTAAACCTGACTGTGTAAAGGAGGCGGGGGAGTTTTGCCATAGTTAGTTTTCATTTTTTATGGTCTGCCATCCAGCTTTAATATCGCTAGCTGTGCTCCTCTCGACATCTTCACTCGTGAGTCTCTGTCCTCTTTTGGTTATTGGTTTATTATTATTACTTTTTCCTTTTGAAGACTCCTGTCCCACACTTTGCTGTGCAGGCAGGCTTTGGGTCCCCTCGGTGACTCCCTCATTTCTTATCTCTCTGCTCTTGAAAATTTAACTTGCTATCTCCATGAAGATGACACACATTTTCATTTCAGATTTGAAAACTAAAATCTCCATTTTATCTTATGAAATGTCCTTGTAGATACCTACCAAGGAGCTCAAGCATTAAATTTTTTAAAGAAGTTCACGTATCTGCTGTTTCTGCCCATCTCAGTGATGCCTTTTCACCTAACCATCCCGCTTGTCAGTGCCAGCCTGCTTGTCTGCTTCCCCTCTCTCGGTTCTCCTGTCCCTGCTCGCTCTAAACCTTGGGATTCTTTCTGCATAACATCCCTGTGAAATGAAGACTCCTATTCAGGCTTTTTCATCTTGATTATTGAATTATTTTTCCTCCTGATTTTAAGAAACACCATCTCGCATCGTGACATTTCTTCAGACCTCCGTGACAAGTATTTTTTCGGACCGTCCTCTTGGTACCCTGCTTCAGCTTCCTCTGGTTTCAGCTTCTCCCTCTCATCTGGGATAATGTATTTGTCTCAACATTCAGGTTATCAGGTAGTAATAACCAGCCATGAAAATGAATGTCTTTAATTTGGCCGCTGCCCTGGGTGTGACAGTGACAAAGGCAGCTCATCGCCGGTGCTGGGGCGTAGAGCACTCCGTAGGTCTTCGTTTGCAGCTCCTGCGGAGTTTACGGTTATGGATAGTGGAAAACAATGAAGACAGAGAGGAGAACATTTTACATTTGAATGAGAGGGCCAAGACATGTGACTCTAACTATACTTCTAAAAGATAATTTATTTCCTAAATCACTTTCACTTTGGAATTTGAATAGCGGTTATGGATGAAAACCACCTGCATTTAATCAGGGAGTGAGCGCTGAGGAAAATACTGTGGGCGTGCTGGTAAATATTTATTTGTGATAGATGTGCATAAGTGAAAGATGGCATTCAGCATTTACTAGGGCTGAATCCATCTCGTGATGCAATTTACAATTTCCAAATTTATGAATATATGTATGAACGGCTGAGTATAGCCTCAGCTGTGAATTCCGGTAGGTGAAGGTCACGCCATATTTCACTGGAAAGCTGATTTTCCTGATGTATGTGATAAGGTTTCACATTTGATCTTTATGTAATGATTACTGGAGCATTTTAACATTCTATTAGTGTGTAAACAAATGTAAGCATATAAATATTTTTCTTACACTTGATGAAGCAAGTATCATCTCTGTTATGCGTCTGAAAGCAGATGTCGCTGATCCCAGCGATGTTCATGTCTGTGAAACCATCACAATGGGACAGGCTCATGCCAGACAAAACCAGTAGGTTGCCTGTCTTTGCATCATGGCCATCATATTTAATAACTTCTCTGCTTTTGGAAAGAAGGGGACTGATGTCGCTTGGGAACCATTAAATGCTTTCGGAGGCAGATGTTGTACACTTATCCGTGAGGGGTGGCCAGCAGGTCTGGCTGCACTGAACCTTGGAGTGCTACAAGACTTGGTTGAGAAGGTCACCAGTCCAGAGATGTTATTCCACAGTAATACACAATCTAAAATACTTCAGTGAAAAATCCACCAGATTCAAGTAGTTAATAAAACCAATTCAAGATATTTTTTTGGATTCTTTTGTGAGGAAGGAACTATTTCAAATCTATCACAATCTTTTGAGATCTGTCTGAAGGGCTGCGTGTAATAACCACTGCCTGTTCCTGCTGTTCGATTTAGTACTACAAAAACTTTCTTGAAAATACCCAAAAGACAAGCTGCAAGTTCAGGAAGGCTGTGTTAAGTGGATTAAGATCTGGGTAGCTAACAGACCTGAGAAAAATCATGTGTGGGGTCCACACCGAGTGTGGGTGGAAAGGGTGTTTCTGGTGGGGTTCTTCAGTACTGAGCAGTGGGAGCAGTTCTGTTTGGTGTTTGCGTGAATATTTTCAAATTTGATATAAAATTATTGAGGATAAAATTTGAAAATGACACAGTGATGAGTGGAATAGGGTATAATGAAGAGGAAAGCTGCTCAAAGGGAACGTCTCGGTAAGCTGGATCCGTTCTAAAAATAGAGTTTACGTTGGGTCCTAATATACCACTGTGGCAAAACCCCCACTAGCAGGATCCAGTGGTGTGTGTGTTTGGAGTAACGGGTAGGAACACAAGTGCCTTGCTGAGACAGGCAGGGAAATACGGTGTGTGGTTCTGGTGCATGTTTTCTCAAAGATGCTGAAATAACAGAAAGGTGGCAGGAGAGAGAGAAAAATATTATGTGGGAAATAAAATATTTACAGGGGGAAGCTTAAAGAACTTAGTCTAATTAGTTTAGCAGAATAGAAATAGGCAACTTCACTGTGTTGAAGAATGTTTTTATGTCAGAAAACCTCAGAAAATTCAATCTTGGCAGAAGAACCATAATGAAAACTAATGACTAAAAGCTGAAACGGAACAATTTCAACATAGATGCACAGCAAGTGTTTTATAGGCAATTAACTACTGGCATCAGCTATCAAAGATATAGAGGCCTTCTTGTCTATCGTGGCTGGTTGCCTCTCCAGAAGATACATTTAGGCCCTTTGCTGAGCTGAATAATGGCAGAAAGGTGGTTTCCTTTGAGAGAGCTGTGGAGATATCCCTGTCACCCAGGCGAACGGGGGCGAAGGGTTCTCCTGAAGCCCAGCTCCCCTCACCAGCACCGTTGGGTATCAGAGCAGAGCGCTACCGTTTGCTCCTTTGAAAATTTCCTGTATCTAAACCTTTTCTTCAGAGTGTTACTGGGTGGCTCTGTGAAATTAATTCAGTTCTTTAAGACACATTAAATTAATATTTAATTTTAATGTTAAAAATCTAATCTCTTTAATGACGTAAATAAAATCTGTTGTGCGTAGGAGTGTGATTCAGAATGTTTTAATGCAGGTTGTAAGCGTGGAAAAAAATACAAAACATGTTCAAGAGATACTTGAGACCTTTGCCTTGTCTTCGTCACACCTGTGGCACAGGGTTGCAAAGTGCAACTGTGCTGCTTCGAGCCACCCGTGGAGTCAACGCAGTCAACTAAAAGCAGTTCTGTGCCTTTTCCCCCCACAGTTATTTAGCAAACTGTTCATGCGTCCTCTGCTCATAAACCCATAAATCTTTTCTATAAGTAAACAGTTCAATTTGTCTTTAATAGTCAATTTTATCTTCAGGTGGTGGAAGGCAGTACTTTTTAGAACCAGTGATTTCTGTCAGCAAAAAAAATGATGCCTTTCTATTCCCGTGTGATGGGTTCCTGTTTCATTCCGGAAAACCCAGCGGTGTGGACACTGCCCTGCTCCACTGGTACAGCCTTCCCCAAGAGTGGTTGTATGAATTATTTCACTGACAGCTTTCAGTCCCGTAAGCATATTAAAATATTGCAAGTAAAAAAAAAAATATGCCTGGAGCAGCAACCACTGCTCTGTTTTTATATTCTTGTTGGGGTTTTTTTTAGCTAGGCTTTGGCTTTGTCACCCACCTGGATAATGAACGCCGGGAGAGCAGGCTGCTGCCGCCGAGCTGAGCGGGCTAATTGGAGGGGACTGCATGGGTGGCAATTAGGAGGGAGCAGAGCGGAGCAGAGCGGTATCCTTGAGAGCAGGTGGGCTGTCTGTTGGGGATCTGTGCCGTGCCGGGGCTGCCATCTTCCAGAGAGATTAGGGTACAGCCGATTGCTGTTGGTAATTTATTTGCTTTAACTTCTATAACTATCACATATCAGATAGATAGTTCATACAATAAACTGCATTAAAGGTTCAAGTACCACATTCTGGCTGATGGCCTGCCAGCAGTTTCAGGACGCTGCAGTGATTATGCAGTTGTGTTATTTTCTCTGTAAGGGTCTCGTGTTTCTGCGCTGGCCGTGCTGAGTGCTGTAATTACTGGGAAGGGGATTGTACATCTGCTCGTGGAGCTTCGAGGGGAAGGAGGGTGCTGCTGTGAGACGGCACCTTCCCGGTTCCCAAGGGGGCTGAGGAGCCTCCTGCCCTGTGCCATCACACCAGGGGTGGCTGGGGACGGGTCCGGAGCAGGAGGGGGTGTCCCGGCCAGTGGTGGGGTCGGTGCAGCGCCTGTGCCTGGGCAGGAGGGGTGCGGTGGGGTGCGGTGGGGTGCTTGGAGCAGGGCGCAGGCTGCCAGCCCTGGCCCTGGGAAGAAGTGGCTGACAGCCCCACCCCAGATGGAGCACGCTGGTCCCTGCCCTCTGCTCTGCACCCCGGAGAAGGCTGGCACTCCCGACGTGCCGCAGCTCCTCGCTGTGCTCCTCTCCATCTCCTCTTACACAGAGGGAGCCTTTTGGCTTCTGCATGAGATGTACCCTCTTTTCCCCCTCTTAGGTGGGGCTAGCTCACTGGTACCCCTTTTTCCCCGTGGTACCATCTCGCACTAGCTAACTGCAGTCCTTCGTTACGGTATCCAGTATGTAAAATTAATTAGTTTGTGTAGAAGCCCTCACATCGCCTGTGCAGGCTGCAGGAATACACGTCTTCCTGCTGCCTCCACTGTGATGGATTCGCTGTCTGTGAGGCTGTCAGAGATGTGTATGAAGTTCTGCTTTTACTGATCTGCTCTGGTTAAAATGCTGGTCAAGAACCGATTTTCATGGCTAGCAAATCGCTGCTGTGAAGATGAAGTGGCTGGGCTGAAGGAGGGCACGTAGTCTGGCACAGGGAGAGTCAGGTGAAACAGGCTTGAAGCTTTCTGCATATTTTCAGAGTTAAAAATACTGCTAAAAGTTTTCAGGAAGTTTCAGCTAATACACCCAGAAGTCTGCAGCGGCAGCGATAAATCACATTGTGGGATCCTGACAAGTTTCGAGGGCGATACAGATCTGCCTGCTTAACCATTCCCAGCACTGCCCAGGTTTAATGAAGATATCCTATAATCTTGAGGATCCAATTTACTGACTGTCACAGTTAATGTAATCTCTATAGAAGTAAAACTCCAGGTTTGACATTAACATGGAAATAGACAGAATCCATTTCAGGTGAGTGTAAAAATTCAGTCTGTGAGGTACCTGCGACTGTCACAGGTGAAAATATTTGCTAATGAAGTGTGTATTAGTCTTAGACAGGTAGAGAACTCCCTCAGTCTCTTAATTTACTTTGAATAATTCATTAGCGAGCACTCTTCACCCATGACAGTCATAGGTAAATCCCAGGCTGGAGCTGCTAATTACAGTTGCAAGATGAAGGGAAGCTACTAACAATATGCTAGGCAAGCCCTCGAACAATACAGAGGTGATTTTAAGCGCATAAAGTTTTATTGTTGGTTTTCACAGGAGGGCAAGGAAATGCTGGAGAATTGACACTTGTTACAACAAATAATTAGAATATAAATGCGCGTCTGAGTGCGGGGAGCGAGCTGCCCCCGGCCCAGCAGGCACCCGCGGCGCCTCAGGGGTCCTTCAGCAGACTGGTATGGAAAAGCGTTGAATATTTCACATTGAGCTTTTCAAAAAATAAAAATATAAACAATGAATCTGTGTGGATTTTATCAGACACGTCTATGGATAAATGTGTCACCCAAATATGACCTACGTGTGCTTAACAAAAGCTTGTCACCCATGGGATGGTCTGTGCACACGCTGTTGGCAAGTGGAACTTAACAGTGAGCTTATGGAGTGAAAACATACAGTTTTGGATAGCAGAAATTAATTTTTCTTGTTGTTTCTTCTACAATGTGTAATTTAGAAATTGCCAAATTCGTGTTTTGTTGGAGAGTACAGAAGATTGCGTCTGTGTTGGTCCTGTCGTTATTATCCTGTTAAATGCATCTGATATCGCAGTGCATTTAAATATGCTTTATGTGAGGAATGAGATAGCTAGAAATCTGTATGGGGGGATGGAGGAGGATAAAGCCACACTTATAATGATTATTTTCAACATACAAAATACAGCACGCTCTTCAGACAAAGTCAGGTCTGTTAAAGCAGTTTCTTATTGAAGAAAATGTCTAATAGGAAAATCTCTATATCAGAGCTCCACTGAACATGGGAAGAGTGTGTGTGTGGAGTGCCTTGTCTGAAGGGAACATAAATACAGCCCGTCAGATGCGTTTGCTGATCCTGCTTCCTGCGGGGCCATAGCAGCAGCCCTGGCACGGCCAGCGGTGGGGCAGGGTCTGCAGGACCCTCTGCAGCCCGGCTGGTTCCAGTCTCTGCAGGACCAGGCGCTGGGCGGCACTTGGGTTGTAACCTCACGAGATGCCGCCTCTGACAGCAAAACCCCCTAAAGGTGATCCCAGTCCCCCCGTCCCTTCTTGCCCCACACAGCTCGTGCAGATGTGTTGTGGTTTGGCCTGGGAGCCTCTCTGGCTGTAGGGACGGAGCAGCGTGTGACACCGTCCCTGCTGGGCTCCTCCGACAGTGGCTGTTCCTCTAACTCACAGAATCACAGAATCAACCAGGTTGGAAGAGCCCTCTGGGATCATCGAGTCCAACCATTGCCCTGACACCGCCACGTCAACTAGACCAGGGCACTAAGTGCCATGTCCAGTCTTTTCTTAAACCCCTCCAGAAGCGTTTGACACAGGCAGGGTGCAGCGGCAGTGGTGAGCATGTTAAGATTACCAAAAAAACGCATCTAGCCTCGGTGAAGTGCTTGGTAAAGCAAACAGTCTTAAAGCGCCTCAGTTTACCAGCCACAGCAAACCCCGTGTTTGGGAGGGACAGAAGCAGCATAAGCTACCATATAACTCCACTTTGATCATATGCATTAAAAAGTAAACCTCCCCATGAATTCACTGTGACTTAGCGTGTTCTTGGTGTGCTGGAGGGATTGTGGCTGGTCCTGCTGGCAGCTCCTCGCAGGGCATGCCTGTGCCATGCACGGTCCCACACTCTTACTGCTGAGGAACCTTCTTGGCCTGTTTTGTTGTCATCAACACAGATGGGTAGCTGTCAGTCTCCTCCAGTTGCTAATGAAACTTGGGAGTTTGGAGAAATTGGGCAGATAATATACTTTTATCGTTTTTCTGTGCGATACCAGCAAATATACAAAGTATGATTTTAAATCAGCATGTGGATGCTCTATAAGATTTCAGTTTGGGGCTCTCTGCTGGTTCCTGTACTGAGGAGTGTGGATGGTGGCCCAGAATTTGCAGGCTCTCCAGGGAGTGTTTCCAGCTGCAGGTGATGGAGGTGACACACCAGCATGTCTATCCAATAAAAAGACCGTATCCATTCCCCTACATCAACAACACATCTAAAAAGGTGAACAAAACGAGACAAAAATAAATCAAGAGTTTGATTTATATGGAATATTATTCAGGTATTTCGAAGTGTTTGTGCAAGAGGGAGTTAAAAATGAGTTTGTTTTCTGCTGCAGGTTTTTCTGTGCAGAAAGTTAAGAGAGAAATTCAGTGAATTAAGGAGGAAATGAGGAACAGTGACTTCCTGAGCATGTCAGCAATGCGTGATGCATTCGTGAGCTGGATCTCTGCTGTCTGAGTGCCCAGCATCCGCTCAGCTCTTACGGTTGACCTAGAAAACGTCAATATAAAGCTCCTGCTAGTCACAGAGGTGGTGCACCACCTGGTCATTTTAATTCTGATACAGGTTAGAGAGCTAAAAGCAATGAGTTAAATTTATTCCTTGGGGGTTGGTTGTTTGGTGTACCTGCGGCTGTGGCAGGTTGTGATTGACATGCCCCACCACTTATTTATAAAGAGATCTCAGAGTTCAGTGAGACCACAGAACACCTTCTGTCGTGGAGATAAATCTGCTTTTCCTCTGTCCTCCTACTGTTCTCACACTTCCTCTGCAGCAAATACCGATTTAAAGACATTTCATGTTTTCCAGATTCAAATCATTGTCCCACAGAGTATTCTAATAGAAAGAGCAAAGAAAGTTCAGTGGTGGTTTTTTATGCCTATAAAGAAACTCAGAAAATTATGAAGTGCAGTTGTAATTATGAAATGGTCCCAAAAGCAAAGGGAGCCAGATACCTCATGGTCTGTGGGAATGTCCTTGCTCTGAGTGCCCAACTATGGAACCAAACCCATTTATTTTGCACCAATTTCCATGCCTAAGGCCTGAAGTGATAAAGCAGCAAACTTCCCCGGAGATCCCCTTTGACTTGATGACTAAATTCCCTTTTAACAGAGAGACATGTTGTGGGGATGTTTAAATCACAGAATTGATAGCGGTTTGTTCAGGGCTTTTCTAGCTCTCTTGGATCGCCTAAAAGACGCTGAAATGTTTTCTTTCCCTTCAATCTGACTTTGACTTTGAAGAGGATGAAACGTGGCTGTACGCTTCAGCGGTGACACTGTTTGAGAGTCTTGCTATGTAAAGTGCTTCATATGGAGGGAGGGGAGGAACAGCACAAGGTGTGTGTTTGATGGTTGATGCCACGTGCTCTCCCAAGGGGGATCGGAGCTGGGAGGAAGCGCCTCCAGGATTGGTTCTCACCCATCACCGCTCTCGGCAGAGCCGCTCGGCATCCCCGGCCCCACAGCTGCCTCCCAGCTCTGGGGAGCCCAACGCCCAGCTCTCAGGCTGGGGAGGCAAAGGCTTCGACCTCCAACACGTACGGTGTATTTAGCCCGTCCTACTCTACACGCTCAAACCCGTGGATCTGAAGTACAGGGGTGGATGGTTCCTTACAGCATCCCCTTGGTGCTGACGGAATAACTATTAGTTTTCTCTTGTTAATGAAGAGGTTGACAAAGTCCCATCTGATGAGGGATATTGCTCTACTTCAAGCCTTGTTTTAATTCCTCTAGATAACTTATTTTCCAAAAGAAGTATTCAGAAGACATATAAACTCATTGCCTTTTCACCCTACAGCCCTACTTCCCATTTAAACGATGTCTCATGTGCTGAACCCCAGTATTGATGTCTGCTTCCACTTAAGTTGCAGGAATTATGTTGTTAAACAGTGAAGGAACTCAAACGAGTGCGCAGCGCACTGGTTCTTTATGGCACAGCCTGGTGGTGCAGCCTGGCTTTAACCGTGCCCATTGCTTTTAAAAGTCAGCTTCTAGTGTCCTGGTTTAAGCTGTGCCCTCCCCGGCAGACAGGGCTCCGGGTGACAGGCTTGGGAGAGCCCTTGTGCAATAGCTTATGCCTTGTGAAAAGAGAAACCATTAACATTGCACCTTTGTAATGAAGTACATTGAATTATAAATGAAAAGCATGTAGTTGTGTTTTAAAATGCAAGCAGCTCCTGCAAATCAATACTAGCTATATAAAAAGAGTTCAAAATGATAATACAAATTAATCCTAGAGAGAAATATTCCTAGTAGTGATGATACACTGATTTCTGCCAGTCACGGCTTGATTGCATTTGCAGTTACATTTGTGGGACTCATGATAAATGCATGATTGGAAGGTAATGCTCACATTTGAACAAGCACATATTTGAAAAAGCCTTAAGACCATGAAATACAAAGCAAAGCCCACGCCTTGCCTCTCCACTCAGCTCCAGTTTTAGGGATGGGTTTTTTCCAGACTTGGCCCAGCAGCGATGTTGTGCCCGAGAAGTACATCAATTCCAGCCACCAGCGTCATCTCCCCCAAGGCTTTTAGCCTCCCTTGACCTTGGCAATCCATAAGCGTCTGCTCCAGTTTCCCAGCACTGTATTAAAAAATAATCAAGTCGATAGCGGAGCTGTCGACGGGAAGGCACGCCGGTGCCGGGAGCGGAGCGGGCGCCGCCGGCAGCATCCCCGGCTGGAGAAGCAGCGGGGTGGGGGCTGGGGGGGGAGCTGGGGGTCTGGGCAGGAGCACCCCGCGCTCCGCTGCAGGTACCGATGGGCTGGAGAGCAGCGGCGGGAGCGCTTTGGGTTCCCATCTCCAGAGCTACACAAGCCGTGGTTCACCGCTACCCTGTGACGGCAACTTGTTTACCTGGGGCTGATCTGAACTAGAACTTCATCGGAGGGAGGAACCTCTCCAGAGGGCTCCTAACTCTATTGCACAGGGATGAGGGACAGCGGATACGTTCCTCTCCTTGCCAAAATACAGCAAGGAGGCGTTTTGACGTGCCGGCGGTGTACGAGGCTGGCTGTGCAGCCTGAAGGAAGCACGGCTGCTTGTTTTCGTCAGCCGGTTGCGTTGAGCTGTCTCCCATAAAAGCCTTTTGAAGACAGTGCTGTCTTCCTCATTTCTCCTCGGCACAGGCTGGTTTGGTTCATGATCTGCTGCTCTCACCGGTGAAAAGGAGCAGATCTTTGGCCCAGGTATCCCAATAAATGACATTTGGACAATGAATTAAGTACTTGCCAAAACCATAGGAAAGTGTATGAAAATTTGCAGATGTTTTCTTACAGAGGCATTTTTCATATCTGGTTTGATATGTAGCGTGTTACTAAATTTACACAACAACCTTAAGTGATTTCTAAGTCCAGGCTTCGCTGCAAAACATGTGCCTACTCCAGTACCTCTATAAAACTCAACCTCTAGTGAATATTTTATATCACATTAACTTTTTATCACGTCCTTCTAAATTACTTCAGCTTACCTCTTACTACGGTCTCCCTCTAGACCTGTGCTAACATGCTTTCACGTGTGCCTGTTTCTGGGGGCGTATTTTGCTTTTTTCTCCAGATCAGTGTGTGGATGCGGTAGAGCTTGGCCGGCCCTGGCTGCCGGTGGCACGATGCTGGGTGGCACAAGGCCCTGGTCCACGTGCCGTGGGGCATCAGGCTGGGCAGGGCGAGCGCAGCCCTGAGCTGCCGCAGGCTGGGAAAGAGCTTCCTGTGCGTAAGTGCTGCTAATGGTTTTCAAAAGATGAAGTTGGTATCTTCTTCTCTGTCATCTGCGCTTCTTAATATGAGGATTTTTACTGTGTTGATTCATAGGTTATCTAAACACGAGTAGGTTCACATCAATCAGCACTGCTAGTACCACCAAATGAATACAAACGTTGTGTTCGGTACTTCCCGAAAGGAATGGATGTGTCTGAAATGTAAATCCGCACTCTGCAGTCTTTTCTCACGACTCCTTGAAGCCTCACTCTTCAGGGTTTTTTTAAACATTAATCAATTATTTTGCTCTAGACTTCTAAATCGGTTTGCAAGAATTTATGTCATCTGTGGCATTATGTTAGTTTCCAGTGGTTGGTAACAATCAAGTCTTATACAAAGCACAGAAGTTAGAAATGAGAAATCTTTGCTTGTTCCTCCAGACGAATGCTGGAAGTGTATACAGGCTGTCAAGATTTTCTATTTATTCAGTGACCAAGCTTTAAATTGCACATGGCAATTACTCAGTGTTCTTCATACTAACGTATTCGGCGGCACTGAGGGAAAATTACAGTGCACTCCTGATAGTTTTAGCAAATGAACTGAAGCAAGACCCAGCACCGATTTGCACCATGCGGAGGCTCCAGGGAGAAAAAGAGCCTGCATGCTGGTGCGCGTACCGAAGAGAAAAGCACGCTGATTTGTAGCACCTACCATGGTCATTAAGATATCAACTGTGAAATTCAAAGTTTCCTACAAATCGTAGTTGTAAAAACAGAAAAAAAATTACTCGTTGAACCTAAAACCCTTCCAGAATCACAGAATCACAGAATCAACCAGGCTGGAAGAGCCCTCTGGGATCATCGAGTCCAACCATTGCCCTGACACCACCATGGCAACTAGACCAGGGCACTAAGTGCCATGTCCAGTCTTCTCTTAAACCCCTCCAGAGATGGGGACTCCACCACCTCCCTGGGCAGCCCCTTCCAATGGCTAATGACCCTTGCTGAGAAGAAATGCTTCCTAATGTCCAACCTGACCCTCCCCTGGCCAAGCTTGAGGCTGTGTCCTCTTGTCCTAGCGCTGGTTGCCTGGGAGAAGAGGCCGACTCCCACTGCGCTACAACCTCCCTACAGGTAGTTGTAGACTGCACTAAGGTCACCTCTGAGCCTCCTCTTCTCCAGGCTAAACACCCCCAGCTCCCTCAGCCGTTCCTCGGAGGTCAGACCCTCCAGACCCTTCACCAGCTTAGTCGCCCTCCAACACCTCAACATCTTTCTTGAAGTGCAGGGCCCAGAGTGCGGGTTTCCCTTACAAATCAGGGCCCCTATGTGCTAATTCAGAAGAAAAAAATCCACTCCTAATTCCAGATTGGCCCGAAGTAGCCCCAGATTTACCCCCTCCTGCTCAGACGCCTGCCATGGTGTCACCAGGGGATTCTCCTCGGTGACCAGCTGCGGCACAGCCCCGTGCTTTGTCACCCACCAGCTCTGGCCTTGGGGGTCCCTGGCGTGCCTGGGGTGCTGCTCTGGCGGGGGTTGGCCCCACGTGCCTGGGCAGCGACGTGGCCTTCATCTCCCAAGACATGTTACATGCGTGTGTTGCTGTGCCAGGAGAGCGGCTGAGGGATGGAAATCGTCTTGCTACAGCATCTTGTCTATTTTTTGAAGCATCTTTACAAATATTTGTATTTAAAGCTTTCTCATTAGAACTAATGACAAGGAATATGCGCAAGGAATCGTTAGCAGAAACTGCGATTATTGCGTCTTACATTTGAAATGATTTAAGTCAGTCTTCTTGACAAATAAAGCAGCTGAGCTTTTATTAGAAGGGATGATTGGTGTTAGTAATTAAAGAAAGACACACTAAACATAATGTATTTTCGAAGTATCCCGGTATAATTTGTCTTTTCTTGCCTCATTTGAAAGCCCTTCTTGCTTTTTTGAGGTTACTCTTCTAAGGGTTCTGAGTAAATGAAATATTTTACTGTTTGAAAAAATCATTTCCTAACCTTAACCATAAAAGTTAGGTCTTGGGGATATGTGGGTTCCTTTACAACGTGAGAAATCCACTTTACTGCAGCACTTGTGTAATTTAGAACTTTTTTTCCCCAGATGTTGTTGGAAAGAAAAGTGATCAGAGATGGTGTTCTAGAAGTCCAAGAGCTGACGCACTGGACTTCCATCCCTGTAAAAATGTGGGATCTCTTGAGCTGTCCCTTCACCCCAGGGCACCACAGCCGTGTCGGGTATGTGGGCAGGGGACATGCTGCAGAAATCCCTGTTTCAAATCAAAGAAAAAGAAAATAGGGCTGTTATTAGGAAAAATTTCTTCATGGGAAGGGTTATCAAGCACTGGCACAGGCTGCCCAGGGCAGTGGTGGAGTCCCCATCCCCGGGGGGATTTAAGAGCTGTGTAGATGTGGTGCTGAGGGACATGGGGTAGTGGTGGGCTGGGCAGTGCTGGGTTAACGGTTGGACTTGATGGTCTTAAAGGTCTTTTCCAACCAAAATGATTCGGTGGCTCTATAAGCAGTGTGCAGTCTAGGGCAAGGAGCTGTACAGCTGACACTGTAACGTCAGGGGGGTTTGCTCCTTATAGTTACAAAGCTGTAACGTATTTTTCATCAGATCGGCAGTTTTAAAACCTGGAGGGTTTTGACCTCCACCTCCAAAAGATGGAAAGTCACTGTGATGCTTTTACTTTTACAATATTTGTATGTAAACTTATTTTTCCCATTTGCAATTTAACTTGTCATAGGTAAAAGACAGTATCATCGCTACACACTTATTTTACTGATTCTCAAATGGTTCTCATGTTGCAAACCAAATACATTTAAATGTGCATTCATGAATTAATTAATTTCTGTCATAGGCCAGTGACAGCGTTATAAAATCAGTATTGCATAGTCAAAGTCTTCTCCTTTCTGAATCTTGATGCCACAGAAATCGGAGGGGACGGGATTCCGGCATCTGATTGTATAAGTAGTGGATGTCTGTGTTACTTTGATTAGAAACCCACGGTCTTTCAGTGTTAAAAGAAAAAGAAAAAGGAAGAGTTTTTCCCTCCTCCTTGTCATCCTCACTGTGAATATGCAAGAGCAGTATAATACATGTGCAGGATATGACAAAAAATGCCAAACCTTTTCCTGCCTTCTTCAAGAAAAGACAAAAATGAAATGATACAGCGTTAATGCAGAGCAGTAATTTCTTCACATATGACAGAACTGAATATTTCTTTGGGCTGTCTGAAATTTCTGCTTCAGCAACTTTCCTTGCTCTGGTGATGGGGCAGGTAACACTGACAGGGATGAAATCCTGTCTCACCAGGTAATCGCTGTAGTCCTGCTTTCCCAGGAGTTCCCAGGAGTGACACCCTCTTGGCTCCACCATGGGCAGGGAGCAGCTTTTGACACGCACATTAACGTTCACCAGAGATCTTGCTCAGTGTGAGGTGATTGTATTGAATGAGGAACGTGGGGTGGGTGAGTGTTAAGAGCAGACTCTAAAGCAACCTGATACAGCTTCACTGATGTCAGTGAAACGATGGCAGTTTAGGGGGTTTAGAGGGAGAATAAGGCTAAAACGTACAATAATGATACGGAAGCACCCACAAATATGAGTAAATGTCGTTTCTGTTCAGGAAAGTCCTGCCTGGCTGTAACTACAGCTAAGTCAGGTGCCCACGTTAGGCATTGTAAGGTGAGCCCTGTGTGTGCCAGTTCCTAAGCAAACCAAACCGACATATTCAGGTCCTTGGGCTGTCTGGGAGGGGCTGGGAGGAGAAGGTGCCCGAGGGGGCTTGGTGTGCGGGGCAGAGGGGTGCTCATTGCTCAGGCACCTGCTGCCAGCGTGGCACAAGGTGGAGGAGCCGCCAGATGTTCCCTGGCAGTTTGAGGGTTTGGCATCCCAAATTCACCACCTACACGCTCATTTATTTATGTATAATATGTTTTTAAATACTGCCGTTTGAATATGCTGGCATTTTTAAACCGTATTATCTGCGTGTAAATATCTGGGTTGTGGCTGAGGTGAAGGGTCCTCAGACATGTTCGCAAGGCTGAAAGAAGGCACTGGTCTGTTATTGCCTGTTAATATGTTCTGTGTATACACAAAACCAAGATCTTTGTGCACTTGCTTTAATTACGATGTGGGCAAAGTTTCATTTATCAATGAAGCACCACCAGATATTTTCATAACCTTTTATCTGCTTCTCAACTGAATCTGGAGAAGAATTTTTTTTTTAAATAATTTAGGTTCTTCCTTAGGTTTCTGTTAAGTTTACCAACTAACAGAGAGCACTTTGGGCATTTTCCTGTACCAGATCTCCACTCCGAAATGCTGCAGTGTGCCCAGCTGCTGCCCACCTTCTCCCTTTGCGCAGCATCTCCCGTGGGTGCGGGTGCCTGGGGTGGGTGGGGGCTGCCGGGGGGACTCTCCATCAGTGATCACTGGATGGAATGAGGAGCATCCCTGCCCTGCACATTCAGCTTCTTCCTCAACAGAGTTTGATCAGGAAAAGAGAATGTCATGTTTCGCTGTAGCACAAAGGCTGCATTGACTGTCATGTACAAACCAGTTCAGAAGTCACCAGTAACTGTTAATTTTGGGTGACTAGCTGTACTCGTATAAGCTGTGAACACACTGGGGAAACAAAGCCCTTGATAAATGACTGAGCACTGGATTTTCTGCAGTGGAGGCTTCCTGTAAGTATTTTGTGAGATCTTGCATTTTTCTTCTTTATTTCTCCCCACTCTCACGCAAATACTTACACTAAGTAAAGGGAAGAGAGCAAGTGAGAGCACGACTGTTGACATTTGCTTCTGTAACTCTGGCAGAAACGGCAATGGAAGCAGAGCGGAGGGGCCGTGGCAACCAGCCAGGCAAGGCTGCAGTGGGGCCACCTCACAGCCAGGCGTGGGACAGCCCGGCACCAAGCTGCAAAAATACCACACGCGAGACAGTGTCGTCACTTGTGTTGCAGCCAGTGAAACCGCGGGAGTTCAAAAGGCAGAATTTTGCTTATATGGCTGGACATTATTTACACAAAGCACAGAGACGTGTTATATGTTACACCAGGGCAAAGCATCCTTTTCCTGGGCAGAAACCTGGATGGTTTTCACCAAGTCCATCCGTATCAGAACTCAGAACAGTGCAGTACGACAGCCCTGTGAAGGGCATGTGCCGTGACGCCTGGAGCCTGGAGGGATGTTTTTTCTAGTGGTAGGAAATAGTGGTTTTCCTCCTCCATCTTAGCTCGCTGCCTCTTGCGACTCCTGCCTTCGCCCATCACGTGGTGTTCGCAGCGAGTGTGAATTCCGATGGGGAAGCAGCCTGCGAGACAGGCACAGCCTTTGTCTTTTTCAGCTGGCAGGAACAGGAGCATGCTCGAGAACGGGTTATCCTAAGAGCGAGTTTTTAACGTAGTTTTTGTGTTTTCAGCCCTTCATCCGTCCGACCCTTTGGGTGGGCGGCTGTGCCCGTCTCGCGCCCGTTAGCAGGGCTGCGGCAGGGTGCCGGTGGGAGCGTTGGGCACGGGCAGGCGTGAGGTGGACC
Source organism: Nyctibius grandis (assembly GCF_013368605.1). Classification (NCBI taxonomy): domain Eukaryota; kingdom Metazoa; phylum Chordata; class Aves; order Nyctibiiformes; family Nyctibiidae; genus Nyctibius; species Nyctibius grandis. The sequence goes on along the minus strand of NC_090665.1, from coordinate 49,449,071 downwards.
CCGGGAGAAGGTTTTTGGCTGGCCCAGTGCTTTTTTCACTGTGTCATTGCATCTTCTCCCTTTTCTTCCCAAGCACGACCAGCAGATTTCCCAGAGCCTTTCAGATTAGTAACATCGTTTGGATCAGTTTTCCTTTTCTGCTTGTCAGTCTTGTTTTTCATACCTCCTGCTTTGATGCAGATTTTGTCTTACTGCCTAATCATTGTTAAAAGATAACAAAAATGTCTTGTGTTATCTTCCTCCTCTCAGTGTGAGCTCTCTTTAGCTTTGAAGTATTATATAACAAATAAGATAAGTTTGTAATTGGACAGCTTTGCTTTATGGAGACATTTTTTTCCCTTAACAAGATTTGCTCTGCAGTAGTTGGGCATTTCTAGATCTTTTCTAGTGGAACTGGTGATGTTTTCCAATAGTAACCTCTGGATACCAAAGCCGGTTGCTTCCTATGGCATCACTTACACAACCAAGATGAAGGGCAGAAATCCAGAATCTCGTAACCTGTCAGTATTACCCCGTGTTTTAAAACTCTCTGAAGTTGAGCCATCTTATATCAACATTGCATTATTGCTCTGGGACCGTGAACTTCCGTAACCAACAGTGGGGCTAAGGCTGCTGGCGATGTTTATGGTCAGTGTTTGGTGGGATGCAGGTGGAGGTGACCTAAGAGCATGCGGGACAGACCTCTGAGGTGGGGGCTGCTCGTCCTGGAGAAAATCCAAGTGAGTGCTCCGAGTCCTTGTTCCTGGAGGTTTGCAGGGCAAAGCAAAAGCCAGGGATACAGCAGAGCCGGGAGGGGCACGGAACGGCACGAGGGGTGAGCTGCTGGCTCCCGGGGAGCAGAGGGTGGGAGGGAGAAGCCCTGAGAAGAGCAGCTGCAGAGCGGAGCGGGGGCACTGCGGTGGGTGGGTGGGTGAGCTGTGTCCTGCCCTGGGCTGAGCAGCCCCTCTGGGTGGCCGGGGAAGGTGGCCACGGGGCTTAGGTTTCCCTTCTTTGTTGTCGTGCTCTTCAGTTCATTGGGATGCAGCGGGGCTCCCGAGCTGCTCATTTAGTAAGAGTCCAGCGGGCAAACTGCTGGCAGGAGAGCGGCTCAGCCCGCAGCAAGGCTCTGCACCAGAGCCTGCCGCCCTCCGCCCGAGAGGTGCGTCCCGGGGACATCGATTATATACAAATGGTGTATTTAGCTGCAATTTCTCGCTGCCTGCAGTGGTGGGATCCGTGGGGGAGGCAGGAGCACAAACATCATTTGCTCTCCACAGGGTAAACACCTTTTGTGCTGGAGGCGGCGGTGGGAAGTTGGTGTGTACGTTGCGCTTCCCAGCCAGCGCTCCAACCCCGACTGCCGTTCGATTGCCTCTAATTGCCGCGGAGAAGCCGCGGCTCCTCTCGGCACTGCCAGCTCCCGTTTCCATGGGAGACGGTGACTTCTGATCCCGACAACTTGAGCTTAGACATATTAATGGTGTTTGGTTATTGTGCGGTAACAACTCCATTAGCTCGCGCGGGCGCTGCCCGGGTGCACGCGCCGGCCGGCCGCGGGGTGCTGGGGGCCGTGCAGGACCCGCACCGCCCCGGGACGGGGCTGCACCAGGACGGCAGCAACGGGACAGGGAATGTAGGCCCTGTGACAGCCAGGCTGCAGCGTTTTTTGGGAAAAAAAAATGTGGTTTTGTTTAATTTCCACAACAAAGAAACTGAAATTGTTCTAAACTGCCAACCCTCTCCATGACCCTTTCCGTAGTTCCATTGGGATAAGGTGGTTTCTTGGTGGTGGGTCCCAAACATGACAAGCTTTCCCACACTAGTGAGGTGCATTTTGTTTCCAGCACACTGTTAAATAAGCTTTTTCTTCAGAATTAATGGCCCAGCAGAGGAGGTCTGCAGCTACCTGGCTGTAATGGTGTGTTGGATTTGTCAAGTTTTAATGTACTGAAATTCAGGATTAAAAAGCGCTCATAGACCAGCTTTCTGTAAGGGATTTTTTCTCAGCTAACATATTTTTGTGTATTTTTAGAAGAAATCGACATCTTTTCTCCATATTTTTTATTTTCTCCTTTGCTTAAAGCATGATTGGTTTGTGAAAACAAAATCCTTTCCCTAGCTTTTTTGTTGTTGTTGTTTTTGTTTTAATAAAGGCGTATGAAAGAGATGTATTGGAGCTTTCATGATTTGGGAAAGCAAAGTTCCTAATTCTTGTGAATGTGGCGTAAGGTCGGGTGCATTTTGGGGGGTCATGGCTGAATTCCACCTTGTGAGCCAGAATTTGATGGAATCTGAATATTGGTTTAAAGTCGCAATTGAGAAGTATCGACACAAACACCAAAGCACCCCAAATTAATTACAGCTTTGGAACAACCATGGTGGGCTGAAGGCGAGCAAGAAAACCATTTCTTTCTCTCCTCTTCTGTCTCAAAATACATTTTTTTTTGGTTTAACTTCCTTTCCCAGCTGAACACTTTAGGAAATTTAAAAGTATTTTCGATCTGCTGTTCTAGTGAGAAAAGTTATCACCAAATGGCCTGTTCTTTTAGCAGTAATGTCATTCATGCATCAGCACCTGCCGCTCCGTCCGTGGGAGCAGCTGTTTGAGTTGAAAGCAGGAATGAAACGTTGATGGTTTCACACCCCATACTGCTGCCGTCCCGCCGGCTCTGGGGGCAGCTCCGCGCTGCGGATCTTCAGGGATGCCACAGCCTCCGTTTGTGGGGCTCTGGGCAGCTTCAGCTTAGCGACAGCAAAGGCGGCTGGTTTTTATGTAAAGATTTCAGTGTAAAATCACTGTAAAATGGATGAACTCTGAAGCCGCGGCGAGCCGATGTCACGGGGGTGTCACGGCGGCTGTCGCTCTCACGCGGGACGCTGCGCGGGCGGCACGTGCCGGGGTTACCTTCCCCCTCCACGTGAGCTGAGTTACGGCACAAATCCCTCAGCTGTGGCGCGGTTCAAACGTCACCACATGCCTGTACCTAACAGGTTAGTGCTGCCGAAGTGCAGTTAAACACTCCCCTGAAGGGCCTCGCAACTTTGTTTTCCCTCCTAAACCCCCGTAGTTTTATTCTGAAAGAGCTCTGATATACACAGATGTAACCAAAGTGATTTTCCTTCATGAGGTTGAAACCTCATTCCTTTTCTGTTGCTTTTTCATGCTGGTTTTTATAGCTTGCGCTGAGAAAATTCAGTTGTTTTATTCCTACTCCATTAAAAAATAAAACAACGGTGCGAGCTACTTATTATTTTGAAAAATAAGGTGTGAGAAATTGACTGTGATTGCACAGTGGTGAGAAAAAATTTGTCTTTTATTGGAAAAGCATGAAGTATGGATTGGTTCAGCTGTAAGGAGGAAGCTGGTCTTATTAAAGCAATCCAACGACGTCTGCTAAAAGGGCAAATATTTGGTGAAATGCTGCAAAGAACTGGGCTTACACTGCCCATCATGGGCAAAATGTCATTTTCAAGCTTAAACTAAATTCTCTTTCTCTCTCTGAAAAGTGTTTCGTATTCCTTGGAAGCTCTGTTGATCAAGGAACTCTACTTAGAGTGGAAAACCGGCTGAGCTGTTTTTCCAAGCGCGTTTGTAAATGGCAGCTGGAATGGGGGTGCTGGCTCCTGCCGCAGCCCCGGCTCAGCCCAACCACACCACAGGTTCTCCTTCACTTCTGCATTTGCTCCCTGCTCATCTTGTGCTGCGGTGGGGGATGAACAAAACACATGGGAGTAACCCACGTACGTGCCCTACTAGCAGGTGCAGTAACAAGGCATTTATGAACGAGACACACAGCTCGGCTGGCGGTTTGCCCGACTCCCTCGGTATAAAACACAAGGTTTAAAGCTGGCGTATTTGCCAAGTGTTAATTATTAAAAATAAAATCTGACTGTCTTTGGATTATTGACTAAGCCACTAATTACTGATTTACTTGCTCTTGAAATAATGTCCTTTAAGGAAATGGTGGTTTGGGTGTATTCAATAAATTATTGTCCTTTATTGAAAGGTATTATTAATCTCCCGTCACCATTTAAATAGGGGAATTTGCAATGAGCCATTCTTGATATTCAAGATATTGTTCACTTAGTTAAATCTTTTCACTTAGTTAAATCTTAAAGCAAAATTTTTTGGTGTGAATACCTAATGTATATATTTGTCTATATTTTTATAGCATGTGGCATTGAAGAACAAAAGCTTATTCCTGCACATCCTCCATGTACCCTCCACAAATCCATGGCTCGGTATCTATGTGGAATTAAGATACGGAATATGTTAGAAATTTGGAATATGTGGAATATGTTAGAAATTTGAGAGAACTAGAGAACGTAGTCAGAAAGTCAGCCCTTGAGAGCACTGTACTTTGGGAATCTATGAAAGGAAGAAGAGAAGTTTGACAGTGAGGAGTCAAATTTATTAGGCAGATATTAAAGGACATTAAGAGATCCTCTATGGCACAGGAAGGTGTCTGAAGTGTGAGACATTATCAGATGCAAGGACTACATCTGTCAAGCATTGATGATGGAATTAAGATACTGTCCGTCTGCAAGTGGAAACACCACGTGGTGGTAAACCTGGATAGCTACAAGCTTAAATTTCCTTGCACTGAGTCTTCTTCAAACTGTATTCAATGTTTAGATTCGTCTTAATGTGGAGTATTTTGCCCTTTTAATTTAGAACTTCTGCTTGTCTAAGGAATATTCTTGCCACACTGTTTGTACTATCCTTGACCATGCAAAACACGGATAACCTGCTCCGTCTGTCTGTATTTTACCGATGTGAAAGACATACAGCTGCTAAAATACAAATAGATGAGTCCTCAAGTTAGAGAGGGTGTTACATTGACAAAAATGGGGAAGGGTCCAGCGATGTGAGGGTTAAAATATTGCGCTGTATCGAGGGGAATTGCTTTATCGTTTCTGCATGGCTTGTAGCTATTTTTAGTGGAGTTATGATGTGCTACATTTGAGGATTTGGCCCTATAAAAGTTTGATTGTGGCACTAGATCATGATGATTAAAATACAATGGCTTATTCCTTTATTCTAGAAGATTAAAAAGATTTTTAAACAACAATAACTTTCTTGATAGACCGTATTGTTTCATGCAAAGCAACTTTTTCATATGTTGCCGTGCTATATATTTTTAAACCTCAGATTCCTGAAGAAGTTAAATTCTGATCTTGGTCTCACATCGATACACTGAATGGTACCTCTGGCACTTTAGATACGTTGCAAGATGTGGGCTGAACGTTGTCTCAGGGCCAGTTTTTACTCTACGTCTTGACCATAGTTGTCTGTTCTGATTTGCACATGCTCTGATAAAAGTGAATTTAGAACTGCTCGATACTTAGATAGTTTCCAAAGGTCCATGAATTTCTCACATAGGACTAAAATACAATGTATGTGCTTTGAAGCGTTATATTTAACATCAGAAAAAGAAATTCTGGACTGGAAAATTCACAATGATCAAGCGGCTCACTCAAATAAGACCTAAAATTTGCGTCAAAATTCTGTCCTTTTAATCCAGTTCCCTTTCTCTGCAATTACTTTTAAACATGGTTAGTGCAAAGATTTTCTATTCCAATCACTTAAACCACTGTCATTAATAGAGCAAGCTCAGCCAGGATTCTTTTTTATTATGCATTCCTTTAAAAAAAGTGGTAAATTGCTTTTTCTTCCCAAGTCAAAGTGTGTCAGTTACAAATTCACGGCATCTTTCCAGCTTGAAAGGCTTGTTCTTCCTGACAGGTGTCGGGCTCACTGGTGATGCAAATTAGTATTAAAGGACAATAAATGAATGACAGAGGAAATCTTCACAATCTTCTCAGCCGAAGACGCTCATCTGTGGACTTTTAATGCCTATAAAATATGAATTGCAACTAGGCAAATTATGGCAGGGTTCAGAGTATTGATATGTGAAGAGAATGAGAAGATCCAGCTGACAGGCTCGTAGAGACAGAGCAAAGCATTTAAATGCCACCTGGACACGTGAATAGCTTCCAGACCAGAGTGGTACTTGGGTAGTTTAGTGCAAGAAATAGAATTTCAGTCGTTATTACTCCGTTATTATTTATTACACTTCACAGCTAAATTATTTTACAAATGTGTACCTCTAAATGCTACTGTTTGAAAATACAACTTTTATCATAAAAGCGTGGCTGTGTATTTAGGATGGAAATTAAACAGAGAAAGCTGTGCTCATGACCCAGGGCACTCTAGCATTTTGGGAATGTTGGTCGCCCAATTAATTTTTAGCATTATTTTTTATATTTAACATGGCATTTTCACTTTAGCTGAATGGTTTCCTTTACTGTGCTGGGATGAGGTAGTGCCACCAGCTTCCAGTTCCCCCTTGACCTGCCTGAGGATTCCCTGGTACTCAGCCTCCCAGGAGAGCGCTCCCACGGGAGCAGTGTTTTTCTGAAGGCAATGTTTCCTTCACAGGAAATGGTTCCCTCATGTGAGACGTCTGATGCATTACTGCTTCAGGAGTGTAATAAATATAAAGGTTGAACCAGGCTGCAAGTACACGCAGGTTGTAAATGTGACAGTAAGTGACTCTCCATGATCACTGTAAGACAAGACAGAAGAAAGCACTCATCACTGGCGGTTATTGTCCCGCTGAATTGCTGAGCTCTTATTTATATTGCCTGAAATGTTTTTCCAAGGATGCTGAAGGCAGGAGCCAGTCCCTGTGTGTGCGTACGTGTGTACCTGAGAGGTGAAAGCAGCTTCGTGGGGCTCCCAGCTTTCTGCGTGGGACATCACACAGAGCGATACAGAGGGGATTCTCAGAATCAACCAGGTTGGAAGAGACCTCAGGGATCACTGAGTCCAACCGTCCACCAATTCCGGGTGGTGATGCACGATGTCTGGTGCCCTTGGGGTGCAGGTCGCAGCCCGGAGGCGCTGGGCTCGTTGGACGTGCACAGCTCACTCTGTCAGAGCATGTGTCTGGTCTTCTGCCTGATGTCACACACTTCGAGACATCCACAGAGTCACAGGGTGAGTTTGTTTTGGTTTATCCAAGGCAGATTTTTCCAAGTCCAAAAGGGAAAGTTGTCCGTGGAAATCCATATTTATGATGGATTTAAGACACGTGCAAATATCCCATCTTCAACAGTTTCTTTTTTTGTATGTTTGTGACAGGACAGACAGTGCACAGACAGACCTTGCTCCTGGCCACGGGGTGTTTTTAGATTATCAGCCAGGAGCGTTGATGGTTTATTTGCGTAATGTCCATAACTGCTGGGTTTGGTTCAGTAGGAACAATGGTAACGTACGCTGTTAGGACTTGTACTGTTATCTAACTGCTGATGACTGAAGCACCTTAAAAAATGACCTGTATCTCGCTACATTTCCTTCTACGTCATCTCAGAAAAAACAAGTACAAGTCACAGGAGCGATGTGGTCAGTGGACTGTGTCATTTTTCATGAGAAGGGAAGCGTTTGTCATCTAGTCTCATCAGACCTTGTGTCTCAAATAACTTTTTATTAAGAAGATCTTCTTGACCTCAGCTGATATTTCCTGTATGACCATACAGTCTCACAAGTGGTGTTTGCTTGCACTGCCTCCATGCTGTCTCACATGTGTCTGTCCCTATCGCTCTGTGCTGTTTCCCCAGGGTTTTTGTGGCACTGCTGTTTTGGGGTTACAGGAATTGCTGACTAGGGTGATTAAAACAGACACTTTGAAATTAGGAATTGAACAGACTTTAGAGATGGCAAAGGTAATTACCCATGGAAACAAGCCCTAGAGAAGTACGTTCTCCACCTCTGATCTACTGCAGTCCAAGCGTAGGTGCTTTTCTGAGCAGTACGGCACGAGCTGCCTGAATTAGTGCAGAGAGGACTGGAATAAAGTCAGTGTCCTGGTTTGTAGGTTATGAGATATTGCCTGGAACTGCTTTAATGGCAGTAGTTTGATTTACAGACTACTCCCGTGCTGGTAGCATACGTATGTTCATAGAATCATAGACTGTCAGGGGTTGGAAGGGACCTCTGGAGATCATCGAGTCCAACCCCCTGCCAGAGCAGGACCAATCTAGGGCAGCTCACACAGGAACGCATCCAGACGGGGCTTGAAGGTCTCCAGAGAAGGAGACTCCACAACCCCTCTGGGGAGCCTGTTCCAGTGCTCTGTAACCCCTACAGTAAAGAAGTTCTTCCTCACGCTGAGCCTGTTCAGCAGGCTGGTTGCTTGCATTGTGCCAGTGAAGTCATTAGTTAAGGGTCTGCGCGCTGCGACAAGGCATGGGAGCGGCGTGGGGAGCGAAAGCCAAGCCTTGCATTTAATCATTTACTGTAGTTCACTCCCAGTATTAGGCTTAATTGTTCTTTGGCTCTTTAATGCAGAGATGCTTTAAAAAGATGGCTCTATATCTCCTACAAAATGGCTTTATATCTGTTACAAAGATGGCTGTCCAAAACCCATTCGCAGAGGTAGTTGTTACAGAGTCTTTTATGTTGATTCATCCCTTTTTTTATGAGGCACTGGCTTCTTTATGGTCCCATTCACCCTTTTTTTTGTTGCGAATTTTTAATTATTGCCTCAGCGTCCCTGGGAAAAGCTGTAATTGTCTGAGTATTGGTTATAGAGATTTACTTTTGTTGGACTCCTGTGGTACTTTACTGCTGTAAAATGCAATAGAGTAGAATAGCACAGGAAAATTTAGGTTGAGTAATTTTTTAGGATCAATAAATGCATCCATGACTGCAGCTGCAGATGTGCTTGAAGGCTCACGTACCACATCCATGGTTTGTACTGAACCTCAGTCAGACACACAGAGCGTTGTTATCTCAGCTCTCGTTGTGGGGACAGGGCTGCTCTTGCTTACAGAAAATAAATTTATTGACATCTCAGTCCGTATTGATTAAAGCACAGCTCTTTGTTGGGCGTGCGTTTCCCTGTATTTTAACAGGGAAATACTACGGGTAGTAACCTGACCCAGCGGAGAGAGTTACTGAAGTGCCAGCCCTGGGCACCTTGCGAGTTCCTAGGTCCAGGTTAGCAGCTGGCAGGTGGTCATTGACTCACCCTGTGTGGTGAGGGCAAGAAATGCTAAATACGGGGAAAGGCCCCTCTCTGCTGCCCAGCGCTGTGACGCCGCCGGGGCTGCTCCCGCTGCAGGGCAGCCCTGGGGGTGCTGTGAAACAGTAGTCAGTTGGTGCATCAATTCTGGTTTCTGTTCTCCAAAAGCAACCCATTTTCAAGAAGTCCTTTTTTACACATGAGTGTTCTGTTTAGTTTTCCCTTATCTATTTTTAATGGCATAACTCTTGAGTTGCTTCTGGTCAATAACCCCTTTTCATTGTCGGTTATCTTCTATACAATGAATTAATTGTAACAGGGGGAAAAGGTCTTTTGAAATACAGTTTCTCTTTGTGCTTCTCAAACCTAACTGTTTAGTCAGAAAAAATAAAGTGAAATCTAATACAAAATAAAATCAAGTCTCCCTGAGGAGAGTGCTGTGTTTCCTTGGAAGTTCATAAATATGTCCGCAACTGATCCCAAATGTTAAGAAAGAAACAAAAGTAAAAATTCTGGCTGTTCACCATAGCCCTCATCCTGCTTTGACAGAATCCCAGAATCAATGAGGTTGGAAGAGCCCTCTGGGACCATCGAGTCCAACCATTGCCCTGACACCACCATGGCAACTAGACCAGGGCACTAAGTGCCATGTCCAGGCTTTTCTTAAACCCCTCCAGAGATGGTGACTCCACCACCTCCCTGGGCAGCCCCTTCCAGTGTCTAAAGTCTTGACAAAATGATCCGGGCTGGACCGTGCTGGGTTTTGGCAGCAGTGAAGGTAAGGGGTGCTCTGTGGGGGCTGTGTCCCCGTTCCTCTGCCCGGCTGGGGCTGGGTTGGGTTCTTGCCCTGGCCAGAGCCCTTCCAGGCGGGGGGAAGCAGGGTGACACTGAAATGCTTCCTGAAGTGACGGCCTGGTATTTCATTACATATGCAAATCAGGTAATTACTTGGTGGTATGCAATTGCATGCACATTTTTGCAGGGGTAATTCTGAAAATTGTGCCTCAGGTGTTAAATGTTCATCTTTTCCCACACATGCCACTCTGTTTTAATGCATTTTTTTCACACAGAAATCTCTGTATGTCTCGACACGAGCAAAAAATTACATCCCTTGAAAATCCAACACTGTGTTAGAAGATAATGGCAATTTCCCATAGGAGGGAAGAATAGTCCTTTTTATTTTTATTTTTGACCATAGTTTGTTTTATAAGAGGAATAAGCAATTTGTAGGATATTTTCAATAAAAAAGCTTTGACATTATTTAAATGCCTTAGGTTCCTCGTGGCCATTAATCAAACTTGGCAGGCATTTATTGCTGTGAACAGTGCAAGGCAGTAGAGATAATCCTTTAAATATAATAAGTCCCTTCAATATAATGAAGTATAAATACCAGCATGGTGATGTAAAAGTTATGACTTTTAGTAATGGTATAGTAGCAATATATGACTAGTAACCAGTGCTCCTGGTTTTTAAATTTCTGACAAGCATGAACTGTTTAGCATTTATGTGCAAACAATTTTTACTCAAAAAAGATCTACCTTTTAACTTTGTTAGGTAAAAAAATAAGAAAGAAAAAAAATGTATTGGATAAAAGGACAGAGGAAACCCCAAACCTGCGTGTGTGGGGCCTCCCTCCCCACACCCCAGGACAGCAGATTCATTCGGATCACTGCAAGTCTTGGTGTGACATTGTTTCCCTCACCAGAACAGCCCTTTATTTTAGATACTGCAGAGTTCCTGGGGTTAGTCTTAATTTCCTTTCTGAGGGCAGAGTTGTATCTCAGCAGCTGACTGGGTTATGGTCCCTTGGTCATGGCCAAGACCTCTAGTCCCACACCCCAAAGGTGCCAAGAACCACCATCCAGTGGGCGTGGAGACATGAACAGAGCACCGTGACCCACGTGGGTGGGTGGAATTGTGTGTTATATGGTACCACATCACATCAAAATGCTACGAGATGGTTTGAAGTGTGCATGAGGCTGCCTGACAAACAAATCCAAACGCAGATCCCCCAGAACCTGTTCCCATTGCGTGTGACAGCAGACCGCGTTCTGGGCTCTCCAGCATCTTACCTTCCTGGGGCAAACTGCCCCAAACTGTCCAGTTTCTGTTTAATTGTAGACAAAAAAGACCTTTCTGGAACACGCACCAGAATTTATTTTTTACTAGAGCTTTCGATTTTTCTAGGACACTTTCTTGCCCTAAATATTTTTCCTTTCTAGTCTTTCTCTGTTTACTGGTAGACCCAATTAGTCAGATCTCAATCAGTGCCGGGCTCTCGGCCCCAGGTCTGACGATGGCTTCCTTTGAAGCCTGCGTTGTTACGCCTGAGACTCAGGCAGCCTCTCTCTCCTGCCTGCTTACAAGAGCTGTACAAGTTGCTTTATGCAAGTGTTTGCTCTCTGTTGTGCTTTCTTTGGCATCTGAAGGGCCCTGCTGCTCATCCGAGGTGTTGGTACGGGGGTGGAGTCTTGGCGTTGGAGATCGGACCCTCCGGTGGAGTTCAGAGGAAGGGGTGGCTCGTGTTGTTATCGGACAGAGATTGTCCATGGCAGCAATTTAATCTGCTCCCGAATGCCTGCAGCGTCCTGCTCTTCCCAGTGTGACCCTCTGGTCAATGAGAGCGTGGTGGTGAGGTCTGAGCGCGGCCAGCACAGCCGGTGGTGGGCTCCCAGTCGCCATGTGGCACCTCAGGCCACGTGGGCTTCAGTAGCGGCCGGGACTCAGGGTTTGAGCAGACGACTTCCCTAGTTTTGATGTGTGCTCATGGAAGTTGGCTTTGGAAGCCCCAGTGATGTCCACAAATGCTCCACAAGGGCCTCTCCTTCCTCTGTACATCCTGTTCTTAAAACTTTACTCTTGGAGTTCTGCTGGGTTTTTTTTTGGTTTTTTATTAGTGTTTTTGGTCTACTTATCTTGATCTGTACACCTATGGGGATAAGTATGTTTTTCATTCTCCTACTCAAACAGGGCCTAACAATACAGCATTTAGCCGCTGCTGAAGCATCCTTCTGTGTGTGGACATGGGAGACCTCTGAGGACGAAGCCCCTGGCCATGCATGTTGTTACAGAAGGGCACATTTCCTTTCCCTGGGGAGGGGACGTGCTGCTCCCCTGAAACCCCTGGAGCCTGCAGGAGGGCTGTCGTGCTCTCCACCCTCTGGGCTTCACCACTCACCCCTGAGAGTGCAAGCTAAAAAGAAAACCCCAAAAGTGACAAGAAAGAGGGTTCAAGGATCTATTTTTACCTAAATTCAGTCCCAAAGTTCACCACCGGTTGCTTGCACTTGTCAGCAGTGCCCATGAGTGTAACGTCAAAGAGACTTTGCTGGTGCTGCGTGGTGGAGGTGGTGCTGGCTGGCTGGCACTGCTCGGGGCTGTAACATTCAGACCGATAATCTGGACAGCACGAGGGATTAACTCCCCGTTTGTCCTTGCGTCAGCCGGGATCCCCTCGCAGCCTCCGCTCTCGCTGCGGGATCCCTCCAGCAGCACGAGAAGGGCTCTGTCTCTCCGCTTGTTTCTCGTTGACATCCAAGACGTGCGGCAGTTTCAGTGCAGATATACCCCTGCTCTGGAGAGACAATTTTGCACATTTAACATAAAACTTTCTTTAAATGAGAAGTTACCAATGAAATTCAAGTATGAGCAATAATAATTAGGCTGGAAAAAAACCATAGCCCTGTGGCACAGGTAAACTGAACCTGTACTGAGCTAAACTTGGAAAGCGGGGTACATCAGAGTGATATTTTCTTTCTTTGCAGTTACATATCGACAGTTGTTGAAATACTGGACAAAATTTTGCACATTGCAGTTTAGTTTTGTGTGCGGCAGTCCTGGAGCTCCTTGTGTAAGCTGACTGATTTAATGGGATTTAAGACAATGTGCTGCGGCTTTGCGGGCGGTTCAGCAGGAGGAGCGGTGGGTGGATGGTGCAGACTGGGGGGTTTCCAGCAACGGCTTCACAGCGACTTGCCCACAGCTTCCTCCTGGCAGGTTTGACAGGGGGACATGTCCTTTTTAGGTGGTGAGGGTTTCTTTATGTGGTAAGTTTTCAGAATTCATATTTTACTCATTATTTCATTGTCAAATACATTGTTCCCTTCAAAACTTAGAGGTTGCCACTGGCTGGAAGGATGTGCATTATTTTGAAACTTTGGAGACAGAAAAGATATTGGTTCCAGGTCTGGGAAATACATGGGAAACCTCACAAGTTATCTGTCTGAAAAATTAAAGTCATCATTGGGAGTGGACAATATTTACAGCATCTCTAGTTTCATTTCACAGGTTCAGAGTAAATCCTTACTTCCACATAAGTTTATTATTTACCTTTGTCTCTGGAGACCTTGTCTCGCGTTATTTATCATATATATTGTGTATGATTATATTTCAGCTTCAAATTATTACTGGCAGATGTGACTGTTTCTTGGCACCTCTCTTTATTACACTTTGTACTCGGCAATTTATTTTTCCTGATCAAGTCAGTGTGTCAGACATGCAAGTTTCATGATTTATTACTATGCTTCAATACTTTTTGTCTTCAGTATCCAGCTGTTCCCCAGCTGTTATTTTAGCACGTGTCTTACTTCTAGAAGGTTTTAACCGTACCGTAAAAGCTCCAATGTAATTCATCCCCATAATCCAACGTGATTATACTCTGTGCTGTAATCATTACTGGTACTCCTTTTGCTCTTCTTTTTTGCTTTGCATACGTATATAACCTGTAGCAAAGGGCAAATATTTCTTGCTCTACTTAGTTGAAACATCAAAGAAAACTCTGACTTTAGTTCAGGTAGTTTAGAGGTCAAAACAAACAGTACTTAAATATATAGAAACCAGCGAGCCATGGCATCGTGTCTGTCATAGGGGAAATGGGAAACACAGCACTGGGGCCTGCAGAGGTTTAACAGCAATTGGTTATCAGATACATTTAATTAAGTACGTGGACTTAATTTGGGGTATGATTTAAAATTTGACTCTATATTTAGTTGGTCATCCTGATTCAACCTGTGGTACATTCGAGGCAATTCTTCTGTAAGAAGAAGGGTATTTTCCCATCTCAAAGTGTTTAATAATTCTGATTATGTTGTTCCATCTACAGTCAAACGCTGCCTAATTTGTGCCTTCAGTGAAAACATTGTGTCGAACTAATCGCAGATGTTAGTTTTTCTGCTATATTTGATCAAAAAGCTCGTTTGGTTTTATCCAGGGGCTCTCTGTTAGTTTGTCCCCATGGTGCTGGTGGGCGACGGGGGGCTGTTTTCAGGACAGTGGGCTGACTTTGTGCGATGAAAGAGAACAACCAGTTTCACAAGGAGGACACGTGAACCAGGCTGCAGTGACTGCTCAGTGCTCTTGGTGTTCGGGTGACACGACTGCGTGTAGAAAGGAAGGACTGATGTAAAGGTACCTGTGCATCTTCACAGCCTTTTCTGTTCATGACAGTAATGCTGATTATTTCCAACCGTGCAATCTTTAAAAAAACGCCGTGTGGTTTTTCAGGCCGTTCCAGGTGGTGGTGGGAGCCAGCGGGTCTGCAGCGGTGTGTCCGGCCGGGCAGGCACTGGGCCAGCTGTGGGGTTTCATTTTGGTGTGCTCCATCCTGGTCGGTGGGTGGGTGGGCAGCGATGGGAGACGGGCCCCGTTCTGGGGGCACACGGGGTTCCCCGCGGTGCGTCCTGAGGATGGGACCCCCGGAGCCTGTTCTCAGAAGAGCCAGAGCTCCCTCTGCTTGCAGGCAATTTATGCAGCGTGTTAATTACACTTAGATTAGTGTGTAAAGGCATTCCCTATAAAACACGTTTAGATCTGTACCTATTTTAAAGGTATAAGAGTAAAACCAGTGAGAAACTGGGGTGCACGTGACCTTTGGAACTGGACATATATATGAAGGTTTCCAGTATATGTATCAAGGTTTCCAGTAAATTTGAAAAAATAGAGGAGAGTACCTATCTTTGTCTGCATTGTGAATTAAGATTAATTTCTAGTTTGTAAAAAAGTAATGTATTACTTTGATCGGGTTAAATTCATAGGTGGGCCAAACGCTAGTCTAATGTTAATTAATGACTTCGGTGATAGGATGCTTAGCGTCAGCTCAGAGTACTGCTCAAACTCTTCCAAGTTAGGGGTTTTTTCTTTATCTCAAAGCATAAGAGAAAAATATCATGTGGAAACAATCTTGTTGAACCAGATTGGAACTGACTCATGTATTAAACTTATAAGAGGAGCCTTTCTTGTGCTTTAATTATACAAAGGCAGTACGTCTGCAGCGCTGTCACATCGTGTTCGGTGAGACGACTTGTCTGGATTCTATTCCAGTAAATCGGGAGTAATTGAGCAGGGATTTTCCGTGGCAGCGGAGGCACAGCCAGCCCCTTTGTTAAGCCAGCTCTACAAAGGCTTTTTTTTTTTTTTTTGTGAATAAGCATAAAGTTTTTTAAAAGGACTGGGACTAAAATCCGCCAAGGGCACAAACTGCGTAGCTTTGCGTGTGCGTGCAAAGGCCGTGAACAAACGAGCCCTACGGGATCGTTAGCAGGAGATGAGGGTTCTGTATAGTCACCAGCTCTGGGATTTCCCTGTGCCAGCCCTCCAGAGCAGTGTGTTACAAATGAGAGCAGCTTGCCGAGAGCTGTGGGTTCTTCTTGTCTGGAAACGGATGAAGTCAACACCTTCTGATAGCTTTGCAACGATACCTAAGAGCGGGTTTATTTCAAACGCAACGCTGCTTCCACGTGGAGGGGATCCTTCTGTAATTGTTGCTCTCTTACTGTGGTAGAGAGGTTTGTAAATGTGTTCTTGGGAGATTCCTTGCAGCAACTTGCCGACATTTGAATTTTGAAACGCTTTTCTGGGGGTGTGTGACAGCCTCAGCAACTTACTACAAAAGCACACCTGTGTTCACAATAACCAGCCAGTTTCTCTATTTTGAGAAAGATTGCATAAAATCCCTGTAATTACATCATTCTGTGCTTCCCCACGCTACGACTGTTTGGAGGTGGTGGCGTCTCCAAAGATACAGGTCTGTAGAACACCAGTCATTCACTGGGAGGAGAAACATACCTCTTGTTATGCGCAAAGCCAAAAAACCCCAAAACAAAAAAAAACACCAAAAAACCCCAACCAGCCAACCAACCAAAAAATATATAGAAAGAAAAAGTATTCCAGGTGTGTTTTGAGGCGCGGGGAGGGGGATGCATCACCCTCCTGCTCTCCACCACGGATGCTGCGCCCTGTGGCTTCTCTCCCCGAGGTAACGTGGATCTGCAGTGGGACAGGCTGTGCTAAATCAGGATCATCTGAATCCGTATTTCACAGCATTAAAGTGTTCTGAAAAGTCTTTCAAACAGCCCATGGCACATCTTTTAAAGGATACCACGGGGGATTTGGAAGCGAAATTGCATCTAAACATCGGTAGACTGTAGTCTCTGGGGTGAATCTGCTGGGCTCGTGTCAGTTCGCTGGGCTCCGGGCTTTGTGTTCGGTGAGTAGGGAAAGCAACTGCAGTGAATGTATGAAATACTACATGCACGAGGGAATTCAAAGGGAATTCATCTTTTCAGGCTTAGGAAATAAATACTGTTGGGTTAAATATATCCTTTATTTTCCAAATACATGGTAAGAACGTAAAATACTGATGTACGGTTGTGTAAAAGATTTGTGTGACCTGAATAAGTATTTTTCATAAAAGCTGGAATCAGCAGCCAGCGCACTGGTAGTGCCCTGACGTGTCGCAGGCAGCGCTTCGCTTTCCCATCAGAATTCAGGTCAGGACTCCGTAAAATAACAGGAACGGGGCACTGCGGGGTGGGAGAGCTGCTCCCAGCTGGGAACGGAGGGGGGGACTGCCTGCAACTCGTGCCAAAACGTGGAGTGCCAGTTTATATTTGTATTTATAAGGGTATTAATTGCTTAGTTTATAAGGCAATTTGCAAAATCTCAGTGGAGTGGTCAGCTTAATTAATCAGGTTATAACTGCTCTGCACTGAGAAAGATTAAAAAGGGAGACACATAGAGGAAAAGAAAAGAAAATGAAGAGAAAGGTACATCTTTCAAATGTTGCTGCCTATAAGTATTTGACTATTCATGTTGGCAGCGTTGCGCAGCCCCGGTGAGCAAGGGCTGTGGGAGGGTGCTCCTAGGAGCGGCAGTGTCTTAATGAGAAACCTGCCAATTAACCTCCAAAAAAGGACAAGCTTCCCAAATCATCCTCCATTCCAGTCAGAAGCAGATACTCATTTCTGTATAACGACTTAATAAATATGAGTATTTGGGGTAAAGTATTCCCTCTGCTTTTATCTCTGAACGGCCAGCAATTAGTGGGTGTGCTCTAACGAAAGGGCTTTCCCCGTGCAGTTGGTTAGGTCTCAGTCAACTGAAATTTGGGGAAATTCACCTGGTCTTTGCTCTTCACAACTCATGGTTCGTGTGTGACTGCCCCGACCGAGATGCCGCTGGGGCTGCGTGTGTCCCTGCACCGGGGCTGTGCGTGTACCTACACCGGGGCTGTGTGTGTACCTACACCGGGGCTGTGTGTGTCCCTACACCGGGGCTGTGTTTGTACCTACACCGGGGCTGCGTGTGTCCCTACACCGGGGCTGTGTGTGTCCCTACACCGGGGCTGCGTGTGTCCCTACACCGGGGCTGTGTGTGTGCCTACACCAGGGCTGTGTGTGTGCCTACACCAGGGCTGCGTGTGTCCCTACACCGGGGCTGTGCGTGTACCTACACCGGGGCTGTGTGTACCTGCACTGGGGCTGTGTGTGTACCTGCACCCCCCCAAAGCCCAGCTGGGCCGTGTCCAGCGCAGGTCCTGGTGCAGCCCTTGCTCCCGGGTGCTGAGGCAGCCTGACCTTGGCAGGATTTCATCGCGTGCGGTTCCACCACCAGACCGGTCACGGGCCGTCGGCTGGTGAATCTGTGATACGTTCTCCATCCCTCATTCATCACTCGCTGGAGGAGCCTGCCTGCTGGAGGACAGCTTGGGGTGTAAGGGCTGGTGGGACACGAGCTTGCTGGGTGACGGCCAGATGGAGAGGCCTGTTATCATGGAGTTATCTTCAGGCAGTAGACGCTGTGTGCTTCCTGATCTCTGTAGCTGTGTGCCTGAGAGCTGCACTGTCTTTCTGTATCAATCTGTTGGTTTCTTCAGTCTAAAATACTTCTGCGTGCTGGTAGGAACAAGCTATTAGGTTTATCGTTGGCTTTTTGCCATCATGCTAAAAGTGACACACAGAATAGTAGAACATAGAAGTCTCTTGGAAATGCCGTTTCATTTCCAACCGCTCTGTTCTGACTTCTGCGTGTTGCATAGATGATGGTCCTTTGCTGTGGTGGGTTACAAGGGGCTTCACAAGGACTTGCTCACCCAGGGTACCCTGGGCAACCCTTCAGGCAAAGCACAGCCCCTTCGAGAACTTCATCAGATTTAACCGCTGAGGCCTTAAGTAAGAAAATCATGTAATGAAATGCGAGTGCCTGTAACCTTTTTTTGCAGATATTGTGGCTTTTGACCCCAGGTGGCCTTTCTCCTTGTCACATAAGGTTGCTGTGTTTTAAGGAGGGCTCCAAGACTTGCATATGGCAGGTCTGCGGGAGGACCATAAGTGCATTACGTGTGGGACTAACGACCTCGAGGGCACCATGCACCATCTGTGCTTCCTCGGCAGACTCATGGAGATCTCGCCGGTAATCATGAGGAATATCTGATGTGGATCGTTGTGCTGCTGTCTCCTGCGCTTCTCCTGAGCACGTGGGTTCCTGCGCCCCAGGCTCTCAGCGGGTTCCAGAGCTGGCTGTAGGTGCTGATGGAGCACGTGGCAGGTGTGGGCAGAGCGGGGGCTTCCAGGCAAACGCGCTCAGCGGTCTGATGAGGACCAAGGCAAGGTAACCTGGTAGGGCTGGGTTTAGGAGACAGCCTCAAAATTGCTGATTGAGTGTCAGGACACAGAAGAGCTGGAGTTAGCAGCAATACATCACCTGCCCTTTCAGAGGGTTTCTGCCCTCTGGCTTCGCAGGCTGTTCTGCTCAGCTCCACGTCGGTTGGTTTGCTCAGCTCATCCGCCCGACTGCAGCCGTGGTGCTGCTCGGCTGGGTAAAAGCAACCAGTGCTCCTCCATCTGGGAGAGGACGAGAGAAAACGTCACCTACCCAGCCTTTGCCGAGGTCAGAAAGTGTGTGGTTCGGGAAACAATGTAGTGCCACACCATAGCATTCACATTTTCAGTGTTTGTAGAAGAACTTAGAGAGTTTGTTTCCTGTTGTGAAGTAAGGGATATATAGCCTAGGGCAGAGCCACCGTAGGTTTTTACTGTTGAAATTGCAGTAAAAATCAAAACAGCGAAGAAAACAAGCAGAAAAGCAACTTCCACAAAGCCAGCCCGGCTCTGGGGAGCGGGTTATGGCTTCCCGTTCAGTGAACCTCCCCAGTACACCATCGCTGCTTCTCTTAATTTTCCTTATCCATTAAACATGATTTTCCAAGAGGAGAGGAGTGTTGCAAGGAGAGATATTAATTGCCTGATATTTTTGAGATAAAAGGAGTTTCGGAAGGTGAAGTATCTTACAGGCTTTTCCATTTTACAATTATTTGTCAGTAAATTACCTAAATACTTTTTTTCTACTTTCAATTCTCCAATATCCCTGCCTGTATTCTATAGTATTCAGCCATATTTATTAAACGATACAGCCTTCGTGTTTAGGACCCTTTTGCAGTTCAGCTCCATTTTTCAAAGGTAGAACCAGCAAGCACGGTACGCTCAGTGTGCATCTGATGTACGGGTGGCCTGTGTCCTCTGCAGCTCCAGCCTGCTGAATCCACCCAGGCGGCTGCTGGGGTTTGGTGTCCCCGTGGCACCGCACACACACGGCTGGACGGTGCTGATAGTTTTCTCCCATATTGTACAAAATATGAAGGAAACAGGATTGGACAATGAAACGCAGCAACAGCAAAGTCAGAAAAGTTTTTATATTTGTTGCTTTCACAGCAGTCAGAGCTCTGCTGGCACAAAAGCGGTGTAGTCTGGGTATAAACAGTGTTCCCTGATGGTGATGTGGTGTCTGCACAAATACCGAGTTGGATTATGGCACAATTTGTTGCTCTGGATCTACAAACAGTCTCCGCGCATGCATGCAGCAGTGATAAAACCATCAGCTTTCAAAATACATATATAAGATCCCATTGGAAGATCAATGTGCCGTAAGGAAGCAGAGGGAAAGCTGTGCCCCTCTCACCCAATGCCCGGGGGGAGCAGCGGGCACCCCGTGGTCGGGGCAGGGGGACTTGACCTGGCTTGTGAAAAAGTGGCTGATTTCTGCCTGATTTGTTGGAAGCATTTTGAAAAAATACCAGGGGGTGAGGAATTTCTAACTGGTTTTTAATCCCAGAATCACAGAATCACAGAATCAATGAGGTTGGAAGAGCCCTCTGGGCTCATCGAGTCCAACCATTGCCCTGGCACCACCATGGCAACTAGACCAGGGCACTAAGTGCCATGGCCAGGCTTTTCTTAAACCCCTCCAGAGATGGTGACTCCACCACGTCCCTGGGCAGCCCCTTCCAATGGCTAATGACCCCTGCCCTTACCGAAGAGGTCAGCCCACCTTGGATTGGGTGTTGTTTTTTCTTCCGTTATTGGATGTGATTTTAATAAAATATGATTTTGTGCAAGTAGTGGTGACCACTGGTATTTGCTGCACCAGGAAAGAAAGGATTCCTGTGAAAATTTGAAAAATGTCATCAATGTGCCATATCCCAACGCTTTCTGAGGAGAAAAACCTAATTTTTATGATAGTTTAATTGTTCACAAACTGGTTGTTTGTGAAAAGGTAATTCAGCATCAAGAATGACTAATGGGAGTGAATTGCGGTGCTGAGCACAGAGCGGTTATTTGCCATGGTTACCCCAGGAGATGAGGAAAGGTGCAATTATTCTGAGAGCTACTGTAGACCCTGCTTTATTTTATTCTTAATGTCTTCAAACGTGCTTTTTCCCCATCTTTGTGCCAACAAACAAAATCCAGTTAGGTGTATTTGTCCGATGTCAGTGCATAAACTTTGTGGTTCAGAAGCTCCCTGCTGCAGTGGGCTCGGCCAGGGAGGGTGGAAGGGGGGGGCTGTGCCCGGCACGGTGTCGCAGGGGAAAGCCGCCTTCTCCCCAGCTCCAGGTCTGCGTGGAAGCTCTGCTGCTCTGATCCCGTGTGTCCTACTCAGCTGAGGAGGACACAGGTTCTGACCTGGTGTCGCACTCTGCGTTCTCTTACTGGTTTGCATGTGTTGGTTCCCCTGAAATGCCGTGTCTGTCAGCAGCGGAGGAACCTTTGGGGTGTTTGTCTGGTGCTACTCATGAGGAGCCGTCCGTCAGCTTCAGGGTGCTCAGGACTGCTGTGAGAGGCGCGTAGGAATGCAGTCACCCCAGGAACACTCTTCCGTGGGACCTACGGCCTCCGTGCCGTTGAGCGACTGCCTTCATTTCAGGAGAAGGCTTCATAGACTTCTTTGGCTTGCACCCTCGTTTGGTAGACATGGGTTTGATCAGTCTCACTGAACATTTCTTCTCAGAAGGGGTCGTTAGACATTGGAAGGGGCTGCCCAGGGAGGTGGTGGAGTCACCATCTCTGGAGGGGTTGAAGAAAAGCCTGGCCATGGCACTTAGTGCCCTGGTCTAGTTGCCATGGTGGTGTCAGGGCAATGGTTGGACTCGATGATCCCAGAGGGCTCTTCCAACCTGGTTGATTCTGTGATTCTGTGACATATTAAATCAGTATATGTGGGGACGCTTCCCGAGTACCCATCAGAACACGTCCCATCAGCAGAGCCTTCTGGAGAATCGCAGAGTGGAGCTTCCCCATTGGCTGCGTGTGCATCGCTGCTTGCTGACATTGAACTCGAGTGGCTGAGCACATTTCTGCTTTTCACTGTGATAGAGCACAACAGCTGAAAAAATGTTATATAAAAGTCTTCAGGCCTGTTATAGTATGTAAAAGATGCGTTTTTCTCTTATGCCAAACCATTTCTGATTTTCCATAGCCTTTCTTATAAGTATTACTTTTTCCAATTAATTTATAGCCACTTGAATTCATTCTTTCAAGTAGTATTGGTCCTTGCACTGAGTCATGAGCCATTTAAATGTCATTTACTAGGAGAAACTCCAGGACCAGTCTCCATTTGACATTTTTAGGCTTAACTCGTTTCAAATAGTTTAAGCATGTATTTTATTCTCCAGGTATGGAAAATAGAGAACACTGCAAACAGTTGTTATTTAAAATACAATTGAAAACAAAGCTAAAAGAAGAAAAAGGTAATAGTTATGTTCAGTCTTTGTAAGGATTGTGTGCACAGTAGCAAAATAAGTCGTCCTTTTTAGATAGTTTGCTTCTCTTTTCTGACTTAATAGTATTGGTACTTTCTTGGAATAATATATACATGCACACACAGATAGATATATATATATATAGGATAGCATATATAAACACACATATATATGAATATATATAAGATACAGCTTTAAAAAGAAATAATCTGAGCCTGTCTAGGCAAAAAGCAACGCTTTCCACCATCCCTGTGCTCAGATGGCTTAGGGCAGAGCACGGCACGGGGGTTCCCTGGGCTGCAGCTGGATGGGTACATGTATCTCCAGGCAGGTCCTGAGAAGGCTGATGTCTAACGATGGTGTTACGGCAGCCGGTTGTATCCCGACTCGGAAGTAACGGCTTCGCTTCCCGTGATCCTGGGAAAACAGCCTAAAGATCTCGAGTTCCCAGGCGTGCCCGCTGCAGGGGTGCTCGGCACCCTGGCAGGTAGATAAAGGGGCTCTTCTGAGCTGAAGAACTGTTTCCAAGATTTGAAAAATTCTTTACGAATGCATTCTATGGTTCTATCCTATTTTTCCAGAATTCCCCTTATTTTGCATGTCTTACTGGTTTTAATTTTGACAGATTTTTCTTTGTGAAAATCACAATTGTTGATGACTCTCCTACATCTTCGCAGTTTTTGGCACCAGCCACAGACTGATCGTGGCTCCACCCGGTTGTTTTCACCAGCCACTGCATACTCTCTTTGCTTCTTTTCTTCCCAATACAGGATGGTTTTCCTGCTTGACTTGTAAAAACCCATTCTTAAATCTCCCTTCCAGTCAATTAAGTTCATTAATTAAAAGAAGATAAAGATCAGTGAGTAAAGGCTGAGCTAATACGTGCTTAATGCATTGTTATATCACGCTTTGTCAAACAGACTAGTAATTGCTCATTTAATTTATTCATTTCAGCTTTACTGATTTAAATATCTTTCTGGACTTTTTGGAGTCGTCATTTTTTTAATGTCTGCCGGTTGCATATCAAAATGTCAGGTTATTATGCTCAATACAGGATCTATGACTTCAGTTTCCTTAAAACCTCTAATTGATATGACAGTTCTCACAGAAATTTAGTCCTGATCTGAGAGTTATTTCAATCTTACTATGAAAAGGCAGCTCTTTGCGTAGGGGTTTTATTTATATGTCACCTTTGCATAATTGTAGTGTTGTGGGGACTCTTCCTCTCTCAGCTACTTCACTTTTCAAAGCATTGTTGAAGATAGTCACAGCCTTTATAATATGAGGTCAAGTTGTAAAGTCCTCCAGGTAACTTCTCCTGGCGTGTCGTCTCAAGGCATTTGCTTCTTTTACTCATTGTGTGCAAAGGAACATGAACCACCGCACGGCGAAGTAGCCTGGTAGTCTTTGACAACTCCTACTACATCCAAAGAAGCTAATAAATCTCAAGGGCTACATACCCTGGGCCATGGGAGAGAGAAGTAGAAAGTTTCATGAATATTTGAATCCTCATGAAACCTGAAAGCAAACAGAATTTCACTGGCAGCTGTTGAATAATACTGATTTGAAAAGCTTTAATTAAATATATAAATTAGGGAAATATTTGCTTCATGCTGGAAGAAGAACGTAGGCTACTGAACAAAGACTTAGCTCAAATGCCAGATCTTATCCCATCTTCAGAAAATACCCAGCAAAAGCCCAGTCTGCAACAAAAGACTTTACATAAAATGTTAAAACAATTATTCTTACAGGAGACAAAAAGAAAATATTAAATATTTGATTAAATATCAATTTCTTAAAGGTCTTCGGACAAATCGATCATTGGAGACGAGTGAGTTCAGTGTTAGGAGCCAATGATGAGGAGAGTTGGAGGCACATAACTCGAGTCAATCTAAATTACATATTTTCTCTCAAGGTTTTCATAAAAGGATTTGATTATAAACTTTCAGCAACAGGTTATGGAATTTGTATGTGTGCGTACATACATGTGTGTACATACATATGCATAAATATAGACAGAAGTTACATTTCCACCTTACTTTGTTCTTTAAGCGGATCCAGGGCACTCGGGAGGTCTGCACACAGGCTTTGCTGTAAACGCCAGTGCCCCGAGCTGGAGAATAAACGGGGAATTTAATCCCTTTTCTGTGCGTGGGGCGGCTCCAGAGCACTTTCCCTTCTGTGAATATTCATTTTTCTCTTAGTCTCCTTTCTCCATGTCATTAATGAGGTGTGTAGATAGCATTCCCTTTGACAGAACAGCCCGTTCCTTCAGGTGTTTCTCACCGCTCGGCTTTCTGCTCCTGTTCGCTCTCTCGTCTCAGGAGGGGTCGGTTTGGTGGGTGTGATTCAGAAAGCGAGAGCAGGTGAAGGGCAGTGGATCAGAAGACAGAAAAAATGGAGGAATAAACATAAACCAAGTTAAATGACAGTCAAAGAGAAGATACTTGTGTCTCATCTTCATTCCTGTTAATCTGCTTTTTCTTCCGCAGTTTATGTCGTCTGTCTCTACAGCTTTATGTTATTATTTAGACACTGGTTTCAGCCTGTGGACTTACCCGTCTGAGGTTTTTGTGTAGCTGTATGCAGCTGTGAGCTAACCTTCAAAATGCCTGGTATTAATTCATAGGTCTGGCTAAATATTGTAATATTTGGAACTAATTAACTATTGAAGAAAGGATTTTTTAATAGTGAGTGTTGGTGGTTTATCCATTCTCCATTTTTTCAAGATTTTTTTTTTCAAAGTACCAAACAAGTCCAGATAAAACAGTTACCAATAAAGGCACAGACGAGTAACAGTTTGGAAGACTGTCAATTTTGCTAAAATGCCCTGTGCCTAGTCTGCTCTTCCTTGTAATCCTCTCTAGCTTTCATCAGAAATCATTTGAGCTGAGCTATCTTGTTTTGGAAGCTGGTGTGGTAGTGAGGAACTGGTGTTTTACACCCTTATTGTTAACACGTGTGAAATTCCTCCTCCTGCCCTCTGTGTACCTTCCCTCTCCCTTCCAGCCGCGGGGCTGCTCACGGCCAGGGCAGCCCTTCTGCTCGGCCTCCATCTGCCTGTAGTACAGACACAGGCTGGGAGAGAGGAGTGGGAGATGCTGATCAAACATCACTGAGGACTGTCTTTGTATTAATGAAATTAAAAAGAAAAATTACTTCTTGTTTTACTATTTCTTGTAATATATTTCTGTGTGATGTCAGCTTATGGACAAAGGCGAATCTCATCCTACATGCTACAATTTTATATGAAATCGGATAGAAAAGTTAAGAAGGGGCCACAGGCATATCTAAAAATAGATTGTCCCATGATTGCCTTTGCTTGGGCTCCACTAACCTCAGCAATTTTATTTTTTTCTTTGAAAGTTTCAATTCATTTCTAAGCTTTTTATCAGTGAGTATAGGCTTTTTACAGAAAGAAACCAGAACCGTGTAAGTGTTATGGCTCATAGTGGTAAGAGTGGTGTAGTAAGTTTCAAAAAGATGCAGGATGGCAATAAGGGATTGGTGTGAAAGCTGGTCAGGAGGACATGGGGGGTGGCAAAGGCAGCGTCAGCGCTGGGTCCTGTCTGCAGGGAGGTTCAGGGTCTTGTTGCTGGGGCTCTGACTCAGGCTGGGAAAGAGACTGGCCCTGTCAGGGTCACTGATGTTTTGCCCTGAATGTTGGGCTTTGATTTATCTTCCACTGCAGTATTACTTGACCCTGGGACTGTAACCAACAGTTGCAGCCCGTCCTCTGGTGTCCCGGCACGGCAGACCCGTGGCTTGCAGGTTCTTCAGCCGGTGTTGACCCACCTCCCATCGCTTTCCTTAGTTTGCATTGTAATAAAAAATGATCAAGACCCCACCGTTGGTCATTGGGTTTGTGTATCTGGGAGGTGGACTGCATCCCAGGTCACCCTGGCGCTGAAGGCTTCACTCTGAGGGTGTTTTTCTGCTTTACCACTGGTCATCTTAATCCAAAGCACGCTGCCTCTGTCGTTGCTTTTTTTTTTGGCATAGGTGTTAAACTGCTGCTGGAGAAATAAGAACATTCAAACATCAACGTAGCAACGTGTGCACTTGGTTTGTTCGCTCACCTGCAAACACAAGATGTGCGTTATTTTTGGTCTAATTCACTGCTATTAAGGAACAATTTAAGTACTATGGCTTTATGCTGCTGCCAGTTTTCATGGCATTTAGAAAAAAGCCAAACAGGTGCAGAACCTTGCAGGAGCCCTTGTAGCTGGCTGGTGGTTTAAATAAGCTACATGCAACCTTTACATTTTCTGGAAATCTTGCTAGTACAGAGTCATCCTTCCAGCACATGGGGAACCTTTCCTCTTGCAGTGTTGTATTTCTGCTGTGATCAGGCATTGCTGGTTTTGAGCTAATAGTGAGTGTGTGAGAAAGGTGATTTTCTGACTTTAAATTTGCGGCAAATGGGATACTTCCACGCTTCTTACCTATTTCAGGGATACATTTTACCAAGTAAGGCTGATTTCTTACAAAATGGGGTCCTGTGTCCTCTGCCCCTCCTTTTCCCACCTGTTGAAACATTCTCAGTTCCTTGCTTACCATCCTCCTCACCCCCCTTTCCATGAGACTTGCCCGCTGGGAGGAGGTGCTGGGATCAGGAGATGCTGGGATCAGGAGGTGCTGGGATCAGGAGATGCTGTGATCCAAAGGAGATGCTGGGATCAGGAGATGCTGGGATCAGGAGATGCTGGGATCAGGAGGTGCTGTGATACAAAGGAGATGCTGGGATCAGGAGATGCTGGGATCCAAAGGAGATGCTGGGATCAGGAGATGCTGGGTTTAGGAGATGCTGGGATCCAAAGGAGATGCTGGGATCAGGAGATGCTGGGTTTAGGAGATGCTGGGATCAGGAGATGCTGGGATCCAAAGGAGATGCTGAGATCAGGAGATGCTGGGATCAGGAGATGCTGAGATCCAAAGGAGATGCTGGGATCAGGAGGTGCTGGGATCAGGAGGTGCTGTGATACAAAGGAGATGCTGGGATCAGGAGATGCTGGGTTTAGGAGATGCTGTGATCCAAAGGAGATGCTGGGATCAGGAGATGCTGGGATCAGGAGATGCTGGGATCCAAAGGAGATGCTGGGATCAGGAGATGGTGGGATCAGGAGATG
This sequence comes from Nyctibius grandis, assembly GCF_013368605.1. Taxonomy (NCBI): domain Eukaryota; kingdom Metazoa; phylum Chordata; class Aves; order Nyctibiiformes; family Nyctibiidae; genus Nyctibius; species Nyctibius grandis. The sequence continues at coordinate 49,421,625 of NC_090665.1, read as the reverse complement.
GTGGGATCAGGAGGTGCTGGGATCAGGAGATGCTGGGATCAGGAGATGCTGGGTTTAGGAGATGCTGGGATCAGGAGATGGTGGGATCAAGAGGTGCTGGGATCAGGAGATGCTGGGATCCAAAGGAGATGCTGGGATCAGGAGATGCTGCGATCCAAAGGAGGTGCTGTGATATACAAAGGAGATGCTGGGATCAGGAGGTGCTGGGATCAGGAGGTGCTGTGATACAAAGGAGATGCTGGGATCAGGAGATGCTGGGATCAGGAGATGCTGGGACCAGCCTGGAGCTGCCAGCCTGCGCTGAGCGTTCGGAAAGCCTGCCCATGTTTGCAGCTGGATGCCATCTGTCCAAAGGAGATGGCAAAGGCTGAGGCGCTGCTGCCTTTCGCAGTTTGGAAGCACTGACAGGGTCTCTTTTCTCCTTTCCATGCAGTTCTCTTCGTTGAACCTCCCATCCTTCAGTGGGATTTGATGCAAATGGACCAGTGGGTTCAAAAGTATCTGAGCGGGCCGGGCTGATGGGTATTGCACAATTACCTGTGCCTGGTTTTGTCAGGAAAGGAGGTGGAAAGGATTTCTGCAGCCAGGTTATGTGAACACTATGAAAAAAATCAGTTTCTATGGAAATCAGGAAAGTTAAAGCTTTTCTCCGTTGAGTTTCAGAAAGCTCTTGGTTCGTGTTGCAAATTCTTGTCCTTGCAGGATCGTGCTCTTCCTTGGTCCCCATCTGTGCACGGTAGGATTTGTGCCAGTTCATGGAGAGGAGAAACGCAGGTCTGACAGTCACTAGATTGGGCTTTTATCTGAAGCCAAGCCGTGCGACCCTCCATCTCCATTCCTTAAAACAGACAAAAATTGGGTTTATTGTCTGAACATGAAGCACCTGAAGAAAGAGGCTTCTTAGAGGACTAATGTTTCTGTGCTACAGAGGTGTGGCAAGCCCAAACCTGTGAACATGGTGCTTCAGCAGGCTGAGATGCTCTGCTAACCCGCACCAGTTGTTGGTAATTACCGCTCTTCTGATTCATTTACTGATACTGGATTTATGCGACAGTTTGTCTTTGGTCCCATAATGAATTGTAAAGTGATATGTCTTTTGAAAAAGATGTGAGGTTACTAATTATATTTAGCCAGTGAATTGAAATTACTGGAGTGTCTGTTTGGGACCATTTTGGCAAGTTGCTTATTGGTAAGTAATGAGAAATGTGTATTACTGGAATTTGTTTTTTAAATTATTCCATTGCAAAGAGAAGTTGTTATAGGATAAAGCTGTTGTTATGTGGGAAAGAAATGAGCACGACAGCAGCATTGCAAGCTTAGTGATTGGTATGGATTAGAGAAAATGAAAAATGATAGGATGCAGAGTAGCAATTCAAACATTTGACAGTTTTTATAATAAAAAAGCAGTTCATCTTATATTGGAAGTCTCTGGTAAAATTTTTTAAAGTGCTGGAGGCAAGTGGCGTCCTTAAAAAGGAGTGAAGTATCCAATTTGCTTGGATGAGGACAGCCACGGAATCAAAGGCAGATGCTGAGAGGTCTGTAACGCTGCTGCTGCAGGTGCCACCTTCTTAATATGAGCACAGGGAGCGCTGGGTTTGGTGGACCCAGACTGGGATTGATGGGGAAAGGGTGCGGTACTGGGAGATGCAGACAAAGGGCTGCTGGAAGGGGGATTTCAATTCCCAGTGAAATTTATGTCGGCCAGTTTGGGTCCGTGCCCTGCCGTGGAGGCCAACTCGACCCGTTGTGTCTTGAACCTTTGGGAGTGCGACCAAAACACTGTCAATATTTTTTGTTGTTGTTTCTACACTGAAAGAAAAATATTATGTAAGTGCAAAAACATACTTCTGTAAGTCATAACATAATTTCCATAGGTACTTTGCAAGGTGTTTGGATCCTGATCAAATAAAACCTGATGCAACTTTGGTGGAATATATCTGACTAGTGAATAATACCCTACATGCTCACATGGAAAAGTTCATCTACAATCCACGGGTTTAAATCACCGTGCCGAAGAGCTGAACAGATTGCACGTTTTTAAACGTAACAGCTTGCTCGTGGACCATTCGTAACCACAGAATAATTGTGGAATACATTCTCTGGGTTGGAATAGTTGCCTAGTTAGCCACATAGGGACTGAAGTTTAGTATTTCAGATTAAATCACACTGAGGAATTAAAGATTTAACCTGAAGCAATATGAAAAATCACATTTATTTTGCCAGCATAGTTTTTAGTGTAGTTAGCTAAATGGCTTTCCTCCAGTGTCACAGGTGGTCCCATACTGCACTGAGCATTTCAGACTATTGATTTTTAAATGAATTGCTGTTGATTGAAAACATGTCTTTTTTATATTATACTAAAACAACAAAAAACTGTGCCGGTCTAGTTAATGGAGAGCAAAGTTTGCATTCATCCTAGATGTTCCTTCTGGAATTCATAAGTGCAGCGTTACAGTTATCTTCTGAGGGAGCAAAAACCCCCCCGTGACCAGAGCACCCAGTCCAACCAGCCTGTTTCTAGAGGATTCCTTTAGAAGTGCCATTCTTACCTCCAAGAGGTACAACGAATGGCGTGTATACCTCAATTTAGGAAACAATCCTCAAAAAAGGAGAAGGGCAGACTGAAAAAAGAAAGCTCACCATGAACTTGCACAAGTCTCTACAAAAGAGAATGGCTGACTTGATTTTACACCAAACATGCCTTCAGTCTCGAAGTTGGAAGCACACAACAGGATTATTGGTGGATGGGCAGAACTCTGCGTGATGCTGACGTTCATTTAAAAGAAAAGTGATGAACGTGTGATAGCGCAGGTCCTGGTGGAGGTACGGGGGTGAGACACTGGAAGCAGCCTTAGAGCAAAGCTAGTTAGAAATTAGGGGGTTAGATATTATTTGCTTTGGGTATTATTTGATAGGAGAAGGAGGAGAGGAGAAGAGGAGGCTCAGAGGTGACCTTATTGCAGTCTACAACTACCTGAAGGGAGACTGTGGTGAAGTGGGAGTCAGCCTCTTCTCCCAGGCAACCAGTGATAGGACAAGAGGACACAGCCTCAAGCTTGGCCAGGGGAGGGTCAGGTTGGCCATTAGGAAGCATTTCTTCTCAGCAAGGGTCATTAGCCATTGGAAGGGGCTGCCCAGGGAGGTGGTGGAGTCCCCATCTCTGGAGGGGTTTAAGAAAAGCCTGGCCATGGCACTTAGTGCCCTGGTCTAGTTGCCATGGTGGTGTCAGGGCAATGGTTAGACTCGATGATCCCAGAGGGCTCTTCCAAGCTGGCTGATTCTGTCATGACTGTTCTTTCCAGGAAAAAAAAAAACAGACAAAGAGAAAAACAACCCTGGAACTAGTAAGTGTAATGGTGCAACAGGAAACCAGATTCACCAAATTTGTAAGAATTTTGTCTGTTTCTATGGGGCTGTGCAGGCCAACACAGTCTCTTCCTTCAGCACTGCACTGTGCTGGTACAAACCCCTGAACCCTGGAAACATCAGTGTGCGGTTCGTTAAGAGCTGTGTAAATTGAGTTATTGCTTTTGTTTCATTTCAGTGAGAGAACATGCTCATACCTGGCCCAAACACAGGGCAGTTATGCTGAAGACATACATTAGAAACTAATTTAAAACATAAATAATGTATTCTTGACCATAAGATTACACTCAAACTTAGATTCCATTCCTTCTTCATCATTTTGCTGCCGGGGCAAATCAGCCTCGTGGGAGGTTTGATTTGTGTCCCTTTGGGATCCTGGACTCTGGCAGCAGCAATGAGCGAGGCACCTTGTAAGAAGTTATTTCATCTTTATTGTCGGAGGCTCTGTCGTGCCCGTTGCTTTCGATGGAACAGGGATGTTTCAGCGCCCACAGCCCCCGGCTGGGGTCAGGCTTTTGTTTGTCCTGGGCATGGCTGGCAAACAAGAGTTTAACTCATGGCGGTTGTTTTTCTGTGTAGGAATTATTTTCTTAAAATAACAGGTCGGGGGAAAGGTGTCACATTCTCACACATGCACCACTGGTTTGCTTTGTATAAAAATGTTTACTGCATGGTGTTTTGGTGTTTTCTGCCCTACAAGCATCATACCTGCAGTGAGTGGCCTCAGGATATAAAATTAATGTTCCTTCCTCCCTTTACTCATCACTAGTGATTACTGGCTGTAAACGCGATGATCAATGTGGGGCAAGAGCGTTCCTTGCTCCTCAGGAAATAGGAATTAAAGTGTGCGTGTGGCTGTGCGGGACGCTCACCCCTCACTCCTGCCAGCAGCTCTTATAGTCAACAACTTTACAGTACTTAATTATGGATAGTATTTTAGTTAAAGAATCATAAGTTAGTCTTTATGTTTGATCTCAGGAGTGAGGAACAGCCAGTTAATGGACAGGATTGTCAGTGTAATCCTCCCAGAACTGGAGCTTTGTTAGTTCCAGCTAATGAGCACAGAAAGTACATCCCTGCTGCATTGTATTGTTTATTAGATTTTTTTTTTTGTTTTGCTAATAATTGTGATTGTTTATCACAGCTCTTTACTTGTGCTGTGTAGGAATGCACGGATGATCGACTAATTCCTTTAAACCGGCAGCCAGAGAGAAAGAGAAAGTGCTCAGGGCGGCCGGTTCCCCTTCCCAGTAATCTGTGTAATTCCATTTCACGTCACAGAAGGCCTGGCCCGTACCGAGGCAGGGTGTGTAATCGCGTTACGGAGCCCGCTGCTGAACTGCTGCCTCGAACTTAGTCCTGGTTTAGACACTTTTAATTTCAGTCTGTTGAAGACGACCGACCGTGGCTGGCTAAGGCAGCACCGCAGGCGTTACGAGGCTTCTCCAGGAGCATCTCAGCTGACATCGGGCAGGTCATCACGTCGGTGTTGCTGGGTCTTGGTAAACCGCCACGACGCTGAATATTCTGCCAGGAATACTGGAAGCATGAATTGCTGATTCATACCTGACGCACAGAAGAAATCCAAGCCCTTGTCCGGTTCTGCCGCGGTGGCTTCAGAGCAGAACTCAAGCGATTTCTCTCAGAGACTGTCTTGAAAGGAGGGTTCAGGTTTAGGTGTTACAGTTCTGCATCTGAGGAATGGTTCAACTTTTCTTGACTTGCTGAAACTTCTGCAAATAATCTGAAAAGACTTGCCAGTCTTTTAAAATTGTTTGATAATTTCTCCCTGCCCAACTGATCGCTAACAGTATGGCCAGTTGAAAGAGAAAGATTAAATTGCACAAAGATATTTTCAAAGATGGTGATAATTTACCCCATCTCTTCCAGGTCTGGCTGGAAGTCAGAGTGTCAGCTGCCATCAACACGCAGAGTCCTCAGTGCTGGAATTTGTGCATTTGAGATCAAAGCTTTGCAGTGCTGGAAAATGTCATTCTAAACTCCTCTTTTTTGATATTTTCTTTAGGAAAGAATTCCTTTCAAACAGAAACGTTCCAGTGAACAAAAAATGAAATGTCATCTTTTATATCTCTTAAAGCCTCATATTGTGAGGGTGCACTACAGCCAGTAGAACCCTTCAGACCGAGAAAGTTTCTGCACGTCAAGAGTTTTACCATGGAACATTGTGCATTGTCTTCTGTAAATGTCACTCTTTGTGCACTCTTGCTGGGCTGAAAGTGGAAGTATGAACGCGCGTGGAAATGCCTGTATAGTACTATTTCATTGGATGTTCATAGTAATTATCATCAGGATTAATTCGTTCAGTCTGAGAGCACTTACTGTGCACAATGGGAATTCTAAATTATTGATTTTTGAGTGTGAGAATAAACGTAGCCATGTTGTCCTGCTTCAGGAGAACCCAGAAAGGGGGTGGAGGTTTTGCTTAAAGGTGAGGAAGGACATCGCCAGTCCCAGCATCAGGAAGGACATCCCCAGCCCCAGCATCAGGAAGGACATCCCCACTCCCAGTACGGGGACCACACGCACTTCCAGTGCCGCTTCCCAGCATGGGCATCCTCCTTCTCCCACCCTCCGTTGCTTATTAGAGCAGGGTTTGCACCTCGCTAACTCTTCGCAGCCCTCCAGCCTCCTGGGACCTGCCTCCAAAACTGTGTCTCTGGCCCCAAGGAAGAGGGCAAAGCAAATGAAGCCTCCTCCTCAGAGGGCAGGAGCCTGGGAACAGGTTCTGGCTCTCCAGAAGATGCCCTTTCCCGTTGGTTCCCTAGCAGAGCCTGTGCCCCCAGCCTGGGCACGCCAACGGAGGTGTCTGTGGTGGGTTTTAGGGAAGTTTCCTTAGCAGGTCTGCACTTTGGAAAGGAATCGGGAAATGTTTATGGCACAAAACCCTTCCTGCTTGAGTCACGGCCGATGGGTTGCAACTTCACGGCTTTCTGTGTGTGTCTTGGGGAAAAGACAGACCAAATATGAAACACAGCCATTACGAGAGAAATTCCAATTTTGCAAGGGCTAGAAAGCAGCATCAAGCTATAATTAAAAAGTTATTGGAAACCTCCACAAGGCTCCAATCCAATTTAATTACTGCAGCTCTTCCTCCGTCAGAACGGCAGTGATCATTACAGTGGCATTGCAGAGGCTGCACAAATCGGGGTTTTACCTAGTTTGAATGCTGGATGGAATTATAATTTTCTTCATATCCGTCCCACTTTTCTTAGCAGAAGTTAAAATTCTGCAAAACTGGGCTTTATAGCGGGTTGAGCATTACTCATTATTGCACTAGTGTAATGATGTCAAGGAAGAAAGTTTTAAAGCATTATGCTCAAAAATTGTTCTGCTCAAAACCAGGAGACCACCCAACGTGTGCTGGTCTGCGTATTAATGAGAACAAAAAGAAAATGGGCTGTTGAAGCCAAGAATTAAAACCACTGTTGATTAGCTTCATCGTTAGCAATTAGTGTGTTATTTTTCTGTCAGACCTCATTCCGCTACAGACTTCTGAGACTGTTTAATAATTAGCAGAGCAAAGATGGAAGGAGTCTGGCAGATGGGTGGGTAGAAGCACTGTACTCGCGTTGTGTGTACCGCTCGTGTTCACCTGGGGGCTGCGGTTCTCAGACTGGTCCTCGAGCAAACTTAGCAGCTGCTTTATGCTTAAGTAAAGAAGGTTTTTTTGGAGGAGTGTGTGAAATCCAGAAGTTTCCCTCGATATGAACATAAGGACCCTCTGTGGCTCCTCCCGTGCCATCGCCCCAGCGCGCCGTGAAGCCCCGGCGCAGCGTTTGCGTTGGGGTGGAAAGGTGACACCTTTTGGGTGTCAAGGTATATTAGTTGTTAAATGTTTCAAAAATACCAGTTGTGAGTAGCAATTTCTCAATCTCTTTGCAAATCAATTGTTTTTAACTGAGTTTATCTAGATTATAATGAAGTTACTCAGGTCTGAGTCTTACACAGTTGATAGTTTTTCTTTGTGTATTTTTAAAATCAATAATGTATGCAAGTCAAAGGTGGCAACATTGTCAATAATTAACTGCCTTTTTAATAGAATAGATGTTACTTAAGATCAGCAGATTGATTAAATCACTCTTAGCCTTGGAAGTATTTTACCTTACTAGTGAAATGTGTAGCCTCATATACACTGAATTTAGAGGGAGCGTTTCTTATTCATTTCTGATCAGCATTACATTGATGTTAGGAAAAAAATCTACAATTTTTATGTGCCAGATCAATGAAAAAGTAATTTTCAATTTACAGTACGAATTTTTATATATATTAAAAAATCAGTGTAACTGTTTAGAGAATCAGACACAATGTTGTGAGAATAAGAACACTGATCATCAACTTCTGTTTAATTGAAATTGTCAGTAAGTCTTAGAGCATAAGGGTGTTGGGCTTCCTTTTGCAGTTGTGTTCTTTGATAAACCCAGAAGACCTTGTGGTATTTTCATCCTCCAGCTTTCCAAGGTACAAAACTGGAAATATGATAATAACTTATAACTGGAGCGCAGCGTATCTCTCGGGATGTGTTCGTGCCAGCAGTAGGTTTGTTACGTAGCACGTAGTTGGGATTTCGTGTCTGAACTTTTTCGCTTAGCACATGTCTCAGAGTCAAGCCCTACTGCTAGGATTTATAAATTAAGATAAAAATATCCAATATTCAATATGTTATAATAAAAAATATTCGCTTACACAGGTGGCATTTCCTGCAGCTGTAACTTTTCTTCCCCTATGTGACTCCTGTGCAGATTTTGGTTTTAAATGGGTGTGTTTAGAATAGTTTGCATTCAGCTCTCCTCACTCTGGTACATCACAGACTGTCAGCAATCCAGGGCTGATTCTTGCTGTCATTTTATTCCTGTCTAGATTCTAAATTACAACAAAAACACTTTTCAATTCGGCATGATTTTTTAAATCTGCCAAAATAACCCTAGCTGTAATTTTTTTTCCCTAAGTAAAAACATATCAGCATAATAAGCGTCTGCAGCGTGTTCGTCTGCACTAAACAGGCTGGTGTGTCTCGGTGTAATCAGGAAATGATTTAACACTCTGCAGAGTCCTGTCTGTGCTCAGCTAGCAGCCGTCCTGCCCCGAGCTCGCTGCCACGCGGGCCATTCCCCGGGCAGTGCCCAGCGTGGGGCTGCCGAGGGGCGATGTCTTTGCCACTGGGAAGGGGCATTTTCAGGACAAACGTGGGAGGTTGGAAGTGCTGCGTGACTGATGATGGATGTTGTGTCAATAGTTGCGTCCACGTCTTTGTGTTTAATAGGCTTTGATGGACTTTTCTTCCATTAATTTGTCTAATTGCTTTTCAAATCCATTTATGTGTTTGGCTTCCACAGCATCCTGTGGTAATGAGTTCCACAGTTTAATTATACACTAGGTGAAAAAATACTTTCTTGTCTTGGTTTTGCACCTACTGTCTAATTCTTTTCTGACAACCCTTTGTTCTTGCATTTTGAGAAACAACAAATAGTTGCTGCCATACATAATTTTCCATACGTCTGCTATGCCGTCCTCTCTTTCCCAATTGAATAGTGCTTTGTTTCATCTTTGAACAGAACCTCTTCCGATCAGTTAACCATTCTTGTCACATTTTTCATACCTTTTCTAGGTCTTCTGTATCCCTTTGAGATAGGATGCCAGATATGCAAAGTGTGGCTCCCCCGTGGGTCTTTATTGCCATGATGACACTCTCCGTTGTCATCGGCGCCTTGCGGTGTAATTCCCTCCCGTACCTTCGCTCCCTTCTCCCCTCCTGGGCACGAAGCTGATGTGGAAAAACACCCATAAAGGCTCCAGCGTCCGGGGAAGTTTTCTGAGCGCCCCGTCCTTCCCCCTGAGCTCAGGGGTCACAGGCGATGGCCCCACAGCGGCTGGAGGCCATGGGGGCACCTCCTGAGCTCCATACTACTACATCTTCACTGCTCTGCTGTCTTACCAGATCAACTGATCGGGCCTTTTCATGGCCGTACAGATCTGGTGGGGATACTCTTGCTGGCTGAATTAGGCATGTGACTAAGTTAGATGTGTTTGAGCATCCCGTGACCTTATAAGCAACATCCAAAGCACAGAGGAGCACGGTCAAAGCGTGTGCAACCTTCCCTTGCCCGGTGTTACATGGATTTCCTGGGATAGACACGGGGAGCTAGGACAGGCCTGAGGACCTGGCCAAGATGCGTTAGCGTTAGGTACCCTGGAGGTGAGTACGGGTGACAAGGTGGCTGGCTGCGTCACCCGCTCTCAAAAGAGTGAGCGTTTCACATCCAGCTATGGGTGGTACTTTGTAGTGCTTCAGACTGCGTGGGGTTTCAAACCAATAATGGGAAAATGTGTTGTCGGTACCTGCATGGAAGGAAAATGTTGGGACGGTGACAAAAGCAGCGACGTCTCGAGGCAGCGGCATGGGAAGGGCAGTCCCGTGCTGGGGGCTCTGCTCTGCGCTCCCTCAGGGTTCCCCATCCCACCTCCCACACCGCTCCGCTCCTCCTCCTCCGTCGGGACGGCGCGTCTTTGGGTCTCCTTCCTTCTGGGAGAAGGATCCTTGATGAATTGTGTGACCGTTGGTCACGACTGTGTCAGCTTCACGGCGAGCTGCTTTGTTGTGGGTCTCGGCTTGATGGCTGAAACGGAACAAGTCCTTGTCATGTGCCTTGTCCAGGCAGCAGACCCAGCTGCGAGGCTGTACGCAACGTAACGACAGGGTTTTTTTCTAGATAAACACAATCCTGCGTGTTTGTCAGTGCAGATCCACCCCTCTCCGTGTTTATCAGGTGCTTTGCTTCCTACAGGCATCATTGGTGAAACAGGACCTCGGGGAAGAGAAAAAGAACCTGGTAGTCACTGTGAGGGGCAGGTTAGTGGAAAAGGCTCAAAGGGAGCAATGAAGGGAGGCAAAGAGCTGGAGGGTACCGGGGGCTGAGAGGGGGGTGCCCGGGGTGCCGCTGCTGGTGGGAGCCCCCGCAGAGCTGCCCCGCCGTGGCCTCCCTCCCCCTGCGTCCCTTGGAAACCAGAGAGGGAGAAAGGACGGCTCTGAAAGAGAAGGGAGGATGGCTCTGAAATAAACCCAGACAGATGAAATAATAGCTAGCTATTGTAAGAAATATAAGTGATGCAGAATCTTTAACAGAAATTAATCCTTTCAGATGACAAAGAAGGTAAGATCAGGTCACCTAAGACGACGGGATTTCTGCCAGAGCCCTTTAAACGCAGGGTATTGTCTCTCGTGCCGGGCAGGGTCGGGATGCGGCTCTTAGACAGCGAGTGCTAAGAGGTAAGAGATACCTCTTATGGCTGCTGCACATTGAAGTTACTGTAATGAGATTCATAATGAAATAATTGATGGGTTTATTCTTTCCCGTCGCTGCTTTGGTGAAAAGTACTTCAGAGAGTCTGCTGTCCATTTTCTAGGGTTAGGGGTGGAGTGGGAAAGAAGTCTCAAAGCCTGGGCTCTGTGGCTCTGTGGCCAGGATTTCAGCATGGTGAACTTCAGAGTCTGTCTTTATGTTTTTCAAGAAATGGCAACATTTCTGTGTATTCTGAAACTTAAGTTCCGTCTTTAATTTGATGAGCTTTCTGTATAATGATGGTTGTGAGTTTGGTTGAAAGTTCTCATCCGTTTAATGACTCACCAAGAGGGAGGTGATGGTCTTAGGAGACCACGTAACCTGCTCGGTTAACGCAAGGGTGCCTTTTAGCTTGTTTGCTGTTATACCTGTTTCCTCTCATCTATTACATCTTCATACGTTCCTTGAGTTTGTGCATCTCCCAGCTGATCTAAACCCAGATAGTAAAGGTTGTCAAGATTCCTGTTTGTGCTCTGAACACAAAGGGAGGCGGGTAGAAGCCCGTGTCTGTCCCTGAGTGCCAGTGCTCCCTGTGCCTTCCTCCTCCTCCTCCCGGGCCCTGGAGCAGCAGGCTGCCGCGGGGCTCCCGGGAGGGCGGCTCTGGCAGAGCGGGTGTCGGGGACATGCACAGCCCCTTTGTCCCAGTGTGATCCTTCTGTGAGCTGGGGCACGTCCCAGTTCCACAGCGCAACTGTCGGTGCCTCCCTAGTTCTGCAGGGCTGCTGTAAGCAAAGGGTTAACTGCATTAACTCCTGTTCCTAACTAGCAACTGTAAATAAAAAGGGTGTTAAAACGGACTGTACACGATGCAGGTCTCTCATTAGGTGTTCCCGGGCCAGCAGCAGTCCGTAGGCTCACCTCGGAAGGGTCAGAGGCCAGGTTAGAGGGTGACTGTGTTTTGCATCCAAATAGAAGCTTCTAGGGCTGGGGAGGGTGCAGGCAGCTGAGCTCTTCAGAAAAAGCAGCTGGTTTTAGTGGAAATGCTTGGGTTTACCTACACGTCCTATCAGCTAACCTTAGCTTAAAGCTTGAATTTTTTATCTTGTTACCCAACTAGTATCCTGAAATACGTCAAACAGCAGCCCCAGCTACGCTGGGAGTGCTGATGGCTGGAGTCTGAAGACAATTCTGACATCTGCACCACTAAAAAACCGACTTTATTTTGTCTTTCCCCCCCTGTTTTATTTTTTGGTTTTCCTAGTTCTTTTCATTTGAGTTAAACCTCATAGCAAACTTGGAGAGAGAAAAGGAGGCAGGACAAAGCCATAGGACTCAGAGATTTTTCTTCCCATCCTTTCTTCTCACGATGGTTCCGAGAGAAGGTGGCAGGTGTACAGGTCCTTTCCAACTCTCTGCCCTGAAATATCAAGTTTCAAAAGGATGTTGAGACTGTTAAGGCTCGTATAGAGAAAAATCATTAGTAAAGTAAACCCCATTCTACAACATAGTCATTATAGGGTAAAATCTTTTTGCCTGATACCTGCGGAGGGACGGGGTATCCTTCTGCACTGTTCCTAATCTCTATTTTAATCCTTTGCTACAGTTTGATCCTAATGAGATTAGTGATTTAAAATGATTCAGTATTACATTGTTTAGCATACAAGACTTCTGTAACCATGGTTTCATCTGCGTGCCTTTTTCACACGAAGAGGATCTTTCTTTTCAGTTGGGATAAATGTATTTGCCAGGAAGTTCTGATGAAGCTTGAATCTCATCTTGTTTATATTAGTGTAAAACCAACTTAAATCCATTAGCAAAACCAACAGACTTTTTGTGTTCCAGTGTCGTTTTGGAGTGCTGTTTGGTCCATGATGAAGGCTGAGGAGTATTATTCAGAGGGTTATTACAAAAATCATGTATCCATTGTCACTGAGGGTTTTAGATGTTCAGTATCATTTCTCAGATCAATTAAGCAGCGCGCAGAGCTGTGCTGAGCTTCAGAAGTGTTTTCAGGAAATGCAAGGCTCAAGGACCAGCGGCAGACCAGGGTGGGAGCGTGGCTTTGGCAGGGTGATGGTCAGAGGGCTGGGCTCAGCAGAGAGGGCCCTGGCTCCGCTCTGGGAGCACACGGCATCTTCTGCTCGGGGGCTCTCTGCGAAGATGGGGGAGATGTTACCCAGTGCAAAGGTGTCACAGTCTGCCCTTCAGTGACTCAGGTGGCTTTGGGTGGTAGGTAGGTTTAACCCGGGACTGAAAGGCAAGCAGAAGCACAGAGAAGTGAAGAATACTGTTTTCAAAAAGTCCCACGGACTCCAAAGGTGACTGCACCAGGGCATGGACATTGTCTCTGCTGACACCAGGCAGAGGAGCGAGCGCCGTGTGCCTGCCTGCCCCCGGCTGCCTGCGCAGGTACCTTTTGTAGGGGCGGTGTTTTGCTCTTCACCTCTCATTCCTCTGCGTTAACGCAATTGCCATTCCCACATTTAATGCATATTTTTACATTTATAACCAGAAAAGCACTTCTGGTCATTTCAGAATAACTTTATTTTACTTTGCTATTGCAGAAAAGAAACACATTGCAACTTCTTCCCTTCTAAATTTCAGACCAAGTCATAGTGAAGTTGTCTTTTATATTGTTTTCAGCTGTTTGCATGCAGTCTATATTATAACACAATAGCCTGTGTATCAGCTTGGGAAGCAGGAGAGAGAACAGAGAACACATTTATCTTGTAGAATTTAGACCAGCCAACTGAAGAAGCTATTTCAGCCCTACGGGAGAAGGTTTGAAAGCCCTGTAGACGATAGGTGAGCAATTATTTCCCGGTACAGGCACAAGTGCTTCGTTCCATCACGTTGTGTGAGACGAGCAGAACCTGCCATGGGCTTGTAAAAGCTCTGCTAAACTTATTAGGGACAAGGACAGCGCCTTTGCCAAGATCTTACGTAAATATGGCTGGAAGCCGCAGAGCCCGGCGAGGGCAGGCTCCAGTGACAGCTCCCCGGCTGCTCTGCTCTGTCAAATGTTCCACTTCTTGCGCTGGGTATTTCCGTGTCTGGCTGCTCCTCAGGGCTCTCAGGTTGGGAGGATGATGTGAGAAAGGCACCCAAAGGCGTCCTCTCCAAGGACCACACCCAGCTGCCACTCTTCCCTCACGTCCCGTGAGAAGCACTGCTGCTGCCCTTCTAGGTTAACCATAAATCATCTCAATGTGGTAAATTTTCTTTCCCTCTTGTTGGAGGAAATACCAAATTACCTGTAGAATAAAATGGGTGGTCGTGTTTCTGTAATTCCTGCTGTTGACTTTTGTTTGGAAGGCTTCATCTTTCAAACGAAGTGTCAGGAAGCATCATTTTTTTGCCCCTTATTATCCACAGAGTTCACATGGTTATGGTTAGTACCCTGGGAAGTTTTAAAAGCTTTATGTGTCCATTCTCTAATTTTCTCTACTTCTCTCATTTTTTTTTCTCTAGAAAACAAAATTTCACTTGGCTAAGCTAAAATACCCTTTCTTATCCAGGTTATTGTCCTACTATGACTGGATATCACTTCATTAAGATTATTGCTTCTCTTTAGAAGGCTTTTAAAATTGTTTTTAGTCTCCAGCAATTGCACTTCAGACTATTAAGGACTAATCTCCCTGGAGATTTCGGGACTCCCAAATCCTGTGGGCTTGTGGCTCTCCACATGAAGTGTTTATTTCTTTGTAGTGCAGCATAATTTAAGAACAACAACAGATTCTGAAATATTTACATGTAAACATTTCCTGAAGATGAGAGTGTATCACAAAGACTGATCATCCATGTGTCTGACAACTTGCTGTTCCTACAGCATATATTGGAATAAGAGAACAGGGGAGATCTGGCCAGAGCTGTCAGATGCTATAGTCTTTGTTAATGAATTTTTCATCACTGACATGTCAGCCAAATAATAAGGCTGGATTTCTGAAAGAATTAGTTGCAGTAGCTCTCTGGCACACTTTAGGATGTTCTCTTGCATTCTCCTTGTCATTCATGGGGCTCTGCTGCTCTCCTGCCCATTCCTGTTTCTCAGAACTTGTGCCATCCCACTGCTCTCCTGCCCTTGGGGCTCTCCAGGGTTGTTGAAGGCCATAGCTGCCTTAGCAAGTACTGGAGCACGTAGGAGAGGAGCTGGGGGGCAGAACAGCTGGCCCAAAGGCTCTGCTGTCCACAGAACGCTGCTCACAGCTGCTGTGTTTTGGGTGGCTGTGGTGCAGTCCCGTGCACTCTTGCCCATGAGCTGGTGGAGTGCAGTGCGTGCCATCCTCGAGCACCTTGTCCAGCTTCGTTTCTTCTGAAAGCAACCAGTTCAGGTGCTCCATGACCTCTCTGTGGTGTGAACTAAGAGATGATAAAGAGCCATCTACAGGAGATCCTCTGGAGTTCAGACCTGATCCAAACTAGACATCTGATGTGGACACACGTAAAATGTATAATGAGCTATTGTCATGGAATTGATTTATAGATTTTAAGCCTTGAAGAAACCATTAATGATCATCTAATCTTACGTGATGCAAAATCCAACTGCGTAGTTTTTCTATGCAGTCCACAATTTTCTTTTTCAGCTAAAACACATCTTTTCTAGAAAAGAAATCCATCTTCACCTGAAGACTCACATGTGGCACAGGAAACCTAGGCTGAACTCTTCCAGTGTTAATTAAAACTGACTCAAAAATCTGTATTGAAACTTCAGTCACTGTACCTGTATATATTTTAGTAGTTTTCAAGAGTCATCTCCTTTCAAAAATATTTTCCCTCAAGTGAGTACTTTTTAGGTCAAGTTGTATCAGCCCATTCTAGTGACAGATTGGGTAGAAGCTGACAAACCCATTTTAGATAAGAGATGGTAGGAGTGTTTTTATCAGTGTGATATCACCTTAGCTTAATAGTCCATCCAAATATGCCTAATAACTTTGTGTGTTACCACGATACCCTTATCTGTACTCTTGAAAAGAAAGAAGGAACATGGATTAACTGAAGAAAAGTTAAGATAGAGCAAAAGTATTAATAATAAACTGGGAGATTTAAAGTTCTTGAACTTAGTAATTAGCCTTAAACAAGCAAATAAAAAAAATCTGGTTTGGTGTGTTGACAAAATTCTGTCTTGATTGGGAGACCTGGACCTCTAAGTGTTTGGCTGGCACAGGCACAGGAGAGAAGTACTTGAGACGTCGTGTCCATTCGTACTGGAATGGATGATGCACGCTGTGTTTTCACAGTGCAAATATTAACTGATAAATGACATCCTTGTAATAACAGCTATGAGATGCCTGAACGGAGAGATGAGGATAACATGTTGGGCGTTCAAGCTTCTGGAAGGAGCAGGTAAAGCCAGGAGGTTTCCTGCAGGCTCCTGCTGCTCTCGGTGTCGGCGAGGCATGGGTTTTCGCCAGGGGAGGGTCAGGTTGGACATTAGGAAGCATTTCTTCTCAGCAAGGGTCATTAGCCATTGGAAGGGGCTGCCCAGGGAGGTGGTGGAGTCACCATCTCTGGAGGGGTTTAAGACAAGACTGGACATGGCACTTAATGCCCTGGTCTAGTTGCCATGGTGGTGTCAGGGCAATGGTTGGACTCGATGATCCCAGAGGGCTCTTCCAACCTGGTTGATTCTGATTCTGTGATTCTATGGGTGGGAAAACCGAGTGGGTCTTTTGTGGGTGTGTTGGGTGAGCCCTTCCCAAAGCTGCTTTGGGCTCCCTGAACGACACGGTCTCTAGTGCAAGGGATTGTAAAACACAGATGGAGTAAAAGCAGAGAGCAGGCGGTGGGATGGTGTGCGTGGATCTGCGTTAGGAATTGGTGGTTATGAGGTGGTCACTTCTAGTTACTGAGGCATTTTCAGCGGAGTGGGAAACAACCTCCAGCGTGGTGTGTGCTGTAGGGGCCATACTTACGCTGTTGGAGGTTAATTGGGTTACCCAATCTAATCGAGTTCTTTGCATAGCTGCCTAATTCCTATTATTCTGTTAGCATTAGAAAAAGAGGATAAATATGCATAAATAAAAAATGATGTTCAAGTAAAATGAAGCCAGCAGCTATTCTTTCCCAATGCTCAAAACCCATTAAAAAGTTACAGTCACATGTGTTGCTGTTCTTCCATACAGGAACTACCTAAAATACCTTTAAAATCTATTTCAATTCCAGTTCGTGTATTATATTAATTCGCTTTATCCTTAAAGACTTATGACTTTACAATTTTAATTAAATTTCATTTCATATACTACATTAATTAATATGTTCCTTTAAAAGCATTTATAGTTCATTGTCTTTATCCATTTTACAATTAAAAATGATGCTGTGGTTTGTATCTCAGAAATAAGCAGCAGCTGCCTGAAGCTGCAGTACGTTGGGTAAAGCCGTCAGTAGTCAGGCAGCAATGGGTGGCTCATGGGTTTTCCAAGTAGAGAATCTATTTAGAGGATTACTTCAAAAGTCTGCTTTTTGTCTGAAACCACAGTGACTATCTTCGAACTCGGTACATTCATGGGGATCTCTGCTATGGGATGCCTGCACATTCACACACAGAATCACAGAATCAATGAGGTTGGAAGAGCCCTCTGGGATCATTGAGTCCAACCGTTGCCCTGACACCACCATGGCAACTAGACCAGGGCACTAAGTGCCATGTCCAGGCTTTTCTTAAACCCCTCCAGAGATGGTGACTCCACCACCTCCCTGGGCAGCCCCTTCCAATGGCTAATGACCATTTCTGTAAAGAAATTCTTCCTGATGTCCAACCTGTTCGGTTAGGTCCTTCCTAGGACCCTATTTGCATTATTAATGTGTTTTTAACAACTGGTGTATAAAGAGCAAGCTGAGAATGTTTAGCACAATTACCATTCAAATGAGAGTTATAAAACTTCAGCATCTGGTAGCATTGCCAATGGCCAGTTAAAGGCCTCCCACTAAGGCAAATCTGTGCAGACAACCAGAATTCTTTAGGTGGAAAATTAAGTAGAAAAGAAATAAAGGATTGTGAGTGTTACATTGAGTATAGAGACAAATGCCGGAAAGAAAGGATGTGCAAATCTCGTGTTGAGTATAGAAACAAATACCAGAATTTATAGATAAATTTAAATACAGAAGACTCTGCGGCCAGATAAAGATATTCTGGTTTTAATTCAGAATTTCAGGTTCAAAGAAAAAAAGGAAACCAGCACACTTATTTTAGTGTGTCTAAGGGGTGCATGAAATCTCTGTACCCATGTTCCCTGTAGATGAGTTATGCCGAGCTGGAAAGCTGACTGACAGCTCCGGAGGTGTGAGCTGCAGAACACAGTGAATGCCTCCAGATCCCTTCGGACGCTGCCTCTGGGATCCGTTTTAATGAGGGCGTGTGGAGTGTGAGCTCCTGAGTTCAAACCCGGGCACGGCGCAGCGTTGCGGCCGGGGTCCTCGCTGGCGGGGCAGTGCTGGCATGCAGGGCACGAGGTGTAAGGTGTCACTACCCAGATCTGCCATCAGAAGCCCAACCAAGACGTGTACGTTTGTGCCCCTGTACTTGAGGGATAGGTGAGTAAGCTGCATGTCCCCCAGCCCGCGGAGGAGCGGTTCTGCCGGGTTCCTCACCCCCTCCGGGATCCCGTGTGGAGCAGGCACCCGCTCCCCGCGGGGGACGGCAGCTCCCTCCGCTCTGCCCCAGACAGTGGTCTCCATCCCCACCGCGGGGTTCTCACTTAGCCTTTCCCACCAGTCGGTTCATTTCTGATGGTCTGGGGTGAGCTTCTGCACTGACAGGTGGGGATTAATCTTGATTTATCTCTCTGTCTCTCATGATGTTTAAACCCTCACAATCCCACTCCAGGTCTCACTGCTGTGAAGGCACAAAGCGGGGCGTTCCTGTGGCTTGCAGCGGCTCTCGCCAAGCCAAGGGGCACGGGCTCGTTGGACGTTATCCTGGCGAAGGAGGCAGACACTGGTCTTGCTGATGGGAAACTGGGGCAGAGGGATGCTTGGTTCTCAGGTGTCCCCAGGAAAATATATTCAGCAAACAGAACCATTTTAAGTTAGTCCTTTTTTAAAAAAAAGATTCACTCTCTTGTCACTTCTGATTATCTGGGCATACAAACAAATGTTGGTGTCGTGTCAGACACACGCCTCGCCTTAGGTTGCCGTGCTGAAAGCCTAAGAAGATAATTGAATTCCAACAGTGGCATCAATTTGATCAGTGCTCTAAATGGACATCCAAATTAGCATCTTTCCTAACGTAAAATAATTATGCCAGAAATTAGAGATGAGGTGCTGGCAAGTATTTGCATCATATTTTCAGCCTACAGGGCATAGCTGTTCTAATGCTAATATTCTACCTTGCTGAGTTTGTAAAGGGTTTGCTTCTGACAGGTTTTGGGTATCCATGTACCCACGCCCTGGCTGGGAATGCTCGGCAGATCCCAACGGAGTGTTGAGGAGCACCACTCCCCTCCCTCGGCCGTGGGCTGTGTGCTTGAGGGTACTTGGGTGTCCTTGGAGCTAAGGGATCGATTTTTACAGAAAGAAATTCATAAAACTAAAAAATAAAAAGAGATCAGAATTCTGAATGTCAAAATTCCATATACCCAAAATACACAGTGTTTGTTTCTTACATTTATAGCTGTGACCACGGGACAGTGACTATGAAGGGAGGTGGCTTTTGAGGCGCAGGAAGGCTACCATGGTGTGCTGCTTGATGGAAGGAAAGAGTTACAATGATGAGGGCGATAACTTTTTTTTTATTTTACTTTGTTTTGAGTCGATGATATTGGACAAGTCTGATTGACTTCATCCGCTTCTGAGAAGTGTAATAATCCCATGAAAATTCATTAGCTGGCATGTCTCACTGGTGTTATGTAATAGAATATATGAATAAAAATTATGTGGTGAACTATAGGAATAAATATAGGCAAAATGTGTCATCACAGATACCGTCAGGAGAGCGGTGACAGATCACGGAACGCTCTAGCTGTGGCTGCAGCTCTGAGGACATCTCATTAACGTCCGGCGTGGCCAGAGGTGCCGACACTCGTTGTTGGTGCTGGTGCTGGGGTTGCCCTCGGCTCGTGTAAAAATAACAGCCACCTCTGGGAAATACTGATCCCTGCTTTTTTGAACAAATAATTTGTTTGTCTTTCATGCTTGATGTTTTAAAATAGTGTTTACCTCTTCACAGCCTGCTAATTTCCCTTTGTTAAAGAACCAAGGCTCTTTCAAGCTCTGCAAATATTATTTTATTAGTGTGCCTAATGTTCATCTGATTTGAATGTGAAAGTAGGCTGAAGGGTGTTCAGTAAAATCCATGGTTACAGGAGAAAGGCAGTGCAACTGCCTGAAGGGAGGTTGTAGCGCAGTGGGAGTCGGCCTCTTCTCCCAGGCAACCAGCGCTAGGACAAGAGGACACAGCCTCAAGCTTGGCCAGGGGAGGTTCAGGTTGGCCATTAGGAAGCATTTCTTCTCAGCAAGGGTCATTAGCCATTGGAAGGGGCTGCCCAGGGAGGTGGTGGAGTCCCCATCTCTGGAGGGGTTTAAGAAAAGCCTGGCCATGGCACTTAGTGCCCTGGTCTAGTTGCCATGGTGGTGTCAGGGCAATGGTTGGACTCGATGATCCCAGAGGGCTCTTCCAACCTGACTGATTCTGTGATTCTGTGATCCTATGCTATTGCAGATTTGCTCTGTAACAGAGTAATAACTAAATCAGTGACATTTTTTAGACTCAACCCTTCAGGAAATAATGTTTCTCCACCTTGGTGCTGTAATCCTCCATCGTTCAGCCTCTGCTTGGTAAAAACCCAGTCTAAGTCTTTGTTGTTTTTGGGGATGCTGCACTACCTTCACACTATCAAAAATAACCATCTTCCTTTTTTAAACTTTAGTATTGCTCAAATTCATTCATTGTTATTGTTAAGAATAATCCTTGGGTGGAAGCAGGACCAAAGGGTACATCCCTGGAGATGCCCATGGCACGGGCAGCCAGGAGGTCTTGGAGCATGGGGGAAGGTGGCAGCCTGGGACGGCCACCCCCAGCACGCCCCGTCCTCCGCCACCCAGTGCCCCCCAAGTCCATCGTGTCTCTAACCCTGTGCCTTACCGTTAGCTGGTTATTTCTGTGCATCACTGCAAATATCGTAAATGTTACAGTGCAGGGCAAAGCTGTATGACTTTAGTCCAAGTTGGCCCACCAGCACCTTGGTCTTGAAGCCAGACATTCAAAAGGAAGATTTGAAAAAGGTCTGTATTGTTAAGGTCAGCTAAGGAAAACCTCTCCCTTTCTTTAAAATGGGATTGCAATTCAGCTGTTCCTGTACATCTAATCAGAGAAATGTCCACTAAAGTGTGGTATCACCTTACTGGTGATGTCTGGGCTTTGGCTTAAGTGGGGGAGTCATGAGTGATCATGGGTACGAGCCGCTGCCTGCCCTGCTGGGCGCACCTTCACTGACTTGCGTCATTGCTATTCACGTAACCAATTCCGTACATCCAAGGGTACTTCTTACAAAAATGGGCAACTCAAAAAGGATTGTGCGGCGTCTGCTCCCTGCTGCAGATCGTGTGAGCGGAGAATGTGGAGGAGGTTGTCTTAGAATCATAGAATCATGGAATTGTTAAGGTTGGAAAAGACCTAAAAGATCATCAAGTCCAACCATCGACCCAGTGCCACCATGCCCGCTAAACCACGTCCTGAAGCGCCACATCTAGATGTTTTTTGAACACCTCCAGAGATGGTGACTCCACCACCTCCCTGGGCAGCCTCTTCCAATGTCTAATGACCCTTTCAGTGAAGAAATTCTTCTCAGGCTGTAGAGTATTTGCTGGAAGATGGATAGACTTCATGTTTCTGACTTAATTCTTTTTGTAGCAAAGCAGGATTGAATTGTTTTACTATTAACTCTCAAGCGGCAAATTATTTCAACAACTCCATGAGCAACCACTTTTGTGCAGTCTGATTGGCTACCCTAAAGGCAGAACCAATTTAATTATGCTAATATGCTAATACGCCCAGAAACACAGACTCACCTTCCAAGACATCAGAGTACATGGTCCTTTTAAAGCAGTGAGGTCGATGTGGTCAGGTTTTATGTTAAAAGTGATGGGTGACAGGTCTGTAATTGTCAGATTTAGCAAGTTAGCGACACTTGGATGTTTCCTAATAGTGCTGAAGCATTTCATGTGACAATAAATACCGTACTGAGTACAGCGATGGCCATGATAGAGTGTAGTGTGGCTCTGGAAACTTTCCAGAAGATCACGTTTTGCAGCATCACGTGCAATTCCTAGTAACCTAGGGAAAATGATCGTAAAATAGGTTTGTTAGAAATTCAGTATAAAAATGTCTTGCTTGCATTGCTAGTAAAATGTACCTGTGAATATGCATTTTTCCCTGGGGTGTGTATTTTAGAGCTTAAAATGTTTTGGCAGCTTTGTGGCACACCTTGCTGAGGGGTGTTATTTTATGTCCCAATGTTCTGGTCAAAAGAAGGGTTTGCTCCTAAGATTGAATGAAGAGCTATGAGTGCCCTAGCGATGAGCACTCATTTCAATTGTTTAACAGTTTCATTTAAAATAAAATTGATCGTTATCATTTATTATTGTGTACAGGTGCTTAAGAGTCTTGAGTGTTCATTGAAAAATTGCTTAGCTATTAATGTTGAAATGTAAGTGCCTGAGCAGGATTACCCCATTGCCTTTGACACACACACCTACATACACCCCCTGCAATCAGCGTTTTTGCCTCTTGAGGTTTGAAGACAGCCCATGAGAACGGAGAAGGGTGGATGTAAAGGCACCGCTGTGGGAGGAGCGGCTGGTCTGTGGTCACGCCACGACTACCCATGTCTTGTGTGATCTAGGCTGTGGGCAGCTCGTTGTGCCTCTGTTCTGCTAGTGGTGAGAGGACAGGAGAGGGCACAAAGTGAGGGTGTGTGAGTATGTGTCACATTTCTCAGTAAGCCTGTACCATCTCAGTAAACTCTAAACCCCAACAGCCCTTACTAAATGCTGCTGGGTACCGAGAAGAAAAGCCTGGACGTGGCACTTAGTGCCCTGGTCTAGTTGCCATGGTGGTGTCAGGGCAACGGTTGGACTCGATGAGCCCAGAGGGCTCTTCCAACCTGATTGATTCTGTGTGAGTAATATTTTATTATAATTTTTACTTTCACATGAAGTATGTTAAGAAAATAATGGGCTGAAAAATCCCAGGGCACAGTGAGGGGTTTGAACCTTGCGAGCAGACAGTGCAGAATTGCCTCTGCGAGGCCCGTGGCAGTTGTGGTGTTGCCCATGGCAGTGACCCGCGTGGGCAGACCCCTCCTCAGCTTAGCTGTGGCCCTGCTCAGAGACTGTCCCAGCTTCTCTCTCCACGAAGTGGATGTGGTGACACCCACAGCCTCTGCCAGCTGCTGACCTCTCTGTGTGGAAAATGTTGTGGTTTAGATTGTTGTTGACATCAGCGGGGCGAGAAGTGGTGCTTGTGTGCACTCAGCATCCCTCTACTGCTCCCCGTGCTGTAAACGTGACCTTGAGGTGCCTCCGCTATCCCTTGTCATGGAAACTACTCCAGTGTTTTAAATCTTTTTGTTTCCGTGGGATTATTTTAATTTTCCTGCTTCCCCTTCCTCTATTCCCTTTGCATACCTGCCAAGGCTGGTGTTTGCCGAGTGGATCCAGGTGACCCGAGGGGGGTTTGTGATACAGCGGTAGAACTTACTGGTAGAAAATTGCGTCTCTTTCCAGCTTTGTTTTCCTTTTGAAATCCACTGTTTTGCAAGATGTGTGACACATCTTCCACCGTTTTATCTATCTGCTTTTAGTGTACTTAGGAAAGACTTGTCATAATTGCTATCCCTAATTTGGACTGAAAATAATTATAACAAACCCATCTCTACCAGATCCCCCCTCACCCTCAGTAAAGACGACTCTTCCTCAAAGGATCCAGGGGAGAAGAGTCAGAGAGAACAATTAAACAGGAGATTTCTTCTGTGCAGACACCACCGCAGACCTTGCAGGGAGGACACGCACCGAACAAATGCATCTTTGTGGGAAAGCCGTGAAGTTGGTCCGTGAGCTCTATGATCCTGGAGCCCTTACAGGAGAGCTTTGGTTTTATGAATATTCTCTGACCAGCAGTGAGTTGGCATTCATTGCTGAAGGGTCGGTATAATGATGTCGTCTCTCTGCACATGCTAAAAGATAAGTCCGAGCAGTCCGCGGGCGAAGGGGCAGATTGCAGAAGACTGTCTTTCAAAGTGACAAGGTTATTGATGACTTTGAGCAAGTCCAGATGTCAAAATAAAGCATCCAGTCTCTTGATTACTTGAACATGAAAAACATACTTCTGCCAGCTGCAGCTAGATGCAATTCCATAATTCGAGACTAACCTTAAATAAATATTTCATACAATCATAGAATCACAGACTGGTTTGGGTTGGAAGGGACCTTAAAGCCCATCCAGTTCCAACCCCCTGCCATGGGCAGGGACACCTTCCACCACACCGGGTTGCTCCCAGCCCCATCCAACCTGGCCTTGAACACTGCCAGGGAGGGGGCAGCCACAACTTTCCATATTTATTCTTATCATCATCCCTGGGGACGAGCGTATCAGCCAGCTGAGGTGTTCCTTGTTCATGGGTGATGGGTGCTCTGTCCCTTGCTGAGGAGGCCAGCGGTGGGAGCAAACACACCTTGTATGACTGAACCTAGTGTGTTGCTCCCAGAGCTGGCCACGCTGGAGGATCCTCTCTAAAACAGGTCACATTGGCATTTTTTTCTCTTGCTTGTGAGCAGATGCAGAGCTTCACTCCCTGCCCTGGTTGGATACATTTCACCCAGATTTGTCAGGTCTTCACTGGAAGCCGTGCAGCTGCGCTGGTGCTCTTGGCTCTGGTTTGTTGGCACAGGCCTAACCCAGCTCTGGGCCTCGGCCTTGCAGTGCCAACAAACCAACATATTTCCCAGAACGGCCTTGCATTATGGGGTGCTCTTTCCCTTCAGAACAGCTGGTTTTCCCGTGCTGTGACAACCTGTGATAACAGCACGTGGGGAAAATGCCCCGAACAAGGTGGGGACAAGGGTGAGCAGTTGGAAATAATGTTATTTTCCTCAGTAATTTTCCTTGTGGTGCTGATGGTGGTGGGGCTGCGCAGACGTAGGGAGGGAGCCCGTGTGTGAGCACGGCCCGGGCCTGCTGGCTGGACACGGAATGCAGGCTTGGGGGGTCTTGGCTACCCTTTTTTAGCCTGGTGTGAGGGATGTCAGTGTCTCTGGGGTTTTTTCTTTCTTTTTTCCCCCCTAGATTTTGGTTTGTTGTTTTGTTTTGTTTTTTTTTTAACTATCATCAAACTCCCACTTTTATAACACTTTTCCCCTGTCTTTTTTCTTATTTTCTCCTTTACTGCATTAAGATGCAATTATGTACTCTAGTTAATTGCCAGGTACTTAATGTCAAAATGCATGATGTGTGTGAAATGTCCTGTTTTTCTCTGTCAAAATCATATGTAGCACAGGAAAAAATGCAAGCTGTTAAGGTAATGTCTGGTCAAGAATTTACCTAAAAAGCGATTTTTTTCCTGGTGGAACATATATCACACCTTCAGGTGCAGTGTTATGATTATAGGCATTTAAAATGTATAAACTGTTTCTATTACATATTCTTAGTCCTAGAGGGACTTTGTGTGTAGGGCTTATTTACTCAGAATTACAAAATCACATTTGGTTTGGCACGTACTTAGGGGCTGATAAAGCTGGAAACGTTTTTACAGACTAATGTAACTGGACAGCAGCAAGTGCCAAAAAGCATTAGGAAAATGGAAATCTGTTCTGTTTCACAGCTGAATTTACCCTTTTATAGACCCTGAATGTGTTTGAATATTTTATTTCAAATCTGTCTGAGGCAGGTGGAAAAAGGTTTAAATTAATAAATGACATAATTAATGGCGGATATAATAATGGCACACCTGGCTGAAATAAGTTTTCTTCTTAAAAAAAAAGTTTTTCTCAGTTCCTGTTGGAAGACTGTTGTATTTTTATTTAAGAGCTCTTAAGCCACATGATTTTTAGCATGTGAAAAGTATTCTAAAAGAAGATTATGAAAGATGTGGAGTCAGGATTTGGGTAAGGGAGTGCTGGAAAGAGTGGTCCTGGGGCAGTTTGACATGGACTATTGTGCCAAGAATACATGAAGAGTAGTTTCGTGCTTAACTGGAAAAATATTAGTCCTTCATTTAAGTAGACGCTGTGTCATAATAAAAAGGTTATTTTCGTTTCTCTATAGAAAGAGTAGTCCCTCACAGAAAGTCTATTTAATTCTGTGGCTTAATCAAAAATTACAGGAAACCTTCAGAATTTGGTATTCCACAGCTTTTTCCATCAGAATTACTAGTTCATGAAAACTTTAATGAGCAACCTACCTAAAAAACATAAACCAAATTAAAAGCACGCAGGGAGCATTTCATGCTTCATACCTCCCTCCATTCAGCTGTACAATATTTGCTAATTTTGATAACGTTTGGCATCAGAGAATCATAATAGGATGTAGTTTTGTTTATGGCTTTCTGTTCTATCCACTATGTAAAAGAATTATTGAAACTACAGCTAAGTAGGGACATGAGAAAAAAATACTAAAAATATTCACAGATCTTGCCGTTTGCTTCCTCCACTTGGCTTCTTCTCAGCGAATGCGCCAGCAGGGCTGTTTCTGTCCTCTCTCTTTTCATGATCTCTGACTGCAGGGAGGAGCCATCCACGCAGGGTATGGCAGATTTCCAGGTCTGCAGGGCCGTGTTTCAAGGCTGGAGGGTGTGGGCATGGTGCTCCAGCTCTCCTGGCTGTGAAAGGTTCAGGAGGTCCTGGGATCACTCGAAATCCCCTGCAAAGCGCTTGGCCAACCCACTCCAGTGCAGGACAGGGCCAGCCCACGATGGGCTCTGCCTCCTGTCCTGAACTGTCCTGTCTCATGTTTGCTCTTCACAGCGAGACATTGGCCAGTTAACTTGTGCTGAAGCCCACATCTGGGCCGAGTTTGGGAAGACAGTGACTCCATGTCCATTGGAATAAAAGTCAACCATGAAATAAATAAATAAAACACAACTTCAGTTTCTTCAGTTCTGTAGGATTTTTTAATCCTACAAAACCACAAAACATTCTTTAATGAGACCAGCATATGCACTCTGTCGTAGACAGGCAAGTAGGGGTTAGCTAAAATGGTCAGGAAAGGAGAAAACCTGGCAGCCGCTTCCCCAGCCCTCAGGGCTCTCCCTCCCGCCCCGACGGCTTCGCTGGTTTCCCAGTCTCTCTTACTCCTCTTGCAGGCTTGGCACCCCCCCGCGTGTTTGCAGTTTCTCTGCCTGCCTTTCCTCTGTTTCCCTTGAGCTCTCATCTCTTCCTCCACGGTTATTTTCTGTTTCCAAGCTCTTTCTCTTCCTGTCTGTTTTACTTTCTCATTAAACTCATCTTGGCTCTCTCCAGGCTGACCCGGCGGGTTTGGTTGGCAGGGTACATTTCACTGGGCTGCTTTTCGGCTGCTTCCAGTACAAAAATATTGATATTTACAGAGCTTGTTGTAAGAATCAATATTGCACTGGGCAGCGCAGCCGCGGTGCTGTAAAGCCAGTCCCGTCGGGCTCGGAGCGGAGAGGGCTCTAAGGCGTGAGGCAGGGCGAGCAGACCCGTGTTCGGGGGGGTTGGTTGAAAGCACTGCGGGAGCATGATGAGATTCCTTGTCTTGCTTGTGGAGAGACGTGTTTATTATGGAAAAAAACATTCTGAAGCATCATTTTGGCTAATGCGGTAGCACTGGTGTACGTCCCCTTCGGTTCTAGCTTCCTCCGTGTATATATTCTCTTGAGATCATGGATATTAACTCCTGGGAGTTCACACAGGAGAAAATATTAGTAAATTAATTAGCTCGTAGGTAAAGCTGGTAGTAGGTACTTCTTTGCTTCAGAGAATAAAGATTTTCACTTCTACTCTTTTGAAAGCAGCAGTATTGGCTCTTACAGAGCACATCTGGCCCTCGGACTATCAACAGTCCAAAGGATTATTCGTGTTACCAACAGAATAACGCTGACAGCTGGAAACCACCGGCTAAAATAATTCAAAGCGATTTTTTGCCACACTGAGCAAGTCAACGCCTGGGAGCTGCTGGTCGCTTCCTCGCACAGTTCACCCTTTGCGCTTTGGAGTACCCTGGGGATGAGGAAGAAACAGTTAATTCAAACAAATAAATTAGATTTTTCTGGTTGCACACAAGCTGTCTTTTCAACAAGGAAGGAGAGAGACAAATCCTTTTCGCAAGTGTTGCCCAGCTCGGACAGGAGTTTAAGCCTTCGCTTGGCCCCACACAGCTGAGCAGTCTCTAAACCAAGCTACACGTAATCAAGTACCTCAATGAAATGTAACATCGAGAGTGAGATGATTTCACATAATTTTGCAATATTAAATAGCTTAAAAATGAATCTTTGGGAGGGGGACTCTTCCATCATCCCTTTTCTCTCTCAAGACTCGAAGATCAACAGACGAAAAGGGAAAAAAAGAAAACAAACCAAACCCTCTCAATTCCTTGTGCTGTAGATGCCCTCATTGTGTCTCATACCTGACCTGTGCTTTTACTGCAACAGGAGCTGTAACTCCGTGATGATTTCAAAGTCACTCTATTCCTAGCAAGTACTGTTGGTTTTTTTTTTTAGGGGGGGCGGGGGTGTCTCTAAGCAGCATTTCTTTATTTTATTTCATGACTCAGTTTTCAAAAATGTTCTTCTTACATGCCAGAGGAAAAAAGCCAGTAGTAAACAAACCCATGAACTTATACTAATGCAAATTCCTTATGAATTTCACAGCCTGATGAACCTCTTAGCTCTTAAAAGCCTTTGGAAACTTCTTCATCCTGGTTTTATTTGGCGAATTGTAGTCAATTGTATCTCAGGAATTTCTGTTTTCCTCAGCACTAGCTTGCTGCCCACAAATGTGATTATACTGACTTCCTTTCCTTTGGAATTTGAAAAGTTTATCCATTATTTCTCTTCCTTAAAAAATGTTTTGATGTTTTCAATAGAATATATACTTTCATCTTTAAGCTTAAGTTCGGTCAGAACGATTAAAAATTGTATTTCTTCCCCTTCTGTATTATTAATAATTATCCAAGTTTCTGTTTTCTCTGGTAGCTTTCTTGTTATTTCGTGAGGAAATTAGTTGAGGCTTTATTTCTAAATACCATTTAATAAAACTCAGGAACTGAATTCCAGTGAAGCACAGGAGGGTCCCTGTGAACATCAGGAAGCACTTTGGCACTGTGAGAGCGGCCAAGCGCTGGCACAGGTTGCCCAGGGAGGTGGTGGAGTCTCCATCCTTGGAGATGTCCAGAACCCAACCAGACATGGTCCTGGGCCACCTGCTCTAGGGACCGGAGGAGATGAGCTCTGGAGGTCCCTGCCAAGCCCAGCCCGTGATTCTGCGAGAATTCTTCACGAGATTTTTAGCTCATGAGGATATCGGCAGTGGACGAGAGCAGAGTCCCATCAATAGAAGTTAGAAACTTGATTACTAACTTCAGTGATGTTGATTTTTCCAATTTATTTTAAAAAAAGACTTTATGACAGGAGCTAAGAATTTACATGGACAAGGACTCATTCGGTTTTCATCCATATGGGAAGAGGTTAATCGTTGATGAAACATGCTCCCCCCCTCATTCATATCCTAGAATTTAAAAGCGGAGTGAGAGCCTGGCCTCTGCACAAATCCTTAATAATTACTGCTATCGCAGTATATATAAAATTCAACCTTCATAAT
Source organism: Nyctibius grandis (assembly GCF_013368605.1). NCBI lineage: Eukaryota > Metazoa > Chordata > Aves > Nyctibiiformes > Nyctibiidae > Nyctibius > Nyctibius grandis. The sequence goes on along the minus strand of NC_090665.1, from coordinate 49,392,190 downwards.
TTGCTAAGTAGGTCCGTATTTCTCCACTTGAAGCTGCCTTAGGGAAGCTTGAACTAAGACATCATTTTTTTCTTAATTTTTCTGAAATATCTATATTCAGGGGTAGGTACTTCTTGCTCATTCGAGACACTTTATGAAAATTAGATGAAAGTGCTCTAGCCACACTTTCCAGTCTACATTATGAAAATATGATTTATACAGAGCCGTTCCCTTAGGAATCAAGTCTTTAAAGTCACAGAAACTATTTTAGCATTTTACCTCTCTAGACACACCGTCACCTCGTGGTTGGATCTTGTTAACGCAGGAGCCTCTCAGATATTACACTAATTCCCTTAATTAATCTCTAAAAAATTTGTTTGCAACTGTAAAACGTTTGCTGCAAATTCTAATCACTTCAAAAAATCTTAAATATTCCCCAGTATGGGCTACCCTGTTCTCCTTGAAGCCTCCACAACTGAGATTTTTAAATCCTGAAGCAACTTGAATGTCTAAAGTCTGATTGATTTCTCTCTCTCTAAGGGATGCACTTGGTAGCTGGCATATTACTGTCAAGGAGCTCTGTGTTTGGTACTTAAAAGCAAGATTTATTATGTCCTTAGCTCTGCTTCCAAACCTCTGTGGTGACAGCAGAGCCTGGCCAGCTCAGAAGTGCAGCAGGAGCTACCAGCTCCATCACTGAATGCCGGGCTGGTACAAGTGCCTCCACGTAGCACCCAGGTTTTTGTTTCACAGAATCACAGAATCACAGAATCAATGAGGTTGGAAGAGCCCTCTGGGCTCATCGAGTCCAACCATTGCCCTGACACCACCCTGTCAACTAGACCAGGGCACTAAGTGCCATGTCCAGGCTTTTCTTAAACCCCTCCAGAGATGGTGACTCCACCACCTCCCTGGGCAGCCCCTTCCAATGGCTAATGACCCTTGCTGAGAAGAAATGCTTCCTAATGTCCAACCTGACCCTCCCCTGGCCAAGCTTGAGGCTGTGTCCTCTTGTCCTAGCGCTGGTTGCCTGGGAGAAGAGGCCGACTCCCACTGCGCTACAACCTCCCTTCAGGTAGTTGTAGACTGCACTAAGGTCACCTCTGAGCCTCCTCCAGGCTAAACAACCCCATGAAATCATCATGGAGTTACAATTCCTGTTGCAGTAAAAGTACAGGTTAAGTATGAGACATAGTGAGGTCATCTACAGCAAAAGGAATTTAGGAGGTTTTGGTTTGTTTTCTTTGTTTTCCCTTTTCATCTGTTGATCTTCAAGTCTTGAGAGAGAAGAGGGATGATGGAAGAGTCATCTCTTTGTGTCCACTAATGTGACCCTTTGGCCACTAGCCATGATATCTTCTGGTATCTTCCTTATACATCACATGGGAGTCAGTAACATAACATGAGAATGGAAGGACATTTAAATCATTATCTCTCCCATTTCAGAAAATACGTGCTTGGGAGAAGAAATCCAGTAGTAAAGATACAGATACCCAGCACCGGCGGTCGCTTGTGGAGCAATACTTCCCAGTCGGCTGTGGGCCTTGGTGGGGTTAGGTGGGCACATACCCTTGGATGTACTTTATAAAAAGAAGATTTGCAAGGTCCAACTGGCAAAACCAGTTTAAATTGTGAACTGGCAGCGTTCTCTGCAGAAAACTCCTGGAAATAGAGAATCCATTACTCCCTTTGGCATGAAGGGGCTTTTAATTTGTGAGAAAGGCAGGTGACTACTGCTGTTTTAGTGGAAATGGGTGACAGGAGGAAATAAAGTTTGGTGACAGTTCAGGTGAGGAAGTTTGACATTTGTTCAGTTTTATGCAGAGAAAAGTTTTTGATGTGCTGGTGCTATTTGAGAATTTGTTGAATTGCATTTTTAATTATTTGTCAAGGGCACCTAGAGTCTTGGAAATGTATTATTTTATGTTTTATAGGTTGAAATCTAAATAAATAAATGTGGTTGAGAGCTCAAATGACTGTCTGCACAGTGTGCAGCAGCAGTTAAAGTGCTTTGGTGCATTAAAAGTACGGAATATATTACAGCAGCATATTGAACAATGGTGCATCTCATCTGGAGCGACGCATTCAATTTTGTTTGCCTACCCTAAGCTATAATTAAGATTGACAAGGTTATCCAGAGAAGGGGAATAAATATTACAGGAATTTTAGATGTGTTGACACATGACTAAAGAACTGCAAGAAATTAAATTTCAGAACAACAAATATGAACACAGTTAAGACAAGGCTGCTTCAGAAAATGGGAATGTCAGTGCAGAAATCCTTGCACTGCGAGCTCCGGCACTGGTTTGTGTGCTGGTTTGGGGGGTCTTTGTCCTGCTGCTTCAGCAGCAGAGCGGGGTCCTCAGGGTGGCCCCGGTGCAGATACCAGTAGCAGCAATAATGGAACTGGTGTTAGCTGGGATGGGAGAGCAGATAGACAAGTGCCATGAATAGGTTGGAGAAGGGCTGGGCTTTTGTATCTGTTGCTCCCAACGAGAAAGAACACTTCTTGGCCAAAACCATTACTATTATAAAGATTAGCCTGGAGAAGAGGAGGCTCAGAGGTGACCTTAGTGCAGTCTACAACTACCTGAAGGGAGGTTGTAGCGCAGTGGGAGTCGGCCTCTTCTCCCAGGCAACCAGTGATAGGACAAGAGGGCACAGCCTCAAGCTTGGCCAGGGGAGGTTCAGGTTGGACATGAGGAAGCATTTCTTCTCAGCAAGGGTCATTAGCCATTGGAAGGGGCTGCCCAGGGAGGTGGTGGAGTCACCATCTCTGGAGGGGTTTAAGAAAAGCCTGGACATGGCACTTAGTGCCCTGGTCTAGTTGCCATGGTGGTGTCAGGGCAATGGTTGGACTCGATGATCCCAGAGGGCTCTTCCAACCTCATTGATTCTGGGATTCTGTGAGTCTGTGATTACTGTTATAGCCACTGCAGGGGTTGGCAGCTGTCCCCATGCCCACTTGGCTGCGAGGTGCATGGCCACTGCACGACGCATCCCAGAGCCTGCTCAGCCCCGCGGCACTGCGGCCGCGCTGGTGCCATGGCTGGTAACCACGGGATAAAGGATTGTCCAGCCGTAGCGGTTGCAGTCGCTGCTCCCCTGATTCTCCCTCATCAGAGCAGTCTGCTTCTGTGATTTTTTGCGTTGGCCACCTCCACAGCCATGCTGGGGCTACCCCAGCCTTCATGGCCAGTATCCCCAGTGCGCACACACGGGCTGGCACTGCTCAGCCTGCCGGGCAGCGCCGGCGCCGATCAGATGGACGTGGAAATGGAGCTCCCCATATAACTACAGGTTTTCTTCTTCCCATCTGCTCCTGCTTGTCTCTCTCGCTTATCTGCTGCTGCTTTTTTTTAAACACAGCCAGCGTCACAGACGAAATCTTTCATTCCTCTTTTCCCCCGGGGCTAACCACCTACATCCTATTTTAAGAGCTATTTTCAGCCCGCTCTAGCAATTAACGTGCGATATTGCAATAAGTCTGGGCAGCAAAATTATCGGGTCATTTCGCTGAAATGTCCATTCTAGATAAATATGCAATCAGGCATCTGTGGCGGCGCACGAGTCAGCCCTCCGTTATCCTCGGGTGCACGGGTAGCCACAAACACGCTGCTGTACACACAGACAGAATTTTTATTAAAAATAGTGGAAATAATTAAGTGAAATTCTTCCCTGCATGTAAGCACAGGGCTCTCACTGGGGTTAGTCTGCGCTGAGCATGGGTACCAGTTAAAAGCTTGGTCATTAATCTTTTACAGTGGTCTGCAAATATGTGATTTATGTGCAACGATGTACGCAAGTTCTCCATCTTCTACTGACAAAACCAGCCAAGGCCAAACGTGCCTACTGTGAAAAACCACGAGGATCCAATTCTCACTCTTTTTGCAAGTGATGCCATCCCTTCAAATTTATCAGAATCTATATAATATTTATTACTTTATTTAATAAGTGAAAAAAACCCTTATTGCAGGTACCTCTATATCATCACAGTGAAATTAATAAAGATTTTGATCTCTGAAAAACACCAACTTTCTAGCAGATAATGTATGTAGCTAAATGCAAATAAATTTTGCATATGGTAGTAACAAGTGGGTTTGGTCCATTTTCTTGGTGTTTTCTTATCCTTTTAGGCAAAAAAATGTACAGTATTCAGGCTACAGCCACCTGTAGCTTCCGTCCCGTCCAAGTTGGAAGATAACCGTGGCAGCTTTCATGTCGCCAGCTCAGAGAGCAGTGGCAGGTCGGCTGCGGGAGCTTGGAGCTGGGCACGGTTCCCTGTTTCAGCCAAAGGAGGGTTTTCCCCAGGGGTTGAGCGGTGCCGTGCCTGGCACAGCCGCCGTCCCGGGTGCCCCGACGCTCCGCGGCGCTGGGGCAGCGGCGTAGACCTCTCCCCGCTCGCCTTTCTGTTCACATGCTCTTTCTTAATCAGCCAGTAAATTTCTGTTAATTCTCTCTCCTGTGTTGTAAATCAGTCTAAATTGTTGATGTTTGCCTCGTTGTCTTAAAAAAGGAGCCGTATTTTAAACTTGTGATCAAGACGTGACTCTAAGATAGGGAAAAAAGGTTAATGCCTGTGTGTGTGCTTTATGGAAATGTTGGTTATTCTGGAGTTGCAGATATCGCTCATGAGAGACAAGCTGATTAATCTCAGTTGTATGTGGCTCTCCAAGATTAATAACCTCATTCTGATGCGTGCTATTTATGGTGCAGCTCAAATGTTTGGGGTTTTTTTAATACTGAAAAGGTGTCGAGCAAATGTCTTCCACCCGTCCCAGCTCACCTCCTGCACTGAGTATGTTCCACCCGTTCTCGGGATCGTTGCTTAAAAACATTTATTGATTTCTAGTGCACTCCAGCAGCACTAGCAGCACCACGAGTGCATGGGTAGATGTGTTATTGCCTGGAGGATCCCTCTTTTTTCCTTGCTTTTTTTATGCCGTCGCTAGAGTAAGGGCTTTGACCCTCGATCTTATATAAAAATATGTTTGCTTATAAGATATTGCTTATAACAGGGCGAAGTCTTTGCTCCTGTTTGGTATTTGTCAAAGCAAATCCGTTAGCTGACGTGAGTCTCCCAGAGCCGGAGCTGTGACACGGGACTGATGTCGGTGCCTCTCCCCCGTCCGCGTGCACCGAGGGCAGCCGCTCCCCAGGGGCTCCGTGGGCCACCCGCGTGCGGCTGCGGCGTTAACGCGACCACCAAACAAAAGGAAACCCAGAAATCTGAGCTGGCTCGGTGTGGGCGAGCAGCTGAAAGCTCTCTGAGCTCCCTGGCAAGCAGCATTGAGGTGTTTGTCTGGGCGGGAGCAGGAGAGGTGTGTTAGCAATCGTGGGAGACGGCGTCACTCTGCAAATGTCATGGTGAGCTTCCACCTGTAGGTTCAATTATCTCTGCCCAAAACATGGTCAGGTTTGGGGTTTGTTTGTTTGATTTGTTTGAGTTTTTGCTTGGAGCAACCTGGTCTGGTGGAAGGTGTCCCTGCCTGTGGCAGGGGGTTGGGACTGGATGATCTTTAAGGTCCCTTCCAACCCACACCAGTCTGAGATTCTGTGATTCTACGGTTTTCCCAGCACTCTGGGAGTCAAGCTGAATTCTTTCCAGTTACATTTAATAAAAGAGGAGCTGTTTTTTATGCTCAGCAGGGCTATAGCCCACTGGCATTCAGCAAACGCTCCTGTTCATGCTCAGGCTGTAGCAGAGCTGTGCTTGCTGACCGACCCTTGCCTGGCTCGGGGAATTGGAGAAGGAAACACATTTTTGCCATTAATTTAAATAAACACTGATAAATAGGTGTGCTTGTACGTGTGGAATTAATTATTAAGCAAGATAATGTTGCTGTGTAGTTCCTTCCAGAGTAGTATTTCCTTTTCTCATCCCAGCAAGAACAGACCAGGCGAGGGGGTTTAGGGGGCAGCAGGCTTTGCAGACACAAAATCCTCCGTGCCAGCTGCCCTGCCCTGGTTCTGGTGCCTGCTCCCGTGGTGCCGGGCGAGCCGGGGCTGCGCTGGGGACGAGGCACAGCCGAAGCCCTGCTCGGAGCTGGGAGGGACCAGCCAGCTGCTCCTTTGTCCCGTCCCTCACTGTGTGGTAGCTCCGTCACTGCCTTTCCATCATTCACAATATATCACGCTTTAATGTTTGTGCTTTGGCCGTAATTGATTTGAGCCTTAATTTAAACACCTTTCTGAACAGGGGTATGAATCACACGTGTGTCTGTATAATGGTGATATAGTGATGGATGTACAGGACATACAGTGACTCAGTTACTGGATTAGTTATCGTTTCATGTATAAATACATACACATACCGATGTGGCTGTACAAGCCGGCGAGTCACACGGTGATTGTAGAGTGGCTCGTTTCATTTTAGTTTGCACAACGCCGTATTGATGGGAGTGGAGCAGGGCAGGAAACGGGAGGTGCAATTTTTCAACTGACCCATGATTTATTGTGGGTTTTTTCTGTGCAATCCAAGCACCTCCCAATGTCAGTGCGTGCAAACGCTCTCACCAGCGGGGAGGAGCCACCTCTCCCCACTCCAGATGAGGGACCAGGGGTGAGGGGCTGTCCTCGGCAGGACCCAGCTCGCTGCCACCCCTCAGCCCTCCTCATCCTCATCCTCCAGGACTTTGAGCCATTCCTTCAGCTGTTGTTTATGAACAAACGTGTACTCATCCCTTCTCTGGCCAACAATTTTTTCACTTGTCAAAACTGCGTAATAAGACATCATTTAATCTAAAAGCACACGGAGAAAAGTTCGCAGCTATTCTATCTAAATATGAACCTTAATATGCATTATATGTTTTCCAGTGTGATTACCCCACCTGTTAATACACTCAGCTTCTTAATATACCACATACAGAGGTTGTCAATAATTGGTTCATTTTATAAAAGTCTGTTTGTTCTGATGTGGAATTGTTAACTTTCAAAAGATGTGTTTCTATCTTTCCACCTCTTTTACGAGTAAAATGAACAGGCAACGTATTTTGAGCATGAATAAGAAGGCTGGGTGTTTTATTCAAAGGGAAAATGTAAAGGGAAAAGACAAAAGGAATTCCCAGTAGCTGTTGCTATTAGAAAGCCTGTTTGTAGGTGATGGTACAGAGGACACTACTCAGGAATTGCTCCTTGTTACCCACAGGTTGTGCCAGCGTTGTCAGGCTGTGTCAGACCTGGCCTCGGAGCAGCCGTGCAGTGGGGCGTTCCCGTGATGGGTTCACTCTCCCTAGGCAGGGTGGCTGTACGTGTGGGCGCAGCCCTGCCCCTGCTGCAGCCAGCTGGGGCCTGGGAAGGCAGGAGGAAAGGTTGTGTGTCTTGTTACATCCCTGCTGGGAGCAGAGCAGCGTCAGCCTGCTTGTCCCACGTGCAGGAGCTCCAGGCGGTGCCGGTGCGGTACTGCCCGCCTTAGTCCTCGTCGGGGTTTGGGTTAGAGCAGCCCACGTGAGCAAATGCACTTTTATAAATAATTGTCACTCACATCTGCTAAAGTCATTTGCTCTAAACTGCATCGCTGTTCCAGAGACGGGGTGTGAGTACAGCCAGCACAAGGGGATTATGTCCTGCCAGCCACCCGCGTCTGTCGGAGCAGGGCTGTGGGGTACGCCGACACGTCGGGGTTTGTGCCGCTTCCCTCCAAGCTAGGGGAATGTGAGGTCGTTTCCACTTGATCCTTTTTACGTTATAAATGAGTCCACAGCAACAATTAGGAGCAGACAAGAACTTGGCTGTGTGCTGCTTCAGTGGATGTGCTGTGGGACCGGCTCCGCCGTGTAGTGGAAGGTAGTGGGAGATTTCAGCAGGAAAATCAGCGTGTCAGAATCAATAGCTGTGATTATCCCGCAGTAACTGCGCTTGATGGTCGTGGGCCACGTTCTTCAGCCTGGATTAGGGAGGCAAGCGTGTGAGTGTCTGCTGCGAGAAGATAAAGAGCGCCAGTTGAGTAGGGATGGCGGTTTTGCTAAGTAATCGACTGCCTTGGCTGCCTTCTGTAAAAAGCTGAATTCCTCCGGTAAAATTTCTTTTCACAATGAGTGAGTCAAGTGGAAATGCAGCGTGAGAAATGAGAACAGGCTTCTGAGGTGCTCAGAAAAATGTTCATCCTATTAGCAGTCCAGGGACAAAAAATAACAAGTCTAGGCAGAGCATTTGGAGATGTACAATATACTTAAGGCATCCTCTCAGATTTGTAATAACCCATTTGTGTCTTAATCTCAGTCTGGTTTAAAAGACACCCATAGGCCAGCTCTTATTGTCTGTCTGTATTTGTGACAGTGGAGAGCTTCCCATTGCTGTTGGTCTTGCTTTGCTGTCCGTGTTGGTCACGTGTGGCATCCTGCATGTACATATGGCAACACACCTAGCTCATCTCAGCCCAAAGGTATGGAAAATGCTGCTGTTGCTGAGATAATTAAAGCACACAGTATTGTCCTTGCATTTTGCACTGCCAAGTTGAGCATAGGAAGACACTGTTTCAGGTTATACGTGGTTTTCTTCTATAAAACTAGAAAACTAAGCACCGCATGAACCAAGAACTCAGTCAGGTTTATTATCTTCCAGTGATTTCAAAGACTTTTTGTTGTTATTTGCCACTCTAAAAGCAAACACTTGATCTGAATCTTTTCCGTTATCTCGCATGGCGAGGCTCATTCACGTCTTAAATGTGAGTCATTTGGAAGGGGTTGGATCCAGGATATATCCTTCAAATGGTGGAAATGCAGAATATATAAAGTGAGATATGAATTCCTGAAGTCCTTTCGAATGTCACTGCCGTGAAGTACGTCCCTTATCTGCCTTGTCCTTGCGTCACTAGTGGTACGTCAGCAGAGACCAGGACCACCAAGAGGGACCTGTGAAATGCAGGACGCCTTGGAGTGGTTGTCTCAAATTATTCCATTAGATGCTATTAAAAAATAATTGAGATGTCAATGCACTGTGTAAGATGTGAAGGTTTCCACCCCGTGGCAGTGTGCAGTGCAGCTGTGGGCCACCGCGGAGCAACCCTTTGTACTTCACTGGAGACGTGCACATCTTGATCCTGGAGAGCTCCGCTGGGGACTGGGTGGGTTTCACGGTCCATCTGAGCGATAAACACAGCCCAGCACCAGCAGAAGTGTCTCCTGAGCTGTGAGCTCTTTCCCCAAGGTACAGCCCGCTCTCTTGCTGCACCAGCACCGTGTAAGCAGCGTGAGGAGCAGTTACCACACGGGAGGGATGGCATCAGCATCCCGTGACCCCGCTCGGGTGGGCTCTGGCTGCGACGGTGGGGATGCACCACACCAAGATCTCTCCCCAGGAACATGCTTAATAATATTATCAATAAAGTATTAGTAGTGGTACTCTGGAGCGAGAAGCTGGGAGGTTCATCCAAAAATCGGGCTGTTGCTGGCAACTGCAGCCTGAGACGTCTGCGCGCCAGGTCTGGGTATTGGCGTGAGCCAGCGCCGCTCCATCTGTAACCTTCTCTTCCTCGTTCAAAGAGAGGGGTCATTCTTCTTTCTCCTGAAAGAGTCATTAGAGTGAAGGACTGCAGCGCAATTACATTTGCCTTTTTTTTTTTAATTTATTACTAACATTCCAAACAGTAGCATATCAGCCAACTAAATGTTGCAGGAGATAAGCACAGACGAAATCATGTATCAGTCCTAGTAGAAGTCATGCGAATTGAGTTAGTCAGTTATTAGTTTGGGCGGAAAATTCTATTCCGTGAAAGCCTTGGAGATTTTAAAATTTTATTTTCACTCGGCAGAGGGATGGAGATGACTTTTCAAATGTTTTCACAAAAATGGAACAGTTGAAATGGCCTTGACTGTTATATGCTGACCTGAAGTGTGCTACACCCCTGCGTAATCTCTGCTGTCCTGACAAGGAGCACAGACCTCAGTCATGGATCATTCTGAGTTTGGAGTAGGAACTGAACCTGGGTCTAAGGTAATGTCAGAGACTTCAGAGAAACAGGAGGCTTCTCGTGCTCTGCCTTTTGGCTTGTGTTCAGCGTGATGAAGAAAGCGACAGTGGCTGGGCACACACAGCTGCCAGGCCGCGGGGAAATCTCTGCGAGGAAACGTGTTATTGGTGAAAATGCCAAAATAAATTACAGAATGCCAGAATATTTTCATTCGGATTTTTTTTATAGGTTTTAACATATTTGCTGCATTGCAAAAAGCAAGGGCGCACTCAAATCCTTCCGAACACAGAGGCACTAACCCATTGCGCCGATCTGCTGACCATGAGCAATTCTTTGTGCTCTCAAGTCGCATAAACTTCTTTGATTTTTGCTTGGTTTCTACTTGTTTTTTTTTACATGCATTTTCTTTCTCTGAAATACTAACAGTTACTCCTGTCTTCGGTGTGCAAAGAAAAGCAAATCAAAATAAAACCATACGTAGGTGTTGGAGCAAGTCCAGAGGAGGGCGACCAAGCTGGGGAAGGGTCTGGAGGGTCTGACCTCCGAGGAACGGCTGAGGGAGCTGGGGTTGTTTGGCCTGGAGAAGAGGAGGCTCAGAGGTGACCTTAGTGCAGTCTCCAACTACCTGAAGGGAGGTTGTAGCGCAGTGGGAGTCGGCCTCTTCTCCCAGGCAACCAGCGCTAGGACAAGAGGACACAGCCTCAAGCTTGGCCAGGGGAGGTTCAGGTTGGCCATCAGGAAGCATTTCTTCTCAGCAAGGGTCATTAGCCGTTGGAAGGGGCTGCCCAGGGAGGTGGTGGAGTCACCATCTCTGGAGGGGTTTAAGAGAAGCCTGGCCATGGCACTTAGTGCCCTGGTCTAGTTGCCATGGTGGTGTCAGGGCAATGGCTGGACTCGATGATCCCAGAGGGCTCTTCCAACCTCATTGATTCTGTGATTCTGTGTGGGGCTGTGAGCAGTAGCTGCACGGGCAGAAATATTTGAGGTGATGCTCAAGAAATACTTGTGCACAGGGAGCGGGAGGCTGGGCCCAGTTGGCCTCTACTGCAATCAGTGAAGAAGCTCGTTCACACCAGCAAGTGCAGGTTTGGTCTTTCTCCATGCGTGTCTTCATCCTCAGTGTTTACTGGTTTGTGCTGGGCGGCTGTGGGAGGAGGCGAGCCCTCCCCAGCGACGCACAGGAGCTCTTCGCTTTGGGCAGCGCCTTATTTATACCATAAAGGAGCGCTGGTGCTTGTAGTTATTTTTTGTGTGTGTATGTGATGCTTTTCCCTGAGAAATGATGCAAAAGTGTGTTTTTCTGTTGAGCATACTCCAGCAGTGCGTCCTTTGCAAGTGGTGGCAAAACAGCGTGTGGACACCCATGGATGCAGACGGGACTTTGTGGGTGGGACTTTTGTTTTCTTTGTTCTGCTTTGGTTTGTTTTCACCAAGCTTTAAGATGTTTTTGTATAAGAGGCTGGTTAAGCTGCAGGCTAATAACTTAGTCATCTTGGGTAGACATGCAGGTACCTCTGTGGCTGGTTATTTATTTATAAACTTGCCATCTCTGCTACAAAGATTTGTAATACCCCGATAATAACTACATTCATCAGCACATCTTCTGTAATCACTACAGCTCCTGAGCTGCTATTTGGCACTCATTAGCTGAAACTCCCGTTCACCTATAATTTATGAGAAGCATACAATTATGTGTTATCACTACTTCAAGTGATTACTACACTGTATGTTTTTAAGATAATGGCATGAAACACTCCATGATGAATTACACCTCTCTGGGTAGCTTCTGTCATTAACTCTATTATTTCACTTAAGCCAACCTGGAGAGAATTGTGTTGCAGGGTTGGTATTACCTTCGCAGAGAAGAGTCCCAGGTCAATACTGATCCAATAAAGGACATGACACAGCACACAATTATCTCCTTGTGCATCCTGTCTACTCAGAGTGTAGATATCAGTATAAGGAAATCCTAAAATCCAACTTGTTTTTGCTTGGAGAGAACGTTTTTTCATTAAGCCTTGTTAGTGAAAAAGGCCTCTTCAGGAGGAACATGTGAAACATAAAAGCTGAAGATGAAGAGATCCCTGGAGCCCGGGCAGCTGCAGCCGGTGTCCTGGGTGTGCCTGGAGGAAGGAGGGGTGACGGTGTCGCAGCTCCACCGTGGAGCAGGAGCACCCACGCCTTTGCTTGTAGACATTTTGTTTTGGATGTGTTTTGTACTGAACGGCTGGTGTAGCCCTGCTTCGCCGTGGTGCTGTATCCGTTACCAAATTACGGCGTGTAGGGGGGTGTTGGGTAGAACAGCCATCCAACACCCATTATTGCATCCTGGGTGCACACTGCTGTAGCAGCCTCCCGTTGTAAGCCCTCATTTTTTTGTCAGAGCCTATTGTGTCCGTGAAGAAACCTTTGTTTCATTTTAGCATTAAAAGCGAAGACTGATGTAACAGTTCTGAAATGAAAACAATGCAGTTAATTAGTATCATGGCTGTTTTAATTCAGATATATATTTCTGGATGCTAAAATCCTGCAATAACATGCTGTGATATTGAAAATTTGGAAAGCAACACGGTATTTTCACGGACCCAATGTTTTCTCATCCTCTAGGCACGACCCTTTGCCTTGCCATGGTCTCAGAGCTTATGTTGCTTTTTTTTTCCTTTAATTTGTGCTTCAGTGTCGTGTGGCCAAAAAGCGGGGGGAAAAGAATTGCCATCTGGGTTGGCTTTCACCGTCAGAAAAACCAGCTGACCTATCCCTATAAAATAAACACGACTGGCTCTCAGATTTTCAGAGACCCTTTTCCCTTAAGAAGAGTGCAAAATAATAAAGACATAACCCCATGCATTGAATTGCTTCCTTTTCAGCATTGGCAATTTCTTCCTCATAATTTCTGGAAGTCAGTGTTTCCGTATCATAAATCTTTAGGAATTAATAAATATCCAAGGCAGCAGCCAGCTCCTTTTTAATATTTCAAATAATATGGTTAAGCTGGGGGTCACTCTCTGAAAATGAAGCCAAGACTATCAGAACCTATGATATTGTGTGATACCATTTCTGAGCATTCAAAGAGAAAATATTATGTGCTTCCATGAAATAATTCGTTAATAACTAATAATTCTTAGCTTTACATCATAGTATTTTGTTCATTTTAATATATGAATATCTCTGAAAAGAGGTGGGAATATTTTCATGTAAAGACAAACAATAAATGAATTTATTGCAGTTGTGATGGTAACAGTTTCTCTGCCCTTGCCGTGGAAAAAAGCCACTTTGTGGCAGGAGGGAAGTGCCCGTTGTGGCCGTGGCCGGTGGCTCGGAGGAAGGTCAGTGGCCAGGAAACGCCTGTGAAAGTGGCCTTTCGCCTGGCTCGGGTGGCTTGCAGGTGTTGAGGTTGGAACCCACACAGATTAAAATTCAAACAGCATCAGCGGTGGAGCAAGTGACATTTAAAATCCTGCAGAAGAGTAAACACTTTGGCTATTAAATTACTAATATTGTACTGATTTTCCATTTACAATGTTTCAGATTTAGGGATTAATCCATGTTTTATCTGCAGACAGATTGCCTAGAGTATCTTAAAGCGTCTCAAGGCAGACAAGTCTACACAATGAAGAAGCTGGAGATGTGTAATAAGCAGATGTAGTCTGCTTTGTCTCCCAGCCATTCTGCCCTTCTTTCTCCCTCCGCCCTGTCTTCTGTTTCATCCCCAGGCTGGCGGGTACCCGGCAACTTTGTCAGGGCCAGCTAGGGAGCAGAACATCTGACGAGTTCTCGTGGTTAATAAACTATACGTCGATTCTCTGGAGCGGTGGAAGAGGCGTAGGAGCAGAGCAGGGAGGTTAATTAGGCTAATTACTGATGAAAATTCGGGTAGCACGTATCCCCACGTATTTCAGGCAGTTTGCCAGGTAACAAGCTCATACTGCTGTCTGCTCCTTTTGGAAGAGCCCACGGGTCAGCAAATACTTAGAGAATTGTCTTGGTTTCTCCCGAAGTTTGCAGATCTCCAGTTCGGAGCTGCTATTTTAGAAATCAATGTGATGGACCACCGAGAATCGCAGGAAATAGAGGGTGGAAGGTTTGGAAGAACGTCTTTATCTGAAGGAGGTGATTACGGATGAGTGGATTGATACGGTGCTCAGTGAATTATTTGACTGCAAACAGCGTGTAGGATGTCTCAGGCGTGTCTAGGCTGTTCGGCGTGGAAGGGGAGGGGATGCTACGGCATCGTTAGCTCCTTTGCTGCCAGTGTGAAAGATCAGTCTGCCAACAGTCTGTGGTTTGCTGGGTGATGCCTTGGGGTGGAGGCTGGGGACTCGGGCACCCCCAGCACCGTGCTGGTGAGCACACGGCAGGGTTCCCGGCAGGATCCCCGCAGGGACCGCTCTGCTCTGGCATCTCCCTCCTCGTGCTGGGAGGGAGGCTGGCTTGGAGACCCTCCATCCTCTATGGGGGAGACATGCTGCATCTTTTGAACCTGAAGAGCAAACTTGCTCTGAAAAAGGATTTGGTACCAACGAGGTGCTTGAAAAGCAGAACGCCCGCAGAGCAAAGATAAAGGGAAAAGGCTCATTTGTGCGTGTAACACCTAAATGTGTGATCAGAGCTCCTGCTGCCGCTGCCATGAAAGGACAAGAACAACAGAGACGTTGGGACTTGCTGGTTGTGGAGCAGGAGGATTGGCACCAGGGCGGGCGGGAGGAGAAGGGGGTTGGCAGCCGGGCAGGTGAGGGGCGGTGGGAGCAGAAGCGGCGGTGGACACGGTGCGTGGTGGGGCCGGGCAGGTGCCGAGGGGGGGCAGGAGGCTGGGGGCTCGCAGGGGGGCATGGCGGAGTCAGCTCTGACGTCTGTGCTGCCCAGGGCACGCAGCCTCCCTCACAGGACAATTCAACATTCGCACATTTCATAAATCAGCAGCGTTTGCTTCTGGGGCGGGATCTGGAGCTTCAGGCGTGGAGGCAGCCAGGGCTTGGTGTACACCAGCCTGATCAGCAGCCATCGACGCATCAGGTCCCCAAGGTCTGAGGCTGCTTTGTAAATAAATAAAACAAGCTGCGATAATAACGAGCATCTGCACAGCTTTTTATGCTGCCGTTTTTAATGCAGAATCCCATGTTTTGAGCTGTAGCAGACATGAGAAAACTGATCTTGATCACAACGGTGAAAGGATCACCTATAATTGCACCTGAGTTATTGTTATTGTTCAGAGAAGTTTCCTTGGTGTAACAAGCTTTTAAGATGTTACTCGTAGGAGTCCATGGAGATACCGGGGAAGGCATTTATCAGATCATCAGTAGAAGGGCTTTGCACAAGGTGTTAGCAGGTTGCTGCTGTGATTTTCTGGTTCTGGAGCTCGGATGTATCATTCTGTGGTCTGAGCTTCTGAGTGTTTTTCTAGGCTGAACCCTGACCTTCGTCTTTCTCTCCCCCCTTGCTGCTGGGCTCAAAGCCAACCTGCTTTAAAGCAGAAAAATTTTAGCAAGACTGTTTTTTGCAAAGGTTTTCTGTGCTCTGAAGAAAGTGGCTATAACTCAATGCCAAAGCCAATTTCACTGGAAAAGAAGCTGCTGTAGTAAGCAATAACAACTCTGTTGAGTGCTTCACATCTGCTTTGGTGAGCGCTCGCCCACTGCAAGGCCATGGAAGAGGGATGCTGCCGTCCCTCGTGGGTGCTGCCGTCAGCAGCTCCGGCACCCAAAGCTCCAATTATATAAAACTGTAAGAATTTCCAATTCAAATTCTTCTGGTTTTCAGGGAAAAGAAAGGATTCCAGGACTTTCTGTAAATGAGGTTGTCACGGTTTAAAGCTGGGCCAGCTATTAACCAGGTGGCAGATGCTCTCTGTTAACCCTCTCCCCCCCCCCCCAAGGGAAAGGGAAAGGGAAAAGGGAGAGAGACTTATGGGTTGGAAAGTTAAAACAGTTTTAATAAACTATAATAATGAAAAAATATAATAACAATAATAATAGAAATAACCAAATATATACAAATATACACAAAACCAAGATCAAGAGCTTGGAAATCCTCCTCAGGCAGAGTTGCTCCCCCCAGCACAGGCAGAGGGGAAAATGCAAAAGCTCCACCCAGCACGGGCAGAGGGCAAAATGCAAAAGCTCCACTGCCATCACACCTGCAGGCTTTTAACTGGAGATTTGGCAAAGCTGGTACCAATCAGTGGGAGACAGGAGGGCCCCTCCCTCCTGGGCCCCACCTCCAGGAGGCAGTGGGTTAGTGATAAACAGGAAAGTGAGAATGACATGTATGGGATGGAATACCTTGCTGGTCAATCCTGGGTCACCTGCCCCGTCCACTACTCCCTGCAGGTACAACCCCCTTCGGCTCTTTACTCGTAAGCAGTGACCTTGGGTTCTCTAAGACTATTTGGCCTGGTTTGAGCCAAACCAGGACAGAGGTGGAACTTTTAACCTGACCTGCAGCAGGATTACTGTTTATGAGACACGGCCTCCACAGAAATGAGTTGTGTTCTGACCATGTCTTTCCCTCTGGGGATGTGTTTGGTGGAGGAAGTGTCCCACAGGACGTCACTTGGCGTGGTCAGAGCTGTGTTTGGGTCCCTCTGCAGCTGGGCAGTGCCAGGGCCTCGGGGCATTCCCGACTTTCCCACCAGAATCACAGGATCAATGAGGTTGGAAGAGCCCTCTGGGCTCATCGAGTCCAGCCATTGCCCGGACACCACCATGGCAACTAGACCAGGGCACTCAGCTCCCACGGTCCCGCCTGGGGAGGGAGCGAGCAGGAATGGACGAGGTGGGGGCACTAAACAGAGGCCCATGGGGTGATTGGGTGCGTCAAGGGCTGCAGAGCTTGAATTTACCTGCAGATTTATAAGACAGTTTTTCCCTTACTTACCATTTTGGCTTTGCAATCCAGGTCAAGTCAGGAGTTGCACAAGAACGGAGGGTGACAGCAGCTTTTGGTCCCACCTGAATGAAGATTTTTTTCATTTTAAGTCCTGCCCAAGTGCTGTGCAGCTGTGACCCTCGAGAAGGCTGCTTGGAGATGGGCACGTGTCAAACACCCTGGGGAAGCTTTCCGTGCAGTCCTGTGCAGGCTGGTGCAAGGGCAGCGAGGTGGGAGCTCCGGCCCCAGCTGTGCTACGAAGGCTCGTGCAAAAAGAGAGCTTGTGCAGTTTTAATTAAGCAACAGGGAAGGTTTTTTTTAACAAAGATTAATAGGTCTGTGCTTTAATTATGGGGAAATAATAGACTAGAGAGCTGTGAAAGTGGGAGGTATCAAAAAAGAGAGGATTAAAAACTTTAAGGAAGCTGGGTAAGACTATATTTTTCTATACTTACAAATTACAGAAGATCATCCCCATTAATAATGGTCGGAAGAACAATAAAATACCTTCAGCCATATGTGACAGCCAACATTAAAAATCTATTTTTTATGCTTGTTGAGTAGAGAGTTTCTGATTACAATCATCAGCTAAAAAATAAACCTTTTTCCAATCTTCTATATTTAAAAATAGGATAATTATCTTCTGAGTTCAGCTGTAGTTTAATCAATACTTTTCCAAGCAAAGTAAAGGAAAAAAGAACAAAAGTCACTTTTATTTAATGATTGTTGTGCTTTCTTTAATTGTGCTACAGTGTTATTACTAACTTCTAAAAATAATTGCTCCTATGCATAGATTTTTAATATTACATTGCAGAAAATGCTGCCATGGTGCGCAGGAAGTTGAAAGATAAAATTTAAGGCAAGAGAGGAAAGGGGAAGAGAGGCAAGGCCACTAATATTTGCGGTTTCTACTGGTTGTCATCTTTTCAATAAATTATTTCCCATGTGGTACTGTAGGACGTGCTTTATTGTTGGGCTTCATTAAACACTGGCATGCTCTGGCTTGAGCTGTCTGCCAGCGATCGGCGGTGACCGCCCTCGCTCCCGCAGCAGACCTCTGGCAGGAGCAGCTCTGCACCTTCGGTAGTGTCCACCAGCTCTGGAGGGGTTTAAGAAAAGCCTGGACGTGGCACTTAGTGCCCTGGTCTAGTTGCCATGGTGGTGTCAGGGCAATGGTTGGACTCGATGAGCCCAGAGGGCTCTTCCAACCTCATTGATTCTGTGATTCTGTGATTCTGGGATTGGTTGGTTTTCTCACACGAAACATGTGGACAGACTGCTCTTTCATAGGAAATTATAGAGGTACAGGGATAAAATGACCAAGCCTTCCCTTAAAGGAGAACAGAATCCTTGTTGGTCCTTATTTCAGCTCCTCTGCAGTAACTGCAGTGCAGCAGCGTTGCCTCCCAGGGCCAGGAGCACACGGGGGGGAAGGTGTAGTCCAGGTCGCCTGCTGAATGCTTCTAAGCGATAAGTGCGTTTTCAGAAATGAGAAGTGATTTGGGAACGGAAGGGATTAAATCTGTCAGATTAGAAAACATTTCTGAGATGAGTCATTAGATTCTTCTTCTGTGGAGTAAATATGCACTTCATCCGTTGCCTCTCGTGTGCATAGTGGGGAAATACAGCGTGCTGGCTGCTGTTTCGTTTGAAGCACCAAATATTTCAGCCAAATTGTGCAACGTTTTCAGATCAGTTCCCTCCCACAGCGTTGCAGAACTTGCGTGTGTTTTGGATAAATGTAGAGAAGAGAGTGCTTTGGGAAGGAGCTTGTCTGAGGTAAAATATTCAGCCTGTTTCCAAAGAACCTTCTTTGGAATATCATTTTTAGTTTGAACCCACACGGTACAGCGTGCTTAGTCAGGGGCTGAACAACAAGCTGAAATGTTTCCTCCTGGTTACATTTTGAGAGATGCCTTTTGTGACTTTGTTTTTGTCAAAGTTGAAAAATCTCCCTGAACAAATAAAAATCTGATCCATTTTCAGTCCTTGGTTTTCCTGTTTTATACAGCAGTTGTACACTGCATACTTGTGGTTAACCAGTGGGGTATAAAAGAAGGTTGATTTTAGGTTTTCATCTCGATCCGTGATACCCACACACCTAGAAATTAATAAAGCAAAATTTCTTATCTGTTTTTGAAACCTATTTTAAGAAAATATATTTGTATATCGAGTAAAACAGCGAGAGGTCTCGTGTTCCCTTCTGCACTGCTGTATCGCGCCCTCTCGCAGCAGGAAAGCGTTGATATCAGAAGGGCTGTGTTTATGTAAGATGTTTTTGGGAACCTGTGGGGCTTTCGGAGCAGGAGCTGTGCGGAGGCTGGGAGGATGCTCTGGAGCTGCCGCAGTGGCATCCCTGAGCACTGCCCTTCTCAGCGTGGCTTTCAGGTGGTTCGCTTGGCATCTGATGAATATTAGACATTTATCTTTAATTAATAACCAAAAATTTCAATTTTATTATCTCTTTTTTTTTTTTTTTAAAGCAAAGCTGATTTTTTTTCTTACAAGCTGCACAGAGAGCAGGGAGTTTGTAAGGCGAGGCTGGGTTTGTGTGCTGGGAGAGGAGGAGGTTGGTTTTCTCTCTCGTGGGAAGGAGCTGTAGTGCTAATGCTTTCTTGCGTGTGTTTGGATATGTGTGTTATATAAACACGGAGGGAGTTAAGTAAAATGGTAAATGGTCACTAAAACTACAGGCTACCTTCAAAAATACTCGTTTATAACTGACTGTATCCAGCTGCTGCAGAAATACCAGTAGAAGAACGTCAGTGAATCAAGTTTCTCTGCTTCTCCCCAGTCTTCTGTTCATTAGAACCAATTTGAGATTGTTCCTGAGGCTTTGAAGGCGGCTCCTTGCCTTCCACGAACGGGACCAGGCCCCACAAAACCCCTCCTGCAGGGATTCACAGGCATCAGCTGCGCTCTCCGTCCTCAAAGTGACGCTTCCCCGTGACATCCCAATTCTCTGCTATATGAACTGTGATTTTTTATCCCATATCATGTGCAGCTTCTCTCAGAACCCTTTCAGATTTCATGTTGAGATTCTTAATTAAATGAATGGTTATTTTCATAGAATTTCTGAAGAATTTCAGCCTGGTGCTTCTAGTTCCTTATTCCTAAAGGGAACGTCGTTTCCCCCTTAAACAATCCCACCATATGCTTAAGCCACAAAAGCACCGTTTTCTCCCACCCGACAGTTTCCATAGTTGCGCTATTTTAATGTTTGATCAAAGACATCTATTGCATATTGCATTCTCTTCTTCGGTTGGATTTCCTTCATGTAAAAAACCTCTTTTTTTTTTCAAATAAAAATGCCCCATTAGTCTGTTGCACTTTGTATTACCTTCCTTCAACCGTTAAAGTTGTTTTAAAGCCTTAAATTCTCCTGCGGGCATGGTGGTGAGCCTAGAATTTGCCTGATTCTCTCTCTGCATTTCCATAAATGTAGCTAATGTATTTATGAGTTCCCAGGCACACAGCATCACTTTCGGATTGTTTGAAAAGCCCCACGTGCTCCTGGATTTGCAGTTCCCTGCTCCCAGTCAGTTTTCTCTGCCCTTGGCTCCATTAGCTGCTCTGCCTTTTCCCACGTGCTGGATGTCACCGTCCTTGTGGCAGAGGGGAGTTTGGTGCTCACTGAGTTGTTGAGCCGTGGTGAAATACCCTTAACCCCACTGCAGACAGGCTCACTCTTTCTCATCAGCTCATAGACACGTTCCTTCTGCATGCTCTCTCTGTCCTTTTGTCCCCTCTCTGTCCTTTTGTCCACCTTCTCAGCCACCAAGAGGGACCCTCCTTGCTGGCCGTCCCTCCTCGACACCCTTCTCCCTGTCCTGTTTTCCCACGCTCTCTGCCCAAGCTATCACTGTTTTCTTTTGCCCATCTCCTGTCTCCAGTCCTCCTGTTTTTGTGACAAACCTTCCCTTGTCTATGGCAAGGTGGTACTTGAAGTATCTCCTACTTGAAGTATCTCCAACGTTTGTGTTCCTAGGACGTGTCAGTGACATTTAGTAGTATCCTTCACAGTGCATTTCTCCTCATCCCAGTGTGCAGGTGAGCAGTTTAAGATGGAAAGCTATTTTAGGGAGAAATTACAAGTGTTTCCTAATAGGCAGTACAGAACATTGGCGAGAGCAGCGTATTGCGGTGCCTAATCACCTCAGTAGAAGGTCATACTGCTGCTGTGCCTGGGTGGCTTTTTTTTTGGTTGCATATCTACAGAAAAGATTTTCAATTAACACTGACCTTTAATGCTCCGACTGGCTTTTGGTTCTACACATGGCGAAGCGGACTACAAATGAGATTTTGCAATAAACCTTGTTCTTTATGTTTCTCCACCGATTGGTTTCAGACAGGTTGCAGTACCTACACCGGCGCGCTCAGCTCGCAATTCCTTCACAATCTCCGGTGCCGTGTTCAAACCCCCGAGGTGTTGTGTAGAAACGCTGTCAAACTCTTCAGATATAAGTGTTTTCATTCTCCAGCTGTACTTTTTACTTATTTTTTAAAAAAAACAAAGCCTTTACTTTATGGAGAAATATTTTTGAACTAAAATGTAGAAGGAAAAGAATCTGTCTGGAATACATCTGCTTCTTGTTGTAGGGGTGGTGTTATGCACCGGGCTCTGAGTAATCATAGAGTCATATAGAATCCCAGACTGGTTTGGATTGGAAGGGACCTCAAAGCCCATCCAGTTCCAACCCCCTGCCATGGACAGGGACACCTTCCACCAGCCCAGGTTGCTCCAAGCCCCATCCAACCTGGCCTTGAACACTGCCAGGGAGGGGGCAGCCACAGCTTCTCTGGGCAGCCTGGGCCAGGGTCTCACCACCCTCACAGGGAAGAATTTCTTCCTAATAAGATGACTATTATACCCCAAAGAGCACTATTTTTGGTTATTATTCTAATAAAAATTGTAAAAAAGCTTGAGTATGGCATAATAAACAAATCACATTCATTTAAGTCACCTCCACACCAAAGACGTTTTAAAGAATATTTAGCAGAACTATGCTTTATATTGCATTGTTGTTGTCAGCAGGGAAATCCATGCTAATTGAGTGTATGTTTGCTTTAAACGAGATGTCTTGAATATGATTAGCAATGACAAATCTAATAACCCTTTGGAAAGAACACAGTATTGTTTGGGGTTCTAAGATGCCATTATAGTTTTTGGTGGAAAAAGCCTCTTGGTTCCTTAATTAAGCAAGCAGAAGTTTATTGTGTTGTAGGAAAAGGGCAATAATTTTGCACAGGCACATGTGCCCACAGCTGATCCTTACGGGCTGAGGCTGGAGGAGAAGGGGCTGCTCCAGGGAACTCATTGAGTCCAGTTCAGAAATAACTGAGACTTTCTACCTGCTGCTCCACCGACCACTCGCAGCAGGAAAATCAGGAAGGAAGAACACAGCAGAAGAACATATTTGTGTTGTGTGTTTGTAAGACAGGCTTTTGGGTTTGTGATGATTTGTGAATTAACAAATGACCCATGTTTTGAGGTTCGACTCATAATATAGCTGTATTCGGTCTAAAAATCAAGAGCAAGTTAATGGTATTACAAAGCTCCTACGTTTTCATACTTACAGTTTCACCTTCTTTCCCAGGTGTTACTTGGAAGATGGAGCTTCAAAAGGTGCCTGGCTGAATCGGTCGAGTATTATTTTTGCTGGAAGCGATAAGTGGTCAGTAGATCCTCGAGTTTCAATCGCAACAGCAAATAGAAGAGAATATAGCCTGCAGATACAGGACGTAGACGTGACAGACGACGGGCCCTACACGTGTTCTGTGCAAACTCAACACACTCCCAGAACGATGCAGGTGCACTTAACTGTACACGGTATGTGTTTGAACCAATTGCCAATCGTTATTGGAGATGTACTGGAAAAATCTGTGTTTATAGATGGAAAATCTCTGTTAAGCACATTTTAAAGCTTGTTCGTTCTTTCTTTCTTGGATGTATGTTGCCACTATATATGCCATTGACCCTGGGCCCCTGCAAATAGATAATTAGCCCAGAAGGGTCTCCAACTTGCCAAAATCAGGTGTAAATCCTCCCTGCTGTGCTGATAATTGAACAAGGTGTAAAAATGTAAGAGGAAGATGCCGGTGCAGTAGTCGAGGTGTGGTTCCCTGCAGCGGCACGGAGCAGGAGTCGGTCAGCTCGGTACGGGCCTGCTGCGTGGCTCGAGGTTTGGTTGGTTGGCGTGGTGGCCAGAAACACCCTCGTGGTAACTTCAAACAAGTGAAGACAAAATAAGCTGATTTTGCATTAAAATCCATAGGTTTTGTCCATTCCAGACCACTTTTCTCACAGAACTACTGAGATCCTGATATTGTTACTAAGAACAGTCCGTTTATTTCCGTGAGACAGTTTGACACATGTGGAGGTAATATTTATTGTATTGTTCCAGGGTGAACAATTCTTAGTTTTGATTGTCTTTGTAATAGTTAAGGCCCTTGCACAAGGGGCTAAAAAAAAAGTTGGAAATTAATCGCACGTATAAAACATATAAACAGGATCTTAAAATTAATTAGGCTAACTACAAGTATATAGAGAGAAATAATAACTCAATAGTTAAAAATATGCATAATTATTAAGCGATTGCATTTATTTCTTCAGAAATGCAGAGTATAACCTAAGGCTTTAACTTATTAGTCTTTGGTGTAATCATCATTAACATTTTCTTTTGCATTTTTATGAGTAATAAAGCAATGAATATGAAACAGAAGAATTTAAATGGCAATCTCTATTAATTCATATAGCACATCAAAATCCCTTACAAATAACGTGTATGAAATGCTTCTCAAACTAATTATTCTTAACCACTGGACCTTTAGACCCCGCTGGTTTGTAAGGCTGTTAGACTGTTGCTTTGTGAGAGCTAAGTGTGTTTGTTGCATAAAGATCATTATTTTATTAGCACAGCCATTTTTATAACCTTCATAAGCCAGACACTTTTGTAACCTGCCTCCGAGGCGACTGCTGCGTGAAGACCCATGAACGTGCTGTTTATGAGGTGGTTGTTCATGGGCTGCAGAAGTATTTGTGTGCTGTCGGATTGGGAAGCTGGAATGAAGCAGCTGTGACAGTATCAATTGTTATTTCAGTTGGATATACCCCTTCAGTTACTCCAGTATTTCAGTTCAATCAATCAATCAATCAGAATCAATGAGGTTGGCAGAGCCCTCTGGGATCATCGAGTCCAACCATTGCCCTGACACCACCATGGCAACTAGACCAGGGCACTAAGTGCCATGTCCAGGCTTTTCTTAAACCCCTCCAGAGATGGTGACTCCACCACCTCCCTGGGCAGCCCCTTCCAATGGCTAATGACCCTTGCTGAGAAGAAAGTTATATCTTATGTAGGAAGGAGGGACCAGCTCCATGAAGCAGAGCCAGAACAAGTAAGCCATTTTCAAGAGAAAATACTAAAAAAATCACTGTCCCTGCATTTTCCCCTGTGTAGTTCTCTTAGTGTTTAGCAAGAAGGGAAGCTGCCGAGCTCCCTGCTTGGAGAGAAGCCCGCATCTGCTGAGCGGCAGAGCGGGACCACAGCTCGGGAGGATGCTCCATCCCATCTCAGCGATGGTTGTGGGCATTTCTTTCCATTCCAGCTCATACTTCACGTGCCTGTTGCTAAAGAGATCAATAACTGCCAGCCGTGCAGTGGGCTGGGTGAGGTGTCAGTCACCCCAGTCACTCCTCCCACACGGTGGGATCCCACCTCGAATCAACGGTGGGTTTTGCGCGGTCACTTAGAGAGACCTGCCTCTCACTTACGCTGTCGTTACCTGGCTGGTGGACCTGGACAGCACTTGTGCATGTTGGCACTTTTAACGAGGTCATGTTGTACTTGCACTGCTAACAAAGCCACCGCTTCACCTTCCCTGTGCAGAGGCTCGGGAGGGAGGGACACGAGATTTATGCGTCCTTTGAGACGGAGATTGACCTGTCTGCAAGTAACCGAGGCTGGAAGGGGAACATCAAACAGCTAATTGGTGCTGTAAGCTTATATATCCTTTCTGCCAAATAGGGTTCATAGGGATGATAGAATAACATTTTATGGAAGCAGTTTTATGTTTCCTTTTAATAGTGTTCATGGCTTTGTGTTTCAAGATTAGAAACAACTTCTGCAATCGGGGAGAAATAAATGAAGGGAAAAGCAGGTCTTTTGCCAAAGTAAAATCATTCAGTCAAAGGGCTGGGTTTCCTTTTACACCGTGAATAAATGATCAGCAGCAGACCTAGAGCAGCACATGAAATAACAGGAGAAAAAAATTTAAAAGCCAAGTCTTAGCCCTTTAAAATTCCTCTGTCCTACCAGCTGTATTCTGTCGAGTAACGTTGAAAGAAGATGTTCTCCTGCTGGAAACAGCGGAGCTGGAAGAGCCAGGGGTGTGTGCAGTGTCACAAATCAAATGAATAGAGACTTATGTCTGATCATAAGCTCCCTGATAGGTTCAAACTGCAGATCGCAAAATTATTCGCTGTGAAACTCCACTTTAAAAGCCGTGTAAATCCAACTCTCTCTCTTTTTGTCTTTCTTTTGGTGTGTGTGTGAGGTCTTTCTATGCACACATATCTCGCAGCAGTCGTTTTGAATAGCCTCTTCTCTGCTCTTTGGGATGACAATTTCTGAACATATTCATGTAAGTGTTTCAGAGAACAAATACATTTTAGTGGGTTAAAGATGCCTTAATTTCCATGAGTAAAACATAGGAAGGTAAAGAGGCTGTGGCTACAAACCTGACCTTTCTGCCAGCCCCCCTGGCTAAGCCTGTGCACGGCCCCTGTTGTATCCTTGGCCGTGACGTTGTTATGTTCAACACATTCATCCTGCCCCCATTACTTCTCTTCCATTTTAATCTATTTTTTGGCTCTTCACAATAGCATCCCAAAATGCAGCTTAGGCTAACTTGCATTAAATATTGTCCACTTCCAGATTAAACCACAAATCTTGTGCACAAAACACTCCTGCCCAGAGCCGTGACCATTAAATCACAGAATCACAGAATCAATCAGGTTGGAAGAGCCCTCTGGGCTCATCGAGTCCAACCATTGCCCTGACACCACCATGGCAACTAGACCAGGGCACTAAGTGCCATGTCCAGTCTTTTCTTAAACCCCTCCAGAGATGGTGACTCCACCACCTCCCTGGGCAGCCCCTTCCAATGGCTAATGACCCTTGCTGAGAAGAAATGCTTCCTCATGTCCAACCTGACCCTCCCCTGGTACAGCTTGAGGCTGTGTCCTCTTGTCCTGACGAAGGCTGAAGGGAAGCAGCAGCCTCTCCACCGCTGTCCCACGCGGGGACACAGGGAGCAGCGAGACCTTGTGGGGTTTGGTGAGTTGGCCACAGCCCGTCAGGAATCTCTGGCAGAGCCTGAAGTTGAGTTTCAGTCTCTCAGATCCCTGCTCAATGCCTTAACGAGAGCACCAAATCGAGTTTAGATCACTGCTACTTTGTACATTGTTGAAATCTTTTGTACCAAGAAAGTTAATAGAGATAATTAATAAAAAAGGAAGAAGCCTGATGTGTCTTTAGCCCACATTTACATCGGTGAAAGAAAAACCACATGAAAGAGAGGACGATAATCCAGTTAACTTTATTTCAGTGACCTTATTAAAAAGAAGTGAGAATTATGAAGTAATTAATTGAAAGTTTAGAATGTAGGAGTTAGTAATCAACTCAATCTACCTCAGTGCCACATACTTGATCTGCAAAGTGATGAACTACAGATGATTTAAACATCAGATGTTTGCCCCAGTGAAGTAAAAAAATGAAATACCTCTTAGCACGCGATATCACTTGTAATTTTTCTAGCAAAAGGTTGTGATTTCTGCCGTTTCTAATCTGACATTTGTTCTATCAAATTTTAAATTGCATCCTCCAAACTGTGTTTCCCTTTCAATTTACAAAAACATTAAGACGTGTTTACCAACGTCCTTGAGAATTCATTTTGCCGCGGGGCAGAGCGACAGGTCGCAGCCCGAAGTCCCCGTTTCTCCCCGCGCATCAGGACGTGGTAACGCTGGTATTGCTGGTGCGGGGAGAGGGCGAGGCAGGCTCCTTGGTGGGGGCTCCTGGGAGATGGAGGCCAGAGCGAGGTGTTCAAAAGGACCTCAGCCACCAAAGGAGGGCTGCCGGGATGATGAGGGGAGTAAAGAGCATGTCTGAAAGAGATTGCTTTGTTTAACCCAGCGAAGTGGGGGTGTGTAGCCTGGAGAAGAGGAGGCTCAGAGGTGACCTTAGTGCAGTCTACAGCTACCTGAAGGGCACGGCCTCAAGCTTGGCCAGGGGAGGGTCAGGTTGGACATGAGGAAGCATTTCTTGTCAGCAAGGGTCATTAGCCATTGGAAGGGGCTGCCCAGGGAGGTGGTGGAGTCACCATCTCTGGAGGGGTTTAAGAAAAGCCTGGCCATGGCACTTAGTGCCCTGGTCTAGTTGCCATGGTGGTGTCAGGGCAATGGTTGGACTCGATGATCCCAGAGGGCTCTTCCAACGTGGTTGATTCTGTGAGTCTATGAAATGAGGGCTTGGGGAGAATTTTGTTGTGCTTTGTTAATGCACTTGGTGCGGATCGCAGGAAGGGAGACCAGGCATCCCGGCTCAGGGAGAGCTCTGTTACAGGACCAGGGAAATATAATTTAGCCACGAGTGAATTTTAATGAGAGTTGAGAGGAAGGTGCTGGTCCCCGTGGCATGAGTATGGGCTGTCCAGGGCGAGTGGCCGGGGTTCAGGACGGCGGTTCCCACGGGGGTCTGGTGGGGTGGGGGCGACCGTGGAGTCGATGGGTGAGGTTTGTGACCGTGCTCTTCCTAACGGTGGGATTAAGGATCTGACAGCTCCGTGTGTCTCCTTGAACGTGAACGAGGAGCCTGGTGATGCTCGAGGGGTGTTTTTCCAAGGCTGTATTTTGGTCTGTGTGATGGATGCACAGCTCGAACAGGTCCATGGTTTAAGCTTTGAGGTGTTGATAACAGGTGTCGCTCCCATTACCACCCCTGTCCCCTGTCCCCCTGCGGTCTCTGCTGCCCTTCCTTACCCCTGCTCCACCCTCCGCCCTCCCCGTCCTGCAGAAGCCTCGTTCCTGGAGGCATCAGCACCAAAATGCTGATACCAGGAATCAGTGACACAAACCTTTCCTACATTAGTTACGTGACATCTTTACTTTGATTTCCATCTCGCCCACGCTGGGCACAGCTGGGACCGCTCCCGGGACAGACCCTGTGTGTGTGAGACCCAGCACTCGCTCCTGCCCTGCCCTCTCTGCGTCGCCTCGTTGCTGTACGTGATCTGCCCTGGACACGGTGTGCGTGTAAATAATTCAGTTATCTGTGTAAATGCGATTTATAGATTCAGTCAGAAACCTCAAACTATGTTTTTTATTTAAACATGGATAATATTTCCAAAGTAATACTCAAGGCCCTTTTTCTGTTTAATAAACCTCCTTAATGTCCCCTAAATATTAATGTATTGATTTAGTCTTTGCAATGTTTGCAAAGTCTAATTTGTTTCCTCAATCAGGCCAGGAGGGACTTGCGTTTGGAGCTAACAAGATAAATCTTACCCAAATTCATTTAAAGTGGGACAAAATAAATATGCAAGAGACTTCTAAAATCATATAACAACCACTTTCCAGCTAAAACTGACAATCCGTTACTCTCTTAAATTGTTAGCGCTCGACTAGGATGTCAGTTTTTGTTATAAAATTAACTCGCTGGTGCCAGCCACTGTTATCATCTTGTCCCTGTTCAGCACAAGAAGAAAAAGACTTTGAAAAATTCTTCTGGAGGTGGGTGCGGGCGAGCGAGGTTTGCTCAGTGGCAGAGGCCCCCAGTCGAACGGACCACCCGCTCCAGCAAAGAGTGTTCTGGGACTTGCCGTTACCAAGGGCTGCATCACAGTCATTAGTGCAGCATCAATGACCCATCAGAAGGTTTTCTCCAGGATTGGTATTTTTAATTCATTCATCAAGTTCTTCCCACATCTGCACCTCTCGCAGCTGCAGGGGCTTGCTCTCTCTAAAATATGTATGAATGGCTTTTCCCCATCTTTAAAAGATTTAAATCATGGAAAATGTTTGCATTAGCAGGTGATCTCATTTACAGGGATGTAAATCAGGAGTATTTTATGTGAAGTAGAACAGGGCTGTACTAGTTTGGAACTCACCATTCTGCAGTGCTGCAGGTGCTTTACAGTCACGGCTCCAACTGAATTGCCATTAAAAGCCTGAAATTTCCATCTTCTGAAATCTGCAGGCAAAGGAGAATCTACACAAAATAATCATTTGCACTCTGCTCCGAAGTATATTAGCTCTGTTACATTTGAATTAAGTTGAACGAGTTGTTTTGTGACCTGGGAGAGTCTCGCAAGAGGTGTGTTCAGCAGAGTCCAAAGTGTCTTTCAGCAGCTTCTTGCGTTGTACGGCAACACCAGAAGCAGAAGGAAGGAGGAAAAAATAAGGGGCAAAGCAAAAAAACCCAACCACTTAGGTGAAAGCACATAATAATCTAATGCAAAGGGCAAAAGTGTAGGTTATTAAATCCTGAGCTTTCCGTTCGTTAGGTCCTTCATCCCCTCCTCTGCCGGGCTAGAGAGGTGCGAAGGCTTCCTGCAGGCACAGCTTCTCTCCTACTTTCTGGAGCATTGGTCTGGCAAGCTCCCACCCTACATCAGGAGAGCTCCCTCAAGTGAAACAAAAACCACCAGCTGGAAATGTTGTGTGAAACCCAAGTTGCAAAAAGGGGTTATGAAGCTTTTAGAAAGAAAAATTGTAAAAACAATTTTGGAAAGAAAGCTAATTCAGGATGGGGATTTATCAAAGGGTGAGCTGGTGGCCGTGTCTGGTGGTCTAGTTGCCATGGTGGTGTCAGGGCAATGGTTGGACTCGATGATCCCAGAGGGCTCTTCCAACCTGGTTGATTCTGTGATTCTGCTTGGCGCGGTGGGTCTCTTCTGCTCTTACTGGCATTAAGACAAATACAGGTCAAATCTATTACTCTGCGTTAGAATGATCTGAAGTGGATAATGTGAACAAAAACTGTTGGGCCAGCTTTTATTTTTCTACTTTCATTCCTTTTTAATTAAAGTGCAGATAACCTCTGTAGTCTTCCACATCTCAACAAAAAGGCTTTTGTTGAGGAATTTGCCATCAGAAGTGTTTGACTTGAAAATGTGAAGACAATGTCGTGGTCAGTAGCCCGCGGTGGGGATGTGGGTTGCCTTGCCAAGGGCTTCTGGAGCTCTGACAGCAGATGCCCCCCAAAGCTCTGCAGAGAGGAGACGCTGACCCACGGCGTGTGTCCAGGCATGGTCATGGAGCCGTGGGAGTCCGTTAGGAAAAAGTCACTCATGGCAGATGGGATGTGTGATTGCATCGTACAATGCAGGACACATCGAGGCTGCCAAACCCACTCCTTCTGAAAGGTTTTGTATTTATTGAACACGTCTTTTTTAAGATTCCCTGTCAATGGAACATGCTGCTCCCACTGACCTCAACGGCAAAACCCTGATAGTTCCCTCAAGAAAGAGCCAGCGCTCATGGCAGGACTTGCTTGGAAGACTAACACTGAAATGCTGTTTTTCCCTTGTTCTACCCCAGAAATACGATTGTCGTCTGAAAATAGTGCGGCAATGCAGAGATTTTAATTACGGTTACTTTATCCACATGCAATTTCATTGGAACAGATCCTCCCAAATGTTATTCTGTAGCTGTAACGAACTGCAGGAGCAGTGTTTTAAAGACATAAAATTTGGCTTTTTAAGGGTTTGGTTATGTATAAGTGCGTGTTCTGGCTGCCCTTGCCATGGGCTCTGTTATTCCCTCTGTGAATGCCTCTTCGCCGTCCTGTTGATTCAGTTGAAGGCCTTTGGGCTGGCCTGGAAATACTGAGAGAGCAATTATTTTGTTATTCATTGCCATCATTTCCCCATTGCGAGTGTTTTTGGAACTCGGAGTAAGCAGTATGATATTTTATTGAGCTTTCTGCTGCCTGTCACTGTGATCCCTGTGACTCCTGTGATTTATCTCATTTATTTTTTCATTGGATTTCTGTTATTTCAACTTCTGTAGTGTTAGGCTGTCATTTTCAGGAGAAAAAAAAGGTGTCCCGTGTTTAAAAATTTAATTTTTGCTTGGAGTGATGTTAACAAAGACAGTTAAGTAGCCTTGGAGTGTGCTGGAGACCAGTCTCTGGAACTCTTACTCAGGGTGTCATCTTTTTCATCACCTAGATTTGAAAGAGGATGTAAAAAATATCCCACCTGATGCAGGGTAGATCTAGAACATGCTGGGTTTATCTTGCAAAAAGGATTTTAATCTAAATATTTAGTGAAATCCTGCTAAGGAGGTGCAGAAACACTGATTATCCTGAAATTAATTCCCAACGTTTTTGAAAATCCTTATCTTCTGTTTCTCTGAGATCGAGGAGAAAACACTGTAAAAGTATTTTAGGGTCAAAACTTTGGCACGGTGAGATTTTCAATAAATTCTTCCTCACAAGATTGTGATTAAGGCAATTAAAGCACGCCATACCAGGAATTCTCTTCATTGTGATCAATGAAAAAATAGATCTGTATATGAAAACCATTTCTATAAAAACTGAATGGAAAGAAACTGGGGAATAAAAGAAAAGGACACATCAGACGTTGTTAAGTGGCACGGCTGTGTCCCTCCATCATGGCACCGAAGGCAGGACGTCTGCTGTGTCTCCACGTGAAAGGCTGAGGTCAGCATCTGGCTTTTAGCCTGATTAAAACTAATAACATCTGACAAACTAAATATCCTGGTTGAAATACTGTAATCTGATAAAAACCTTTTGTCAGGTCCAGTTAATGTTTAAAAAGTGAGACGAATGGAGACTGCGCTGAGCTGACAGCTTTCCCAAGGAGCAAACCTTTCCCTGCAGCACCCCTGGTCTGCTGATGCCACCCAAGATGCAGCATCATAACGGTGTCCGCGTGCACTTGTAGAATCAATCACTTAATTGAAGGTAATAAATATCTTATTCGAGGCTCCAGGGTGCCAACGATAAATAATTTTACTACCTATACAATTAAATGGCACCTGCACAGCATCACAGTTTGTTCTGTGGGAAGAGTCCAGAGAAGGGCAACGAAGCTGGTGAAGGGTCTGGAGCACAAGTGTGATGACTTTTTAGGGCAACTCCTTTAGACATTAGAATAATTCTTAGGGTAAAAAGGGGACACATAACTTTCACGAGCTTCTTAAAACTAGAGAGAAGAGCATCACAGAACCTTCAGGACAGACCGATTCTGTGTGTTTTGTTGCGTGACGTGACCTTGCTTGGTTAACAGCGAGGACTTGGAGAATTACACACTCCTTAGCTACAATAATGACGTTCCAAATTACTTCTGAACAGCCTATCCAGTAACTGTAATTATAAACACTGGAAATATTGGTCCAAGTATCGCTACAGGCAATTATAAATATATTAATATAATAAAAATAACTCTATAAACACAATAAATATACTTATAACTCTTCACTTTTTGAAATTATTAAAAAATAAGTGCAAGTTTTCACAAGCACATTATTTTATTGAAATGGGAGGTGGAATTAGAATGGTGTCCTGCAAACTGGGAGTGAGCCAGCCCAGCTTCTGCTCTGCTTCTGCTTCTGCCTTTGTCCAGTCCTGGAGATCCGGGTTCCTGGAGGTGTGGGGATCACATTCACCTGCCGGTGCAGGATGATGCCAGCCAGCCGAAATTCTCTGCTGTGCACAAAAGGCTTTACAAATGCCCTAGCTGGAAATATTTTCTGTTACTGCAACATGATGCATTCTCAGAACAAAGAAGACAGAGTTAATTACAAATCACAGTGACAATGGCAATAACCAACATGCAATTCTTAGACATTTTGTTGCTCAAAAGTTTTAACTTGGGCAATAGCTTGTGCCCGCTGGCAGGGGCCGTGGCTGGGTGCCAGCCATCCCTGTGCTGGCCACGCTGACGTGGGAGGATGGAGCCGTGCTGGCCCCTTCCTCCCCTGCATCCCCCATCCCTGCTTTGCCTTCCACCTCCAGTTTTGCTTCGTGTTTCTTATTGCAGACCTAGAGAGGTGGGTTGGAATGGGGTAAAAATAAAGCAGCTGGCAGGAGTTTCTCCTGTGGAAGCACTGCTGGGACAAGGGTTTGTGCTGGCTCGTTGTCAGAGGGAGCGGGGGTTGCTCCTGGCTGCAGGGTCCTGTGCTCCCAGCTCGTGGTGCTCCTCGCTGGGCGTTGTGACCGTTCTGAATCTGCCTGCAATTCATTCTGAATTTAGTCTCTCGCACAGTAGTGTTAGAAATATTGGAAGCTTATTCATACAAGGAATAATTCATTTATATCAGCTATAGGCTAAAATCAAGGCATCGACAATAAGTAAATAATCGTTGTCCTTTTATCACAGGGTTCTTTTTAAACTTATACTAAATTTGCATAACTACTGCTAAACAGAGCAAAGTGTTACCTTCCGTTTTACAAGTGGGGAGGCTGACAGGCTTGAAGGGATAAAATGAGGCTTATTTCACGGTCTGAAATTGCCCTTCTGATGTTCAGCAATGTGAAAATCCAGCCAGTAAGAAATTAGTGGAGAGAAATAAAACTTTTAAGTGAAATGTCCACAATCATATAGCAGGTAACTGGCAGAAATAGAAGAGAGTTGAGAGTTCTTGTCTGTTTATACTGACTATCAGTAATGTGTATATGAGGGTGCACGAGCCCAGACGTGGGGATGTGGATGTGCAAGTTCCTTGTTGCACGTATTCATGGTATGGGTCAAACTGTGGCATAATTCACCATGAATATGCTGGATGTGGAGGCTGAATATGCAGAGGTATTTCATAGATTTGCCTCTTACAGATGACAGCAGTGTGTAATTGCAAAGGAGCACTGTTAGCAGTACAGATCTGTAAGTGAACAATTATTTATAACTGATAAGAAAAAGATTTGGATCTGCTCACCACTGTCCTTGTATTTTTGGAGGTAATTGTGCACGTATGTTGAACTTTATCTAACAGGTAAAAACTATGCCATAAATCCAACCAGTTGTAAATGTCAATATTACATACTTAAAAAACCTAAACCCACTGAAATTAGCATCTAGAATTTTGAGACCCCATTAAGCATTAGTCTTATTGGAATAATTAGATAGTACCATCTGTAAAAGTGTGAAATGTCGTTTGGGCTCTTCAGAAACGTGTCGACAAACCTGTTGTAGGTTTTCCTTTCTATGAAATTTAAACAATCGAGCTGTCTACCTTGAGCAGCGGTAACTGGATTGTTCAGGGTGCCTTGATGAAGTATTAGCAAAGCTCTTACTTTTAATGAGTTGGATCTGCATTAGCAGCATTCTGTTTTAATCTGCACTGTTACTTAAAAATACCATCGTCAGCCTTCTCGTGCTTGCTTTTCCCTACGGTGTGAACCCAAACATCGCGTCTTATTTTGCTCTCACGCCTGTGCTCTGACAGAGTCTCACTCCAGAAAAGGGTGAGAAGAAAGCAGAAACCCAACCGAGCCTCACACCTTGCAGTCCATCTCCCGCTGGGAGCTTTTGAAGCCTGTGTTATTAGTGTAGATTACACAAAAACCGGCCCACTTTCAAGTTGCTCACGGTGTTTTCTGGCTGGGGTAAGGACTGAGTAGCTCAACAAATGAAAAGAAGATCAGCAAGACAGAAAATGTGAGATTATTTGGCTTCTTTAACGTTTATCACCGGGACAACTCCCGGGCACATTTGTCTCCCGGGCAACCAGTGATAGGACAAGAGGACACAGCCTCAAGCTTGGCCAGGGGAGGTTCAGGTTGGACATGAGGAAGCATTTCTTCTCAGCAAGGGTCATTAGCCATTGGAAGGAGCTGCCCAGGGAGGTGGTGGAGTCACCATCTCTGGAGGGGTTTAAGAAAAGACTGGACATGGCACTTAGTGCCCTGGTCTAGTTGCCATGGTGGTGTCAGGGCAATGGTTGGACTCGATGAGCCCAGAGGGCTCTTCCAACCTCATTGATTCTGTGAGTCTGTGACAAGGTGTTTATTTTCATAGATGAGAGAAGGTGTTGGGAGAAGGCAGTGGGAAAATGTCAGTTCTCAGGCAGTGTTTTATGTAGCTCCTTAACCACTGCGGGACAGATCTGTGTCTGCGGGATGGATCTCCACTGCTGGGCCACTCGCTCTGGAGTTCTGGGACAGTCATTCAGCATGAATGTCCCCACAGTGAATGTCCCACTCGAGCAGCCAGCCTGCCAGCATTTTTCTATCCCACTGAATAGAAGGAAGAGGCAAAAGTCCACTCCAGACTGAAACTGCAGCTTTGTTGGTCTGGGGGTTTGTTTTGTTTCTCATGGTTAAAAGGAGAGAAATCCTGAGCGCTGGAGGGTCAGTAAGAGGTGAGGGGTCCTGGGGGAAGCCAAGCTGGGGCATGTTGAAACCTCAGAAGAGGAGGTGGGAGTTAATAGAGAAACAAAGCAGTTCTGCTCCACGCTAAATTCCATTATAAATATTTGGTGACAGCTTGCGCAGAAGATTTTTTATATTTTTAGCACACAGTTGACGGACATTTTTTAATAACATAAAAAGCATTTTAAGAGCACAAGCAAGATAGAGGGGACATATTCCTGGTTCCTGTCTAAGTGTAAATTCTCATTTACAATATGACCCTCGTCAATGAACATGTCCCAGGATGAAGCATAAAGAACTGGTGAAAAACTAAACAGAAAAGCAAATGAAATAAAATTAAATGAGGAGGAAAATGTGAATAACATTCCGCATGTGCCTTTCTATGAGTAAAAAATGGCTAAGTGTAATAATGAAATATAAAATGTTATTAATGCAGAGCATGTCCCTTTTTTGGTTTTGTTTTAAATGCTTTGCTATTCGTTTTTCTGTGTCAGCCTCTTCCCACACTTTTTTTTTTCTTTGAAGAAGCATCAGCTGTAGGAGTGAAACTAGGCCAAGCACCAGTAGAAATGAAGTTGGAGTTACAAGCAGAGATGAGTAGTAAACTTTGGAGGACTTTGATAGAATACTTGCAATAAAACGAGCTGTGTGCTTCTTGCTGCCTTGCCATATTTAATGCTGGAGAAGCTGGTAGCACAGAGAATTTGTTTTGTCTTTTATTTCCTTATATGATGCATAATGCTTAAGCCTGCATTACCTGCTGCTGCTCTGCTTCTGGTCGTAGTCTGCTCTGAAGAACTTGTGAAGTAAGCTTGTATACCTGCTTTTAAATTAATGGCATCCTTGAGAGATGGCATTGTTATCCAGACAGTGTAAAGGGCTGTGATTTATCTCCTTGCAGCTGGCTCTGCTCTAGCACAAGCTGATGCCTGACCTCGTAGCACGCCAGACTATTTCATAAAGCTGGCTGAATTATACACAGGCAGAAGTATTCTACCTCCAGTGACCAGTCCATTAATAAAACTCCATGAACTGGAGGGGGTAGAAAGATCTCGTTAGGAAAACCAGACGGAAGAGTGAAATGCAGAAACTTGAAGTGCTTCCAGAACTGGAGACCCCTTCAGAGAAACTGACTGTTCGGTCTAAGAGAGTTCCCTTTGCCTCGGGAGCGGCCATGGGTTGTGCTGGAAACGTGCAGCAGTTTTCTGGCATTGCAGACTTCCAGTCCAGTCTCTTTTCTAGTTTACCAGCTAAGTGAATATACACACACACAATATTAAAGGCAGATGGGACCATTTTTCCATTCTGTTTCACATTGGTGTGTCTTCTACTGAGCTATGGCAAGCTTTATCTGCGTTGCACGGGTGATTTAATTAAATAAAAAATAAGAGTTGTTCATTAGCGCTTTAAATCCCATCTCCAGCGTATGAAGATGCGATCCTTCCCTGTTGATTTACTAGGGGGTACATCTTGGGAACTTGCAGAAGAGAAACATTTTGTTCTATGAGTTGTGTTGGATTCATGGCTCTGGGAGAATTACCAAGCATGAACAAGCACGGGGACGGGTTTATTAAAGCAGTCCCTTCTCATATACTGTCTTCTTTTTACAGTCCTCTACAGCTTAATTTTGATTTTGTAGCTTAAGAGAGGGTGAGAGAGGGTGATGGCAATAGCTGATATCCGCAAGCAGCAAAATCCACCTGTTGGAAAGAGCCAAATCAAATGCATATTTTTAAAAAAACCTCATAGTGCTAATTTAGGAAGATTTCTGGAAAGGGCTGAAAACAACTGAAAAGTAAAGTTGCAGATTCATCCTGTAATAGTGAATTGTAAGAAACTTGAAAGAAAGCTTTAAAGGATATGGATTAAATGTTTCCTGCCTGGGAAATCTCCATTTGAAAAAGCTCGTCTTTGATTGTACAGCTTTCATAAAGATGTGAAGAAAACTTTTCCCGTTGTTATATATCAAAGATTGTAGGACAGCAAGTGCAGAGGTTGCCTGACCTGAGACACGTGGCGAGGACGCAGGGGTGCGTTCGCTATAGGGGACATAAAGATGCTGCTGTTCCCCATTTTAGCATTTGAAATACCTTCATACTGAGGATTAATTTAGGAGGCTTTAGTTTTCTAAACTGGGCCTTCGAGAGAGGAAGCTTCTGCTCCTCTCCAGCTGGCAGCAGCACGAGGGTCTCAGCATCTCCCCCCAAAGCACAGCAGTGTGGGCAGGCTGTGGCCCCGAGCATCCCCCTCCTCTCCAGCTGCGTGCTCCCACCTCCCCTGCCTCTCCCCGTGTCGGCTGCTCCACTATCTTCATCATCTTCATGGCCCTGAGTACGGGTTGTTCTATGGTAGCTCATGTGAGTGTATCTGAGTATCAGTTACATGAAAAGTGAATTATTTCATGTCTCATGGTTTGGGCATGTCTCAACCTGGGTGACACAGGAGCTGCGAGATGTAGATAGTGGCCAGAATGTCCTATTTCTGGTGGCCAACCTGGTGTGATCAAATAGCTGCAAATTTGTTCTGGAAATTACCTGCATGTGGTATATGAAGCAATAATTACAATAGCATTAACAAGTGGTGAAAAACACTTCAGTGGTGACTGGAAGTGTGATTTCATTTGAAATCCCTTAACAGAAAGAACAAAGGAAAAAAATTTAATATGTAACTACGTATTAACATCTGTTAATACTTTGATTTCACTCTATCCCATCCAGTAGGCATGAGCAACCAAAACCTGCAAAGGGGGTCTCATTGGTCAGGAGTCGCTGGTCTTCAATAAGCAGATTCATCAGTGGTTTATGAATGTTGCTACACTAGGTTCAGTTAGCCCTTGTTTTGTACCTAAAACCGAAACAATACATCACCCAAGTATTTTTCATTTTGGTGGCACAGCTTTAAGCATCTCTTGGAGCCATCCTAGAACTATGCTCCTCTCTTCACTTCTAGAAAAACACATTTATGGTAGAGGGTAATCCAAATTATTCTTCTCTTTTCTATTTGATAATTACAGCGTCGTTTCAGATTTTTAGGATACATTAACTAAGAAAATATTTTGGAGTTTCCCAGCAGGAGATGTGGTTATGTCAAAGGCCAGTATGTCTATGTCTTCATCTAGTGCAAGGTGCTGAGTCCAATCTGCAAAGGCATAAACCATCTCACAGAGGGAGCTGTGTGAATGAGTTTCAGGAGAACAGCTCAACGAGCCCCAACCATCACCGTACTCGAGTGCAGCTGCAGACTCACAGGATAAAGTAAATTAGAATCGTGTTTGTAGCAAACAGTAAATCGAAGCCCTCTTTGAGGCAATTAGCAAAATCAGAGCATCCTTTGAAGCAAACAGGCGTGGAAATGCTGTTCTTGCACTGATTTTTAAAATGCTTAATTTTACGTCTTTCTCGAGCGTCTCAGTTTGTTCAGAGGGCAGCAGAACATTGTCTAGCACGACAGTGAGTTCCGTGGCTTGGTGGTGGTTTGGATTTTTCGGTGAGCTATTAATCCAGCTCTACAAGCACGTTTTCTGTAACAGCAGTGATGAATGAGAATTATTAAAATAACCCCACTTGTGGGTGGGTTGTAACTGCAGGCAGACACCCTTTTGGATTTCCACCTCGCATCCAGTGAGGAGTGGTGGTGACAAGTAGAAATCATCACCATGGGGAGCGGGGAGGAACTGCCAACCCAAAATAAAGGGGGGAGAGGCAGAAGGATAAAACCATGGGTTTCATCCAGATCCGATGAAGTATATATGTTGGTGTTGTTCTTCTGTGATACTTACTTCATTTAAAATATCCAGCGACACACCTGGTTACAAAGAGAAAATTCAGGTAGTGGCTTTTTTGCTTAAGTCATGGTTCACATGTTCGTTCCTCAGCACTTTAGGAGAACTTTTTAGTTTTTAAAGGGTTTGTCTTCACATTTATGTTTTCACCAGACAACGCTCAGGATTTGAATATACCCAAGTCCTGTAAGGAGCAGCTGAGGGACCTGGGGGTGTTTAGCCTGGAGAAAAGGAGGCTGAGGGGAGACCTTCTCGCTCTCTACAACTGCCTGAAAGGAGGGTAACAAGTTGTGCCAGGGGAGGTTTAGATTGGAGATCAGGAACAATTTATTCCCCGAAAGGGTTGTCAGGCACTGGACCAGGCTGCCCAGGGCAGTGGTGGAGTCCCCATCCCTGGGGGGATTCAAAAGCCATGTAGATGTGGTGCTGAGGGACATGGGTCAGTGGTGGCCTTGGCAGTGCTGGGTTAACGGTTGGACTTGATGGTCTTAAAGGTCCTTCCCAACCAAGACGATTCTGTGATTCTATGATTTTATCTTCCTTGATCCTGTGTGACTAAGAGATGTGTTGTTTTCTTTAAAGAACAAGTCATGTAACACTAACTGTTCATTTATAGGAACAAATCTTCCCCAGAAATGTTCTGAAGAGTTTCCTTAAAGGATCCATACAATGAAGACTGTATGACTTAAATTACTGGGGCTGTGTTTCTCACATATTATAATTTATGAAGCAGTAACAAGGATAATAAACGGTGCAAGATCTTTTGCACCATACAAGAAAACTCTATAGCAAATTGACAACCATATAGCATTGATTCTTAATAAAATCCTGTAAAATTACTCTAATTTCTGTTATACCTACTCATCACAGAGCTTTTACCCTAGCTGTTCAGATAAAAGCTTAGGCATTTTTGCAAACAGAATAGCCCAGCCCCATGGGTAAATTTTGAAAACTGTGCTCAAGGAGATGCACATACAAAATCTGTTCATTTACTACAGTTTTTGGCTTGCTTTTTTTCCATGTGATGTTTTGAACATTTATCCCTTCGGGTTAATATGTTCATTTGAAAGGAAAAAATTAAACAAAAATCTCACAGGAGAGATGTGAACTTGAATTTGAGTGCCCAGATTTGAATGGATAAAAAGGCACCTCAGGAGCTGGATAAAACAAGGGCATTCATAAGCCTGTGATTTTCAAACCTGCCTCAAAGCCAGCAGTGCTAAAGACATTACAGTGAGACAAAATAAATAGCTAAATTTTTGCTTACTTGTAAGGCTTTCTAATACTGAGGGCTAAAGCGTAGCAGTGTAAGATAGTTATTATATTGTCCCCAGCAGATTACTCATTTTGTTGTCTTTAGGATTCAGAAATGTTCTTGTTTTATTTAGACTGAGATTTTAATCATCCCCACTTTGCATTTAAAGTATGGTATTATTTCCCCTTCTATCCTCTGTAAGAGGAAAGTGGAAAATTTCCTTAATAGTTGGCAGATTTGCTTTGTTATGTAAAATAGATCCTTGGCAAAAAAAAATTATAATTAACACAACAGTTCCATTATACAATAAAAGGGTGGCTTTATAAAAAAAAATCTTGCTGTTTGAAATACTTCAAAGGAAAGCCATTGTTTTGTTTTCCTAGTGAATTCAATGTAGTTAGCAGGCTACAATATTTTGCCCATAAATATTCCCAAGTCTCCCTGGTGCCAGCAGCAGGCACGGGGTGCACGTGCCGCTCCGCCTGCTCGCAGGGCATGCCCCAGGCCCTGCAGTTCAGGAGGATTTACCTGAAGTCTCTCCCTGTGTCTCTTTGCAGATGAGAACCTCTCATTAAGTTAAACCATCTTCTGCAGAGACACCTCCCTCTCACTGAAATGTAATCATTGCGTTAAATAATATGAGTCTAATTGCTTCTGCCTTTCGGAGTGCTGGTCAGGAGGTGTCCGATCCAATCACTATCCCAGTAAGATACATTTTAAATATAAGACCACAATAGTGTTGTCCTAACGAGCTTATTTTTTTTATTGTGAAAAAGGTTGAATAGAATCAGTACATAAATATTAATATTTAATATAGTAATATCGATATTATTACGCTATAATTAATATGGCTATTAAGTCAGTTGAAGAATGGCTACAATTGTAGGTTTACAATAATTCTCTCTATCATACATACAATCTCTAAGTGCTGCTCGAGTTTACTTCCTGACAGTGTGTTTAACTCAAGCTTTGTGGGGTGTTGATTTTCTCCTAATTCACTGTGGACTGTACAATTTGCTTAGACAAATACACTCCTTTCTCACTGTGACTCAAACCCCAGGAATATTAGAGACTGCAAACTTCAGTTATTTCTAATATCAGACTTCCCCAGCTTATAGAATCTTGGTTTAAAATAAAAATGAATATATGTGGTACATATCTTATATCTAACAAAGATAACACATATCTTTCCTACCAAAACCAGCTTTGTAGATTAAATGATTTTAAAAGATTAAGTGTCTGTCTCTGGTGCACTACAGGGAATATTTTAATAATGTTGGTGAAAAAAATACAGGTATGTCTTTTAGCCCAAATTAAGGAGATGGAAAGATAAGAGCTAAGTTTGGAGTTCACACAAATGTGATGGAGCCAGGAAGGTTTCACCCATAGACATTCGGTCCTTTCTGTCAGAAGTGATGCAGTTTTAAAGCAGTTTCTGAAATCCTGATCCCCTCCAGTTCAGTGTCAAGATTCAAAAGCCATCATCTGAACAGGATCTTCCTCAGCATTTACTTATCTCACGATATAGCCCAAGGATATCAGGGATAACAGACCCGAAATGATACACATGAGCAGATAATTAGAATAACTCTTTAGAAATCGGCTTTTCAGCTGTCCTTTTCTAAACATCTTTTTTTTTGAGCTAGACAGGATTCTGGAAGCTGGAAAAGAAACCGAGGGGTTTGGGTTAGAGTGAACAAAACAGTCATGTTGCCCCAAGGCAACGTTATTGTTTTTCATTTCAATCCTCAAAACCAAAACTTTCCTTTCTCAGTTCTATCTGAACTGAATTTCCTTTTCAAACTTAGGAATTCAGTCACTCATAAAAACAATCCATTATTCATCCAGACTTACTGTATGAGTTTCCAGATCTATAATGCGATATTCAAGTGAGATAAAATGTGACCACAGTGTGAATTCTCAGCCTGCTTTGTATTCTGACGTTATATATTTTAAATAAAAAAATACAGAAAACATAAATTAAAGCAGTAAAATGCACACAATATAACACTGCCATTAAATTTTCAGCAGGGTTCCTTGACTATGGCTGAAGTATTTGAATGCACAGAGTTTGTGAGCCCAAAATGAATAACCACGCGTGTACGCACCAGTTTTGCGTCTCCGCGCTCACCCATGTGTGCACCCATTTTCTGAGTATAATTATGTATGGCAGGGAGGTTTACACACATGAGTCTGACTACAGCGAGCAGATGCAAAAATATTTAATTTTATAATAGAATTTCTGTGATCATTTTTTCCAAGGTGCTTCCACGTGTGCGGATTTGAAAGGGCTCTAGTTCGTGCTTCGCCGTCGTGGCTTGGCCGGGTTGTCGGAGGAGTTGCCCCATTTCTGATCATCTCCCCAAAAGGCATCTGTTCGGTTCCTCTCATCTGATGTTTCCTTTTTAATTTCCATTTCTAAAAGAGACTGCGGTGCTCCGGGAAGTGTGTGCCCAGTGTGTTTGAAAGCTCTTGGAGCAGCCTCCAGAAACACTCTGCCTGTCGGGTTCTGTGGCTTTATTTTCCAGACTTCTTTAGATCCCATTCCAATCACAGTGCATGAGCTATGGTGAATTATTTCCTTCATAACTCTACTTGGAACAGACACGCAGAGTCTGTTATGAACAAGAAGTAATTTCTCATTCAAAGTTTCCATTAATTTGTGTAAACAAGCAGTTAACTGCTGACGTTCTGTGTGGAGATGCTCCTCCCTCATCACAAACGACCGGATTTTCTTTCCCAGTCGCGGGGGCTCTCTGAAGGAGCTCTTTACACCCCAGCGACAGCTCAGCAAGCAGAATTTGCATTTTATATTAAAAAGGCACAATGCAAGAGGCAGCTATCTCCCTTCCCTGGTGACGTGCGGGAAAGCCATATGAACTGACGTGGGGAACAACTTAACCACAGGGAAAACGATGACGTTTCCTTCTTAAGACAGGTCAGGT
This sequence comes from Nyctibius grandis, assembly GCF_013368605.1. Lineage (NCBI taxonomy): Eukaryota > Metazoa > Chordata > Aves > Nyctibiiformes > Nyctibiidae > Nyctibius > Nyctibius grandis. The sequence continues at coordinate 49,349,061 of NC_090665.1, read as the reverse complement.
GCTGTTTGGTTTGCAGTTCAGGTGTTTCCCTCTTCATTGTAGTCCAGTCTTATGGGAAACAATCTCCAACATGCATTCCTGGCGCCCATCAGATCTTCTGGAAATTATTAGTTATGTGCTGCGTGTTTATAACTTCTTCCCAAACACATTTCGAGTAGCTTTGTTATTTGGGAGGCATTTTTTTTTAGGATGTCATAGTAACATGAGGAAAGGTGAATAGTAAAACTCTCTGCCTTTCTCTACGCTGTGTATTAGTTCATGTATTTCCTCAAAAATTTTTTCTACAGTAATCAGTTCTGGTCCTTCTAAAGTCAACTTTTCTGTCTTTCCAGTCTTATCACTGATGTTAGAAACCAAATCACTCCATTATTACTTTATATCTCATTCTTTATTCGACTGAGCTAAGCTTTCCCTGGGCATTCCTCACTGACACACTGCTCTCTGATCCTGTATTTCTTCTTACTGATCCCATCAGTGACGTAGGGATATTGACTCCTCCAAAGTTCCCTCTGGCCGTAGCTAGAGACTTCTGTCAGTTTGCTATGTGTTAATTTGCAAACACCACTCATTATCCCTTATACTTGTGTGGCTAGAAGAATAACCCATTTATCTGGGGTTTGAGTCTCCTCCCCCTGCAAACGTGGCTCCCCTCGGGGTTAGGCGTGAGCCCAGCATCTGCCCTGCCCCAGCGCTGGGTGCCAGCCCAACGTACTGCGGTTCCGACCGGCCGCTGGAGCCAGCAGCATCAGAGCTGCACCACCGCAGCACACGCTCAGAAATCAAACACTGATTTATCCCTGGGTGCTCTCAGGGAGCTGCTCAGAGTCCTGGTGAGGTCACCCGATTTATTCATGTGCCTCATTTAGCGCAGACCCTTAGTGCCAGGGCGAGGAGCCAAGGAGCTCAGAACTGTGGTTAACGTATTATCTTTAATTTAGCCATGATCTCATACCCCTTCCTAAATGAGTTTTAAAAATTAATTCTGTCACAAATAAGAAGTTCCCTAACTAATTCACAATTTTATACTGTTATAATTGTATCTGCTCCTGAACTGCAGTTGTACGGTTAAAAAGGCCTCAGCTGGTGAGGTGCTTTTAGCTCGGTCAGTCTTCAGTACTTCCAGCATGGAGAAACATGGGTTTCTCCATGGTTTTGGGTTAACGTGGAGCCCCAAAACTAATATTTTACAGGATGCTCTTAACAACCTCTGTGTCCCTGCCCTTACAGAAGCACGCTGATCTCCTGATGCAAATACTGGCCAAACAGGGTGGCAACGGACTTGTGGGGAGTTTAACCATTTCTACTGGTGCTTCTGCCATCCTGCCTCTGTGCCTTCTCCCAAAGGGAAACCGGCGTTGCCTTCATCACTGGCTACGCCAACAGAACGTGCTGAGTCTGTTCTAACTTTGAAGTTCTATAAACTAGATGCTCATTCACATTGAGAAATGGTTATTTGTTTATGAATCTGGCATGTCACATAGTTACCCAGCATGGACAAGCTACTGCAGTCATTTTAACCTAAGATGGGAAGTGGTGCTCTGCATTGTCAACGCAAAGTCATCAGCTAGGTGTTGAAATCCTAATTAAACAGGAGTTGGAGTACTCAGCTCTGGAAGTCCATATTAACTGGAGTAAACTACCTACTCTGGATGGTTACGATCCTTGTGATACGTTTGCATAGTAGGACAGATTTGATTTATTCATTGTTATTAAGTCTTTAATAATCAGTGTAATTTATAGGGACAAGTGCACAGAATCCTTTTACATTTTTCATTTGTACTGATTTCTGTGAGCAGAGACATTCAGGATGGTAACTGTGTGTTGTAACGTGGTGTATATGTCACTGCAACAGTGGGAACAGAAATTGAATCTATTGCTGTGATTCCATGGTTGGAATTACGGTAAAATTTCCACTTGGACCTTTCTCAGTCAAATTAAATACCCTAACAGGGCGCTGGCATTCACTCGGCACTCACGGACTTGCTGGCCCAGAGATTACACTTAAGGCAGTGCTGCAGGACTTTGCTTTAAAACGTTATAAATTGAATTATTAGGACAATGCTCCTTTGAAAGTGCTGTTTCTGTTAATGAAAAGGCACGGAGTGATCCTGTCATCATCCCAAGGTTATGCTGGGCTGAGCATGTCGGTAAAGGAGAAAAACTCACTGCATTTTTCTCAGGAGAAATCATCCAGTTTACCGGTAATACAGCAAAGGGTCAGGGGCTCAGTGCGTGATACTTGAGAGCCCCAAATGTTGTGTGGAGCAGTTCTGTAACCTGGACCAGGAATTCTGTTAGAAGATCATAGAATCACAGAGTTGTTAGGGTTGGAAAAGACCTAAAAGATCATCAAGTCCAACCGCCGACCCATGCTGCATGCACTGTCTCTGGTCAGGTATCCACAGCTGTTGGGCAGGTAATGGTTTGATTTTAATTTGGTGTTAACTGTCTGTAAAATGTGAATATTAATAATCCCATTAATCCCCATTAATACTAATGCTTCCCGAGTCAGCGGAACGTCATGAAGATTAAATCGTACCACTCACAACACATCCACGTGCAATGGGGGCAGTTCTGCAGAAACTCGAGAGAAGAAATTAATAATGTGGAAAGCAATTCCAAGTTTAAATGTTAGATAATCGTTACTGATTTCTAGGGTGTATAGTGAGAACAAAAACAAACACTGAATAAATACCCACCAACTGACTGAATTCAGGGAACAAACCTTTATTCATTTGAATTGAGTCAATTCATTCGACACTTGCTCAGTGTATATTTGCGTCCAGTATCACTAGAGAAGCATTTTCCTGAGTAAAAATAGTGTGTGATGGGATGACAAGAGGCACCCCTCTGTGTGCAGAAACACTTGAATGAGTCAGGATGGTGCTCGTGATCACGCCTGTCCCAGAGCTGCGGGAAGAACTGTGTGTGAGTTGAGCATGATGCTCGACCAGGCCACAGGGCACCCAGGGGCTACCTCCCTGGTGGGACCCCATCCTTCCTCTGATCCTCCTGTGGTGGTGCATCCTCCTCCTCCTCCCTCCATGGAGACTGGACCCCAAAGCAAAGCAGTTCTCCTGTGGGTCCATGTGTGCAGAGACCAGACCTCCCCCTGACCCACCTCCATCAGGGAGCTGCAGAGCATTGCTCCTCAGGAGCGGGGCCAAAACAGGGAGAGATCCAGTTAAATGCTGAGATGCATCACACGAGCTGGTATAATCACAACCTGGTAGCATTCATCCTCAAGCTTCTGAAAGCAGTCTCTGAACCCTGACAAATTGTTTGGGAAAACGGGCAGGGAGATCAAACCTAGTATTTAGTTCTAAAAATCAATCAACAGAAGATCCCAGAAAATACAACAAGCGAGCGTAACTTTTGACCTGAAAAAAGTCTGGAATTAACATGTTAAAAAAAGGGAATCTCATAAACCATCAAATGGTAGTAGGTGATAAATGAGCAACATTAATTTTTAAAGCAGGCATCGTGAAAGACCAGTCTAATTTCCTTCTCTGAGAAGGTAACTCGCCTCCCAGGAAAGGTCAGGCAGCAGATGGGAATCGCATCTTGACGTTAGAGTGATGCTCACAGTCCTGGCTTTCTCTTCCAACAATTAAGGAAAGACAGCCTAGATTGGATCGCTGTGAGGTGGGTACACAGCTTGTTAGAAATAATACTGAAGGAATGGTTGTCAATAATTCACTGTCTGGCGGGAAGGACATATTGAATGGGTCTGTCGTGGTTCCAGAAGGATTTAATTTGGATTTCAATAGATGAATTAGGTGATGTACTAGAGAATACATCTATATAATTTGCAGGTGACATCGAAGTGCAAGTACTTGGGACAACAGGCTTCAAATTCAAAATGATGGATTTCAGAAATGCTCTGGAATCAATAAGATGAAATTCAATAAGGACAGTGCAAGACGGCAGTTTTGGGGAGAAATCAAATACACAAATGAAGGAAAACTACATAAGCAGCAGTGCTTCAAGAGAGTTATAGTGAGCCGTGTGTTAAATCTGAGACAGCACCATAAATACTGCAGGAAAAGGGCAGATGTCATCTGAAGGTGCAGTGGATGGAAGTACCTGAACTGGAAATGGTTTGTACCTGTTCTGCTTTATCTGTCCCTGATGAAGTCTTAGCTGGAATGGGATGCCCAGTTTGGGGAAGAATAATTTTTTAAAAGTTTTAGACAAGGCGAAGAAAGTTTGAAGGAGTATAAAAATGAAATGCATAAAAATAAATAATAGTAGGAAATATAACACCCAACAGGAACGTGAAACACTTCATACCTGTAGACAGGGAATTCTAGCAAGTTAAAACAAATTCTCGAATATTTGCACAGTTGTTACAAAGAGGACACAAAGGGCACAAATGTTCACGAAAACCTCCCAGCAAGGAGGTTCGGAGTAGGATGAAATTCCCAGGTCTGTGGGCAGCCAAGAGCCCGAGCAGGTCGCCTGCGAAGAGCTCTGCCATAAGCTACCAAGCCAGGGTGAGACTGACACACGTCAGAGATGTCTGCGATACTCTTGATCTTCTCCTGGAGCAAAGGGTTGAAGTAATTGATTGATTCTGTTCCTTTCAGACCCATTTTTAAGATGTCATTTGACAAGGTCTAGGGAAGTGATCGTCCCTCTGTACTCGGCACTGGTGAGGCCGCACCTTGAATCCCGTGTCCAGTTCTGGGCCCCGCACTTCAAGAAAGATGTTGAGGTGTTGGAGCGAGTCCAGAGGAGGGCGACCAAGCTGGTGAAGGGTCTGGAGGGTCTGACCTGCGAGGAACGGCTGAGGGAGCTGGGGGTGTTTAGCCTGGAGAAGAGGAGGCTCAGAGGTGACCTTAGTGCAGTCTACAACTACCTGAAGGGAGGTTGTAGTGAAGTGGGAGTTGGCCTCTTCTCCCAGGCAACCAGCGCTAGGACAAGAGGACACAGCCTCAAGCTTGGCCAGGGGAGGTTCAGGTTGGCCATTAGGAAGCATTTCTTCTCAGCAAGGGTCATTAGCCATTGGAAGGGGCTGGCCAGGGAGGTGGTGGAGTCCCCATCTCTGGAGGGGCTTAAGAAAAGCCTGGCCATGGCACTTAGTGCCCTGGTCTAGTTGCCATGGTGGTGTCAGGGCAATGGTTGGACTCGATGATCCCTGAGGTCTCTTCCAACCTGGTTGATTCTGTGATCCTGTGATTCTGTGAAGGTACAAAAGTTTTCCCTAAGCACCCCTGGCCCACGCCACTTTTCGAGTCACCCTGACCTTTGAAAGCTTTTGACTTTCACCTTCCCAAGCGTTAACACTTGACAGCATCTTTGAAGTGACGTGACTGTGGATGCTGGTGTTTGTTATCACCAGGTGAGGCTCATCAGATGGAAATCACATCGGTGGTGGGTCCTGAGGGGTCACGGGGATTGCGTGGTCCTTTCCATGGGGCTCTCCAGTGTGGAGGGAGATCACAGGTTGGAGAGAGGAAGATGGGGTTGAAGGGAAGGGGAAGATGATGCCGTCCGAGCGGGTGACCCTAGACACCATCAAACTGCACGTTCACGTCATAACGGGCAACAGTGGACATGTACTGAGGAGTAAAGGACAATGAATTGCTTTTCAGATAAGAACAAGATACTTAAAATGCAAAGTAAGCAGTGACATATGGTTGGGATTCAGAGAAGGGGGAGTGATGCGGTCAGAGAACTGTCAAGGGAAATTATTTTAATAACTATGTTGGGAATACGGTGTAAATCTGTCATCCAGCCTTACTGGAGAGAAATGGAACCCGTAAAACTCTCCAAAAGAAGAAATGCACAGTTACGAGAAAATATCTTGAATCGTTACAGATCTTTTATACAGTTACGTGCTTGCAGGAGTGGCAACAAGCACATGAGCACATTATTGTTTATCTGCCAAAAACTCCAAATATTCTCATTTTGCCTGTAAGGATTGCTCATGGTGTTTACCTCTAACTTTCTATTCCAGATTTTTTTTTTCTTGGTACTTAGTACGTTGCATAAAATATTTCAGTGAAATGCTCTATGCTTTTTTTTAATTTGTCTTTAAAATCTACGCATACCAAATTTCAGCATTTTACCTGTTTCTCGCTCCTCTACATCCCCCGTTCCTATACACACATACGTGTATCAATGTGCACAGCAACACCAGCCGGCTGCAGCCTGCACACCCCGAGTAACCAGCCTCGCGTTTCACCAAGACAGAGCACAACTGTTGCTTTACCTACAACGAGATGGGGTGGGAAATACGAGTTTGCTCTGAAGTGTTACAGCACAGTGCTTTGCTGGCTTGACCAAACTATGATTTACTCTCTGTCGGTTTTAAATTGAACTTTGTAGTATTTAGCTTGTTGTCTGAAAAGAAAAGAGGAATACTGGGGTTTTAAGGGAGTAATGTGTGTGTGTCCTCATGTAATAACTAGCAACGTATTGACACCTTCTGGAGAAAGGGGGATGGTGTAGCTTATAGCTAACAGCAGAGAAGGCATCCATCTGCACATCTGTTCATACATTTTCGCTTGTACTTCATTGTCCTCTTCCAGTCCCAGTCTGCCTAATCACAGAGAGGGCTTCAGAAATTTCCTACGGACCGTGAGATTTTTGAAGCGTTCTGTTTCGTGCAAATTTGTTCAGGCTGCATTTTAACTGGCGACTGTTTATCCTGTTCCACCCAGTTGTTCCTTTCTTACCCTGTGTAAACTTTTTTCTTCTTGTCTTTTCTTAGTGATCACTCCCCTGAAATGCTGGCGTATAACACTAATATGGAGGAGTCATTTTTTTAACTAGATAGGATGTTGTATTTAGCTTCGCCAGGGGAGGTTCAGGTTGGACATCAGGAAGCATTTCTTCTCAGCAAGGGTCATTAGCCATTGGAAGGGGCTGCCCAGGGAGGTGGTGGAGTCCCCATCTCTGGAGGGGTTTAAGAAAAGCCTGGACATGGCACTTGGTGCCCTGGTCTAGTTGCCATGGTGGTGTCAGGGCAATGGTTGGACTCGATGATCCCAGAGGGCTCTTCCAACCTGATTGATTCTGTGATTCTGTGATTATTTTTACCTTTGACCATTTTCATATTTTTAATCGTTCTTTTTTGGGGGTACCTATTTGTAACAATATACCATTAAAATCACATTATATTCTAGTTGTGGATATACTAAATGTTCGAATACACTAAATTGGAAAGGATTTTAAAGAATAACCTTTGTGTGTAATTTTTATTTATATTTTTAATGAATTGGAATAACTGCATGAATCAAAGAATATCACTGCTGCTGCATATGAGACTTTTGCACTGATTACCTGAGATAATGCTCCCCAGAATCCCTCCTGAGATTGTATTCAGTTCTTACACAGCAGCGCTTGCACAGGCACGACACAAGTCTCCAGTGCCGGACAGAGGGTCGGGGGTGTTGGCATGTGTGGGAGGATCTGAAGCAGAGAAGGATCCCTCTTACAGTCAAAATGAAAAGTAAATTTGGCATAATTTACCTGGGAAATAATTAAATAAATCATGTCTTTAGTGGTCTGTAAGATACACAGAGAGAATCCCCGATTTTTCAGAGCACTTTGTTATCAGTGTGTGCTAAATTAGCTTAAACAATGCAACTAAAATAGAATATTGTCTGTGGCTCAGGCCTTTTACCCAGACAGCAATCAGTCACCAACCGGGCAAGCTTTAGTTTTAGCCAGGAGGTAATTGCTGCTTTTTTTTGCCTTTTTTTTTTTTTTACATTTACATGATTAAATCCTTTAGCAGCGGTTTGATTGAAGAGCGTTGGTTACTGAAAGTAGCTTGTGGTATGTCTGAAAGCTTTCCCAGGTGGTGGGAGAAACGGAGTGTGCGAGGCGGGAGGTGGGAGCCCTGCTCTGCACCTTTGCATGCCCGGGGGACGTCTCACCAAGACAGTTCGCCTTCTCTTCGGGAGGAAAAGACCACAGGGGCACAACCCCACAGACACAAATCTCATCCCCATTTGCCCAGAAAGAATTTCCCAATAAAATCATTATTTTTCTATTTGTGCTCTGTCCATCTTTATTTGGGATGAGGGATTCTCTCAGCAGCCTGGAAGCATCCCCGTTGCCCCCGCACGAGGCCCGCGTGTACGCTGCTGCGTGGGACACGAGCGCTTCGAGGGCTTCATGGCTTGCAGAAACGTGGTTTTCTCATTTCCTTTTATTTCATTTTTTCATACCAGAAAGACACAACACCGCATCATCCCATTACAGTGCTATTAGTAGCAGGGATCAGTAAGAGGCTTTTTGCTAAATCAAGTGATTTGCTTTTCATTTTAACCTATTTCAGTCGTGCTTGAAAAAATTAAGAAGAATAATTAGACAGTCAACAAAAAAGTACCTAATTACTCCTGGCTTGCTAAGTACAGCTGAAATTGTGGTTAAAAAACCGAGTGTGCTGGTAGGGTGCTGATCGACAGCCGGCTAAACATGAGCCAGCAGTGTGCCCAGGTGGCCAAGGTGGCCAATGGCATCCTGGCCTCTATTAAGAACAGTGTAGCCAGCCGGTCTGGGGAAGGGATCGTCCCTCTGTACTCGGCACTGGTGAGGCCGCACCTTGAATCCTGTGTCCAGTTCTGGGCCCCGCACTTGAAGAGAGATGTTGAGGTGTTGGAGCGAGTGCAGAGGAGGGCGACCAAGCTGGTGAAGGGTCTGGAGGGTCTGACCTGCGAGGAACGGCTGAGGGAGCTGGGGGTGTTTAGCCTGGAGCAGAGGAGGCTCAGAGGTGACCTTAGTGCAGTCTACAACTACCTGAAGGGAGGTTGTAGCGCAGTGGGAGTCGGCCTCTTCTCCCAGGCAACCAGCACTAGGACAAGAGGACACAGCCTCAAGCTTGGCCAGGGGAGGGTCAGGTTGGCCATTAGGAAGCATTTCTTCTCAGCAAGGGTCATTAGCCATTGGAAGGGGCTGGCCAGGGAGGTGGTGGAGTCCCCATCTCTGGAGGGGTTTAAGAAAAGACTGGACATGGCACTTAGTGCCCTGGTCTAGTTGCCATGGTGGTGTCAGGGCAATGGTTGGACTCGATGATCCCAGAGGGCTCTTCCAACCTGGTTGATTCTGTGATTCTGTTACGGCAAATTGTATTCAGCCAAGACCATCATCACTTACACGGGCTGCGCAACCGCGTGTCTGTTTAACCAGCCTTGGGAGGAGGCTGAATGAGGTGGAGCTGCAGTCTCCAGCGCTGGGTGGTCGGGGTCCCACCCCAGCACCTCTGCTCGTCTCCCCCAGCCTACACGGGCCTTGTCCTTCAGGACCACTGCTCAGCCAGCAAGATGCAGATGGGATCACTCATCCTCATTGTTCCTCTGCTGGAAACCAAAGACCCGTCGAAGGGGGATATGCTGTTTGGGGACCCAGCGGTCTGGCGATGTCAGTGCGCTTGGGAACGGCTTTGCACTTAAGGGAAAAAGATGGAAAGCTTTGAAGGAAAAATAAAATATTGCTAGATTTTGGTTCAGTAGGGTTTTTGTGATTTAAAACTAGATTTTTGCAAATCAATTAACAGAAACAGCAATTTTATTTTCTACATTTCTTCTGCTTTACAAAGCATCAAAGTGCTGATAACAAATCCATCTCGAGGCAAAGAATATAGCTTTTCTATTTCTGTATTTTCTCAGTGATAAATTGAGTACAGTAATGAAAAAATGTAGGAGAGTGATGAAAGGGCCGCGGAGAGAACAAGTGCTTGTCCTTTCCCTTCTCTCTGCATTTACCAGGTGAACAATATGAGTCACGGAAAATAGGGAAAATCTATGGCATCAGAAATTGAAGAATGATTATCTGCAGAGAGTCTGCTGCTTCATTGATGGAGAAATGGTTGCATGACAAAATAACTGTAGGTAAGAGATGAAGATCCTTCGATTTGCTTGGAGAAAAGAAAGCTGTCGTCTTTCAAAGAACCTCCAGCATCCTAACAAACCTTGCCCTCCAGCCTTCGTTCAGAGCGTGTCTGTCCCGCCTCGCAGAGCAGGTTCGGCTCACGGGGTGAAGCTTCGGGGCTGGTACCTGCCTCCCCTCCGGCGGGAGCTTGGAGGTTCAGGCCAACGTGCTGGTTCCAGCAGCACCACGCTTGGAGGCACGCGTCCAGCCCTCCTTGGAGAGGTGGTGCTTCGTTAGCAGTTTGGGCCCAACCCCTCTCACGCATCATACGTACATTATTTTGCTGGGCTGTTTTACTTTTGGTCTTTGAAGAACATGGGTGGAACATAAGCATCGGAGGAGTTAGCATAACAGTGGAAAAACGGTCCCTGAAAATCACTGTTAGTGTTTAATAACAAACAAATCCACGTCTGCCGCTGCTGACGCCTTCCCAAGTCTCTCGTGCCTTCATAGACTTCTCCTGAGGTTAAACCAGATCATCACCAAAAAAGAATATCAATAAGACTGATATTCAAGTTGGTCTCCAATACATTGATCACTGATAACAGATAATATGTGATAATAAATTTCTAGTTAAAGTATAAAGGATACTACATCAGTTTATACAAATTATGGTTTTACTGCTAATGATAGGTAAGAGGAAAAGAGATTAATCAAAACCTTATAAAAGTACTACATTTCTGAGGTTTTCCTCACGCTTTGACATGAATTGGGAATAAATGATGAATCCAGATATAGCCATTTTTCTTCACAGCCCACCCATAATTTATTTTATCAGAACCAGTGTGCCAATGCTTCTTCCGCGTACGAGACAAAGTGTGTTTAATAAGCAAGAGGTGGGGACCTTTAGGCAATGCTCTTCAATCAAACTGCTGTTAAGGAACTAATCATGTAAATGCAAAAAAGAAAAAAAATATTCTTAGTTTTCCCAGTTGGTGACTGATTGCCACGTAAATGAAGATTTGTGCCACACTAGCACAGGCTGGTGTCTTCTTTATATCATTTAATGATTTAAAAGCTGTATTAACTATACTCTAAAAATCATATATGTTTTGGGGGTGTATTAGAACTCACTAAATATTGAGCTCATGTTACTATTTTATTTTGTTAAACATGAAGAAGTCTGTGGTTTATCTTTGTGCTTACAATGAGGGACCTTCAGCGGGACAAAAACGATGCGACAAGGAGAGCCATAAGGAGGGGAGATGCTGCGGGTCAAGGCTGGCACAGTACTGCAGTCGTAGGCATCGATGGTCAGGAGTGGTAAAATGTTGCTGGGCACGTGGGCAATTCTCAGGTTCTGTAGATGAATATGGCTCAAAAATTCTGAAGTTTTATTTTTCTGTAGCTTGCCGTTTCCCCTTGTCCTGGCTTTCAAGGAATGTCCTTCCCAAAGAAAAACCTTACTTGCCCTTGCCCTTGCTGGGAGTTTGGGATGGGACTTCATCCATCCATGAAGGGTTTCTTCTCTGAAACCCAGACCCTTTAAAATGCAGCAATTTAAATTTTGTTTTAAACTCAACAAACTGCACACAAATTTAAGTCTTTGCTGTTGATTTACTCTTGCTCATCTCCTCCTGTTTGACAATCTTAATGGTGGTGGCAACTGTTTCCTGGGACATGCCCTTCTTCGCCTTCATGGCCCTTCCCTGGACTCGTTCCACCCTCTCCATGTTTCTCTTTTCCAGCACTCCAGATGTGTCTCGTCAGGGTTGAGCAGAGGGGAGATAATAAGATTTCTTGTGTGGCAACTCAAATGCATTCTGAAAAAAAAAGTATGTAAAAGTAGAGCAGGGCTGGGGTTTTTTTAAGTGTTGGCAAATGATTTTACAACTCTAAAAAGCACAATTATCTTTTTTATGGTAGATACTATGGTGCAATATGTTCAACTATTAAATCGCTTTTGTTGGAAATTTTTTTTTCGAATTAAGGTGTTTTAGATGTGGCATTTAGAGGTGTGTAGGGGGTCAAAACTGTTTACAGGTCTGAGGATGAAAACGGGGTACATGTTTGCCAGAGAGGTGGAGGATTTATGTCGATATAAATAATTTTAAAATCTTGACACAATTAAGGGCGTTTTAAAAACAGTGAAATAGTTCCGTGCTCCTTGGAGCGCTCGAAGCACACGGATTGAGGATAACTCAGGGATTTTGCATCGCAACGCTGTGACTTTATTCACTGACCGCTTGACTGATAGTAACGAACAAAGTCCAGCCTTTAAGGGGATTCTTTGCAATCCTCCTGGTTGTAGTTCGGGGTCACAAATATCTGGCATCATCTACTTTCTGTGTGAAGGCACTGCTTGGAGGGTGTCCCCTCCCAAGGAGCTCGGATGTGTAGCTGGGCTGGGGGTCCCAGCGAGGAAGCTCCGCAGCGCGCCCGGCCGCCGCACCGGCTAATTAGCCACCGCGCTGGATTAGCAGCCTCCGTGCTGCGCGGGCTACCAGCCCGGGTAATCTCCTGGAAATAAGTTACATCTGTTTCTGCTAATTAATACACCTCACAGCGGCGGCAGCGGTGTGCGGTTGGCAATATTATGATTTTTTTGGTGGTGGTGATGGTTATTGATGAGCTCTGCAGATGGGCGAGCGGCCTGTTGAAGACCCCGCTTCTCATTCCCATACACTTCAAACGTATTGCTTATTCCTAATAACCACATTTCAACCGGGGATTATTTTTTTTCATAAAAACTTTCTTTTAATTAACTGTCTTCCCCCCTCCGATTGTGTCTGGTTATTCAGTCACAGGTTGCTTCGTCCTTCTGACTAAGATGGGCAGAGTAAGAGAAGGAAAGAACAGGAAATTAGGGTTTTCTTACAAGAAATCTTCATGCAAGTGCATATGCTAAAATTTATGAAAACTTTTGAAAAACAGAATCATTTGTAAAGGGGAAGCTTTCCCAGATGCCGGGGGATCTCATGACTGCAAACTGAAAAGTCATATAGATTCTCAATTAGTGGCAAATGGAGTTCATCACTGGTTTTAATAACCCTCATAAGCACATTTTAATTTTTCTATATATTTGTCATAAAAACTAATTATTACGTCCAAGCCATAAAAAGAAGAACAATAATCTGTTTCTTATGTCATGTTATGATTTCTAGATATTTTACAAGTTAATGAAATCAATATGCATATTAGGAAAGCAAAGCAAGAAATTATTCTGTCTGCAGAGAGAAATCTATGTTTCACCTGATTTTTTCAGTCCCTTCAGCAGAGAGCTCAGGTCACGAAGGTCCCTGGCTGTCAGTGCAGCCGCGCGGGGCTCAGAGGTGCAGCCCACGGTGACCCCCGGGGCAACGCAGCACCCTGGTGTGCTGTGGGCGAGCTGCCCCTCGCCCAAGGGTGCGAGTGACCCAGCCCTGGCTGCCTTGGCCACCTCCGAGCAGCAGCCAGCTCTGCCCCGTGCTCCCATCGCTGCCGCGCTGGGGAGGGAGCAGGGAACCGAGCCAGGGACCTGCTGCCGCCTGGTTGTGGAACGACTTGCTAGAGGTTATTAGCCCAAGACAAGACCTGATGAGGTTTTATCTCTGATAAACATCTCAAAAGAATAAATGAAACCCCAACCCCATGTATTTTGCATTTTCACAGCTAAATTTAGATTTTTTTTTAAATTTTAAAAGGCAGATGTACAGAAAATATTACAAAATGTGTGCATACATGGAAAAAAATTGTGTATTCAAAGACGAGCTCTAGGATGATCTGGAGACAGTCATGCTGGCTTAGTGTCCTTCCCCAAGGGGAGGTGTGTGCTGGAGCGAGGAGGAGCGTGGTGGCCCCCTCACCTACTGCTGCCCACGCTGCCGTTGCGCCCCGCGCCTGCCGTGCCCGGTGCTGCGTGGGTCCCGCGCTGCCAGGGACTTCATTTATTTAACAGCTGATTCATCTATTCAGCGCTGCAGTGGATATAAGCTTTGGTAAATATTTGAACAAAGCACTGTGCAAACCAAATAGGTAAACAACTTTTCTGAGTGTGTTCCCTGGGGGTTTTTCTCTCCTATAGCATTGACAAATTCCTTGTTAAAGCAGAGTACAGTAACTGTTCACAACAAAGAACTGGAGAAAGGAAATAATGGTAAATGCTGAAGTTTTCCTGTTATTAGTCATTTACAGAAACCATTTAGTGAATGCATTCCTCCAGGCACATGAAGGATGGGGATGGTGGAGATTTAAAACCAGGTGGCCAAGAAGGCCAATGGCATCCTGGCCTCTATTAGGAATAGTGCAGCCAGCCGGTCTGGGGAAGGGATCGTCCCTCTGTACTCGGCACTGGTGAGACCGCACCTTGAATCCTGTGTCCAGTTCTGGGCCCCGCACTTCAAGAGAGATGTTGAGGTGTTGGAGCGAGTGCAGAGGAGGGCGACCAAGCTGGTGAAGGGTCTGGAGGGTCTGACCTCTGAGGAATGGCTGAGGGAGCTGGGGGTGTTTAGCCTGGAGCAGAGGAGGCTCAGAGGTGACCTTAGTGCAGTCTACAACTACCTGAAGGGAGGTTGTAGCGCAGTGGGAGTCGGCCTCTTCTCCCAGGCAACCAGCGCTAGGACAAGAGGACACAGCCTCAAGCTTGGCCAGGGGAGGTTCAGGTTGGACATCAGGAAGCATTTCTTCTCAGCAAGGGTCATTAGCCATTGGAAGGGGCTGCCCAGGGAGGTGGTGGAGTCACCATCTCTGGAGTTGTTTAAGAAAAGCCTGGCCATGGCCCTTAGTGCCCTGGTCTAGTTGCCATGGTGGTGTCAGGGCAATGGTTGGACTCGATGATCCCAGAGGGCTCTTCCAACCTGATTGATTCTGTGATTCTGTGATGGGTTTGCACATCAGGCTCATACTGTAACCCTGGGGATGTCGCATTGCCTGCATGACTACCTGTGAGCCTGAATTAGCATTTCCTCCTCCATATTCCTCTTTTGTGCCATATTTTTCTCTCAGTTAATCAAAATTTAAGTAAGCAATGTAATAGAATACTTCTGGACAGAAAATGCAGATTCACTGAAGTGTAAATCTTTTTCCAGAGTGTTTATCTTCACTTTAAATTTCATCAGCAAAACAAAAAATAATGATTCTATTTTTCTCATTTATTGTAGAAAACAAAAATCTTTGGTTTTGATTTTGGTTTATTTTGACTCACATAAAACGATCAAAGGCTAAAATGCATTTAATATTTGATGTGACATGGGCAACTCTTCAATTTGAAATTTGCAAATGGGGAATTGGTCCCAAATCACTCAAAATATTTTGTTGGGAAATCAGGTGGGTTGTAGCAAATCAGTCCCGCAGCCTCGCAGCTGCTTGGCCATCACTTAGCAACAGCTCTCCAGCCGGTGCAGCTGCCCTTTTCGTTTTGGACCCTTGTAAAAAATTTACTTGGGAGTTTCATTCATCTTTCATCCTTGCTTGTTAGCTTGTTCCTTATGCATTTCTTTAATCCGTATACTGCAGCACTGCTATATTTAATTCTTGTATATTTAATTCTTGACCTTCGCAGTTGCCATGTGGGGTGGGTGAACGACTGTAGCTGTTGAAATGGAGAATAGCTCTGCAATGGGTTTAATCTGCACTCGAAGCTCAGCATAGCAGATATTAAAAGCTAAATCTGCTCGTAGAACAGAGCCTTTAGAGGCATCCTAAGTATGTATGCCAAATAAACATTTTTAACTCTTATTAAATATTAACTTTCCATTGCGATTATGCACATATATTCTAGTCATAATTAATAAATTCCACTGATTTTAGTCATCTAAATGTGATGATCCCTAACAGGCAGGAAATAGCAGAAAAATGAGCAGCATACCAATATACTAGAAATCATTATTTGTCTCAAACTTTGAGGTTCCAGAAGTACTTACTATAGAAGCCGATTTGTATCATGGGAAAGAAGATCTTCCTAGGAAATCATTGATACAAATGAAATCTACAATTTTTCATGAGTACCACATCATATTGTATCATTTCTGTAATTTTACAGAATTACATTATGCAGCAGGAATGCACTTCTGAGTTTACTTGTGTGTTATCTTAGTTAATATATGGCTTGTATTAATCTATTTTCTAATTCTATTTTGGAAATGCATAAATGAGACAACCTGCTCAATATCATTGTAATAAGACTTACAGACATCTTCTACTAGATTTAATTTCCCCACTATAAAACCTAGATTAAAGAAATTCTTTGCTGTGAGGGTGGTGAGACCCTGGCCCAGGTTGCCCAGAGAAGCTGTGGCTGCCCCCTCCCTGGCAGTGTTCAAGGCCGGGTTGGATGGGGCTTGGAGCAACCTGGTCTGGTGGAAGGTGTCCCTGCCTGTGGCAGGGGGTTGGAACTAGATGGTCTTTAAGGTCCCTTCAACCCAAAGCAGTCTGTGAGTCCATGATTCTAAGAGCCCGGTCAATTAGAAAATGAACAAGGCATGTACTTAAGAGAAAATCGCTTAAACTGCACCGTGTAAATCTGGAAAAGTCTCCACCTTCTACCACGTCACAGTTCAAATCTTCCCTTAGAAACACCGCAAAATTCCTGACGATAATCAACGCTACCAGGGGTGGGCTTGGCAGTGCTGGGTTAACGATTGGACTCGGTGATCTTAAAGGTCCTTTTCCAACCAAAACAATTCTGTGATTCTATAATCTTCAAAAAGCAGGACAGCGTGCGCACTTCTGGATCAGACTTTCCAGCCTTTAGCAAAATCTGGAGGGTTTGTGCGCTGGGATCTTGTGTCCCCCAAGGCAAGGACGAAGGGGTCTGTGTTATGTACAACACTGAGTACAGAAAATCACTGGCTACAGAAGCAGGGCTGACACTGTGCTGCAGTCACGGGGCTTCCCCCCGCGAGTTCTGCTTTTTTCATATTTAAAGCCCAGTCGTAGTTGTGTAACAGATCACGTAATAGGGCACAGGGGAAAGAGTTCACTGAGGTACAGAGACAAACACTAACATCAGAGGGGAAGGTGCTGGCAGGGGCACCAGGAGGGTCTGTGGGGCTGCAGGGACACGGGGTGGCCTTACTGGGGGTGCCCCGTGCCTGCCTGCGGCTGTGGGGCATGGCGTGGGGGGAGCACTGCAACAGAGACTTTCTGTCTCCCTAATAAACATGCAATAGACTTTCCATGTTTATAACTGTAGTCTCATGTATAATATAAATGCTATTATAAAATACTGTACATTTAAAAATTACATACAGCCGTTGCGTATTTTGCATATAACGGACGGGGTCATGAAGTACTCCCAGCAAGGCCTGTGTGCGCTCACGGCCTGTAGGCCCCAGGCAGCCGCAGGAAGAGGATCGATGGTGTTGGTTTGCCCTTTGGGTGAAAATGTCTGACTCTGGGATTTGTGGTAAGGAGGAGGGAGGGTGGGGAGTCTCCTTCTCTGGAGATATTCAAACCCCCCCTGGACACGACCCTGTGCAACGTGCTGTGGGTGACCCTGCTTGGGCAGGGGTTGGGCTGGATGATCTCCAGAGGCCCCTTCCAACCCCAACCAGGCTGGGATTCTGTGACTCTGTAGGAAATATTATTTGAAGGAGCAAATTCCTTCACAGCGTTGCCCCCAGCCTGCCTGGGCTGTGCCGTGGGGGCATGGTGTTGCCCCCAGGCTGTGCCATTGGGGCACGGCGTTGCTGTTTGCCCGTTCACAGTTAAAAATGCAGAAGCATTTGCACAGATGGATTGGTCAATAAATTAATTCCAGCCCAAAAGAAATGGTCAGTTACGCTGCTGAAAGCAGCATCTTCTCTCCCCCCTGCTGTGTTTATTGCTTAATTATGAAATTGTAATTAGGAAAAAAATCAGATTATCAATGCAGACAGAGAGGTGAGGAGTGCAGCCCAGTGTTTGGACGAAGAACGTAAGGGTATTGGGGGTTCTGGAAAAGGGGCTGTGTAATACTTCTCTCTCACCTCAAAAGCCACTCTCTGTTGAAAAGCATCTGAAGATTCAGCTGAGGCAATGTGAGCACAAAAGCTATACTGGCAACACCTGGGAGGGATGGAGCAGGCGACTCCTTAGATTCTGGTGGTGAAATATCTCTTGCCAGACTCCCAGACATAACACTGCTGCACTTATAATCCAGTTCCTCTCCCAGTTTTTATGTGTTCTATTGGGATTGGCTATGTAAGATGGGATTGATTACGTTATACTCTGAAAAGGGAGTTGGCTACCATATGATTTAATAAATGTTACTATAAAAATGCCGTTCATAACTTGTCATCATCTTTATCTGGGGAAACTTTCTGAAGAAACTGAGCTGTATGTCCAGCCACATATGTTGTAATCTTGATACTACATAACAGGAATAATAGTCCAGGTGGTAGTAACTGCCCGGGGAAAGAGGAAATAAAGCCGAGATAAAGTAGTGGGTTTACCTCTGTCCACAGCGCTGGTAAGACTCTTGCTAGGTGATTACGCCTTGTTCCACCGTTCACATTTCAGGATGATTCCGATCTTCCTCAAAAGAGAGAAACAAATATTATCTAGGAAGCCTTACAAAAATTAAGCTTGTTGTTCTCAAATCTTCTGCAGATGATGAAGAGTTCGTTTATCACGTCGTACAGGTCCTTAGTCATAGAGAAGATGCTTGATAGCAAGGGGGATGTTCAGTGTTGCAGACAAAAACGTAATATGATCTGATTTCAGAAAGCTGAATTTAATGGAATGCAATTTTGAACGAAGATGCTATTTCCCAGCAGCGAGGGGGTATTGAATCGCTGGAAGTGCTTACCAGACGTGGCAGTGTGAGAGTCACCTGGAATTGACAGGATAAGACTAGACTTTCTAAAACTATACTTCTGTCAGGCTTCTGGGAAAATTTCTAGAGCCTGTGACTATCTGAGTTCAGACTAAATTATCCTATTGGCCCCTCTGGCCATGTATTCCACAGATCTGTTAATACGGTTGAATTTTGTTCATATCAAATTCTGTGCTCCATAACCATGGCTTACATGTAGAGTGGTTTTCAAGTTGTCTGCCATTAGAACATACGCTTTTATCAAAATTAAAATATTTGACAAAATACTGCAGGTTTGGGTTTGGAACACGGCAGGCAAAACCCACAACAAAGGCGAGGCTGGCAGCCACGGTTAATGGCTGTCCTAAAACGAGGAGGAGAGGGAAAGAGCTGGAGCCGCAGGAGGAAATCAAGGCCTGGGAGCCTGAGCATTGGGGAAAAAGTGCTGCTTTGTGAGCAGAGGACACTTGAAAAGGCGGTGAGAGAGGAAGAGCAGATAAAACCTTCTGAGGAAAGGTGGAGGAGGACGAAGACAGCGCTTGCATTAAGCAGCAGAGAAAAGAGCAGACTGTGCTGATCTTTGTCTTGGAGAAGAGGTTCTGTTATCTGTGTGAACTGAATGAGATCCTGTTCCTTAAGTTCTAGGTTCCTGCTTCTGGCAGGACTGTCAGTGCTTTTTCTTTGGAAATTTGTATTTTTTGAGATTTGATTACAATTGCTTGTATCGTCCAGCTTTTCTGCTGGATCCATGTGCCGCTCTGCCCACGGGACCTACCGTGGCTCTGCGGAGGGTCCAGCAGTGGAGCATGCCAAGAGCTCCTCATTCCCACTGAGATTACCATCGTCATATTTCCAATCTGTTTTTTTCAGTCACACTAATTAGATCAGTGTACTGAACAATGAGTGGGTATTTCACCCACCCATTTTCTGGTGATGGATGCAGGGAAGAGACTGGACTAAGCGTGGCACAGCCTACACCAGGAGATCTCCTTTAACTTGCTTTGGTTTGTACTGGCCACCCAGGTGCCATCGTGGCAGCACGGCAGGCCCCAGCCTTGTCCTCTGTGCTTAGTGACGAGTTTAAGGCAAATAAAAGTCACCTGGATAAACAGCATTAGGTGGCAGGTGTGAAAAATCCCTCCATAGTACTGCTTCAGTAGTGCCAGAACATGAGAAAATCTCTCTCTTTTTCTACCTTCAAAGGTGCAGAACCTCGAATAAGAAGTTTAATGCTGTTGGAAATCTTACCCCGTAACATTTACTTAGTCTGGAAGATATTTGCACAGTTCCAAATAGATATTGCATCAGTCAATTGTATGGATGTACCTGTGAGAAGTACTGGGTTTTGAGTTGTTTGATTCCTTCGCTTGACTTCCTGGAAGTATGTTTGTTCTTGAAGGATAAAGAAATAAGTAGCTCAGATTTAGGAAGGTATTTTTGAAATATTGTTGACTGACTAAAGCCAGTGTGTATGCCACATTACTGCTGATGTTCTGCTCTAAGATGGATTTCTACATTTCGAATAGGATGATCCCTCACCACCTGTCTCTGGGAAGTGGGTGGTTCTCATACTTTCTACGCGGAAATAGGAATTCCTTTCAATGCTTTGTCTCTTGCCAAGCTGAAACATTAACGATATTTAACTTGGGCTGGGACAGGGGAGTGGGGGAGACCTGTATTAACAACGCTGCGTTTCAGGGCGTGGGGGACCCCAAGGAAGGGTGATGGCGTGGCATAGCTGATGTGGGGTGGGCATGTAGGCAGCAGCTGTTCACGGTCTCCTTTAGGACAGGAGAGACTTCTGCAGAAGGAACTTGAGTAACAGGTTCATTGCAGGGATCTGCAAAGAAATCTGATTAATAAATTATTCCTTTACAGGGAAAGAACTCTTATGTATGCTTCAGCTCCTAAAAATGGTCTGTAATGACTGCATGCTTCTTCAGGTCATCAAGGGAAGTAGGGAAGAGTGGATTATCACCTTTGTGAGTCAGACTCTGGCAATTGAGAAGTCTGTCTCCGTTCCAGTGGTTGTGTAAACCTGTTTAGCCTTCAAAGGCGGGTAATACTGAACTTCAGTCTTTAGGAAATGGGGAAGGTTCAGCCTTCTCCATACCTTCCTTTTCCCTAAAGACAATGTTTCTCTGCTAGTTAAAAATACTCTACATGGGCTTTTAATTTTCCTTGCTCACAAATGCATAGCCACAAGCAAGCAGTGAGAATTTCCAGCTTTTTGAAGTCTGTCTGACCCCAACTCATTTCTATGAGTGAAATACTTCCAGTCACTGGACCAGGGGAGAGGTTTGGAGAACATCTGCAGGTGGAGATCCCAAAGTGCACAGAACCAGTCTGTGCATAGCAAAAAGCTCTGTACTTTTCAAAGTACATTGAAGGGATGCTAATAATGTATTCCAGGTTGCTGAAAGGGTTGCAGAGGTGTAAGTATGGGTCCAGATGGTGGGATTTTGGCTGTGACAAACTGGAGCAAACCAGTGAGACAAGACTGTGGCAGTCAGGAGGGTAAAGCTTCATTTGGGCAAAGACTTTGGTTGGGAAAATGGAAGATAATAAACTTGGTTTTTTTTCCTCATTTGATTGGTACCCATTTACCTTGCAGAGCACTTTGATTTTAAAGCAGTTATTACAGAAGGTTCTGAAACAGCCACATGTAAGATCTGTATCTTTTACAGATATTTGTACAAAATCTGTTAGTTATCATGTAGAGAACAGCACTTTTCAGAAATATCAATAGGGTGTGCCTTGTTACTGCATTGATTTGATTTCTATATTAAAAGTCATAATAAGACATGTAAAGAAATACCTGTTTCTTTAGAAAGAAAGATTCTGAAATCCAGAATTCCTGCCTTCATTGCTGGGACCCCACATTCCTTCTCTCCCCGTGTAACACTACAAGAAGTAAAGCATTCCCTGAAGAGCAGGCCACTTAACACTTTCCAGCATTTTCCATTCCTGTGGAACTCTGTTCTCTTACGCCCAGATGCACAAATAGTACAGAAAATGGAGTTTAGTGAAAAATTCTACTGATGAAATGAAACAAAAAAAAATCTAGCTTATTTTTTCTTAGCCCTGTTGCTACTGCAAGTGTAAAAGCAACACAAAACAACAGAAATAAAAGTATTTTAGTCTCCTCCATGAACACATACGACTCTTTAAGTACATGTGGCATAGATGTAATAGGCATCATTATTTTTAAAAGTACAAGCAACATTTAATTTCATCTTCCTTTCAAACTGTCCTGAGCAAGCTCAGCCTTCTCTTAAACACGAGCATCCATCAGTAGCAGTTTGCTGGGAACTCATTAGCAATACCTGCTTTGCACAAAATAGAGGAACTTGCTGTTTTCTTGCTTGTAGCATGTTGAATCCATGGCTGAGCTTCTGCAAACGTGACGGAAATAGGTGTGGTAGCACCTAAACAAGGTTTTTGCATAGTTATATGTCAACAGCTGCATGTATTTTTGTCAATAATGGCCATATGGGTGTCCCAGCCCTCCCCAGTTACCTGTGCTCCGGCGGCATCGCGCTCATTTCCAGCTTTCCCTGACAACTCTCTCCTTGTTTCATTCCAGTTTCTCCGAAGATATATCGCATTTCGAGTGACATCGTTGTGAATGAAGGGAGCAATGTCACCCTGGTGTGCCTGGCCGCGGGGAAGCCAGAGCCTTCCATTTCCTGGAGACACATCTCTCCCTCCGGTAAGCACCGCTCTGGCCCCCGGAGCTTGCTGCAGCCTTTTGCATTTTCCATTTTCAGAAGTGTGGCAGCATCACTCGTGTGTGCCCTACAAAGCGTGTGCCTAACTAGACTTCTAGCAAATAAAAGCTTTTTCAGATTGCAGCTGAGATCAGTGAAAACTATAATACTGCTGTAACGTAGGGATATAGAAATAAAGGCGCCCTAAATACGAGTATATTTTTAAGCCTGTTTTAACAGGCTGCAGACATTTATTAAACAATTCCAATTAAAACAAAACAAGGAAATAATCAAGAAAACACAGAGCTCTCTAGAAACAGGCGTGAAAGCTAAAAACATTAACACATCATGCAATAGATTTAATTTAATTTAATTACCATTGAACCATTATTCCATGATCCAGCATAGTTTATTAGAATGGTTTCATTGAACAAATTAAATTATGTGTATGAAAAATAGCAAACAAAATGGCAGCCGGCTAAACATGAGCCAGCAGTGTGCCCAGGTGGCCAAGAAGGCCAATGGCATCCTGGCCTCTATTAGGAATAGTGTAGCCAGCCGGTCTGGGGAAGTGATCGTCCCTCTGTACTCGGCACTGGTGAGGCCGCACCTTGAATCCTGTGTCCAGTTGTGGGCCCCGCACTTCAAGAGAGATGTTGAGGTGTTGGAGCGAGTCCAGAGGAGGGCGACCAAGCTGGTGAAGGGTCTGGAGGGTCTGACCTGCGAGGAACGGCTGAGGGAGCTGGGGGTGTTTAGCCTGGAGCAGAGGAGGCTCAGAGGTGACCTTAGTGCAGTCTACAACTACCTGAAGGGGGGTTGTAGCACAGTGGGAGTGGGCCTCTTCTCCCAGGCAACCAGCGCTAGGACAAGAGGACACAGCCTCAAGCTTGGCCAGGGGAGGGTCAGGTTGGCCATTAGGAAGCATTTCTTCTCAGCAAGGGTCATTAGCCATTGGAAGGGGCTGCCCAGGGAGGTGGTGGAGTCACCATCTGTGGAGGGGTTTAAGAAAAGCCTGGCCATGGCACTTAGTGCCCTGGTCTAGTTGCCATGGTGGTGTCAGGGCAATGGTTGGACTCGATGATCCCAGAGGGCTCTTCCAACCTGATTGATTGATCTAAGAACATAGTTTCTATTTATTTTTTCCATTTATACTTTTAATTCCTCATAACATATTTAAAGGAAAACTTTTAGCTCACGTCTCTACATGGGTTGGCTCATGGTAGAGCCACGGGAGCTGGCTCCCTCCGAGTGAAGCAGGACCTGCCTGGTTTGGACAGGGGAGATCCCCACTCTGTACCGCAGAGCTGCTGGCTCGGGAAGTCCTGGTGGGGTTTGTGTGTCGGAAAGGAGACGCTCCCCACGTCCAGCTGGCTGTTGCATACAAGGCTGCTCGTGCACTCGTTCTTTTATAGGGACTTTACAATGAGAATTGATTTTGCAGTGAAGGGCTTTCTGTTTGCTCACACAACTTTTATGAAAACCATGTAATTGCAGGGAAGGACGGTTTCATGGATTGTCACAGCTTACCGCAGTGTCTCGTAATCCTGAGTAGCAGTTGGCTTTACAAAGCAAGATCTGAAAAAAAAATAACTTTTGACCTTTAAGACAATGACAATGAATTCTGCTTGAAGTGTCCATCAAGGGACTAGGGAAAAAAATTCTGTTGTAGCAAAAAAATGGATTTTAACTAAATGTCAAATAAAATTTTATTGGAAACTGTAGTGATACTTTAGAGTAATAGCTTAAAGCATTAGACTGTCTACAGAAAGGAGCTGTTATGATTTTCCTGGAGAGGAAAACAGCAGAAAAGGAGGATTAGTGCACTCAGGCTGGAGAAGGGGTCTGAGGAGGAGTTAGATCCTCCTCATCTTGAATTCAGACAAAATTAGTACACGTAATCACGAGGGCTTTCTGTGAACCAACTGATTTTGTGCCTTGACCAAAGGACTGAGAATGAGGACTGGCATCC
Organism: Nyctibius grandis; assembly: GCF_013368605.1. NCBI lineage: Eukaryota > Metazoa > Chordata > Aves > Nyctibiiformes > Nyctibiidae > Nyctibius > Nyctibius grandis. Next base: position 49,324,784 of record NC_090665.1, on the reverse strand, counting down.
TCTGTGCCGGAGTGTCTTGGCCAGGCAGCTGGCAAGTGATCCTGCCAACCCCGTACACCTTCTCCTTCCAGGGTTTTCGCTGGGGAAGGGTGGTTTGTTGCATTGGTTTTGCCACATCCCTTACTCTCTCACCAGGAACCAGCAGGTTAGAAGAACCACAAACATGGACTTAACAAATTTGGTACTTAAAAACCAGGAAGATCACAGAATTGAACCACAGAGCGGCTGAGGTGGGCAGGGCCCTCTGGAGATCAGCTGGCCCAGCTCCTGCTCAGAGCATGTCCAGCTGGGTGTGAGTACCTCCAAGAATGGAGATGCCACAGCCTCTCTGGGCAACCAGCGCCAGCGTTTGATGACACTCACAGTAAAAAAGGTTTTTTTATGCTTAAATGGAATTTCCTGTGTCTTGATGAGAGCCTGTTGCCTCTTGTCCTGTCACTGGCACCTCTGAGGAGAGTCTGGATCCGTCACCTTTACACCCCCTCAGGTACGGGACCCCCGGAGCCCTCTCCTCCCAGGCTGAGACCCACCTCCCTCCGCTGCTCCCCAGTAACACTGAACCACTTTTGTGCTCAGGTTTGTGTTCTGGGGTACAGACAGTTATAAATGTCACTCAAACCCAATTAAATATCAGTCTGGCAAACAAGAATCCTGGATTTATTAGAAAACAAAATGCGAGAGAGTTGAAAACACCAGATTTCTGTAACTGTCTGTATTCTGTCTGCAGCAAATTACCTTTATCTAAACATAAGCTTCATCTGCACTTTATAATTTCTACCAGTTTTCTCCTGTAATTCCCAGTGGCACTAATGAGGCTTACACACAAGCATCACGTCTAGAATACAGCACTAAATTGTATTAACGAGTCATATTTAGAATATTCTGAAATTGTTTGTCAAAGCTGCTACTAAAAGATAAGAAACTGAAATCTCTGAATACAAATGATTCAATGTAGGCTAATTCCAAAATATTATCATGATTTGCATCAACGCAGCCTTGACTTGGGTAAGGTCGGATTCAATTTTTTTGAACAAGAGATAAGATGAACCGTTCGTAGGAGTAAAAATAGAATGTATTTAGAGGTGATTTTTAACTTAGTACATAAATTATTGGCCTGGAATCTTTATTGTGCATGTTTAACTTGCAGTCATTATGTAAATGCTTTCATTATATAAATATTCATTATACAAACCCATTATGTAAATCCACAAAACCTACACACGCAGCGTAACACCGTGAGAAACACGGGGCTGCGGTTTGTAGTCTGAAGATCTCGTATTGTTGAAATGTCATCTGAATAAATTGCAGGTATTACTTATTTTGTTCTGACATTTAAGAGCAAAGTGCAGCATCGATAGTTTAAGAATGAAACTAGAATTTTAAGGAATTAAGGTCTGCCTGCAACGTAGCTCCAGCTTTTAACACTTGAGCGCACAGCGTGTGTGACGCTGCCGGTTTGGGAAGCGAGCTCTGCCAGCGTGGCCGGGAGCAGCCACAGCAACAGCCACCAGAAATCTGCTGGTGAAACGTTACTGCTTGGCGAAATTCGGGGGCTCTATGTCGAAACTTTGGTTTTGACGAGTACGGTGAAGTTTTGCCGAACTAGCTCAATATCTGGGTGGATGCTGGGGGAAACACGGTGCTTCAAATGAAGCACGTCTGCGTTAAGGCAGCAGTGACCAGGGTGGGTTTATATCAGATGTAGAGGCAGAGAGAGGGGCATAAGAAGATTGCAAGAGTACAGAATCACAGAATGGTTAAGGGTTGGAAGGGACCTCTGGAGATCATCTAGTCCAACCCCCTGCCAAAGCAGGTTCCCCTAGAGCAGGTTGCACAGTACTTTTTCCTAAAACGTGAGGATAAACTGGATGTATGTATATGCATGCATTTGGGAGAGCAGATTTTCAGAAATCATGAATTTAGCTGAATGAAGACAGATTTTCCCAAAAGAAAGGCAAATCCCTGGCACCAGGGCGCTCTTGCTGTTCATTCAGTCCCGTTTCCAGAGAACAGGGACACTGAAGCGTTTCCAAAAAAAAAAAAAAAATTAAAAAGAACAGACCAAAAACCTGTAAGAACTGTTTAGCACATGCAAAATAACAGGTTTTTCACTAACACTGAGGAAAGCTGCACTTTTCCAGAAATTAGCCTGAATTTAGGTTTGAACATACTCCCATGCTGACTCCTCTCCTTCTCCAACACGTTCAGTTTGCCACCGGGGCGTGTGTGCACGAGTGTGATATGACTGAACTGAATCTAACGCCTGTCCTATTGTTTCTGGACAGCCCTAAAGCCATGGAGATATATTGCATTAATGTATCATCATAGCAATGTCGTTCTGACGCTGTATTAGTGTAATACATCTTCGGAGCGCTCAGACGATAGGGCTGTCTGGGAAGGATGAGCCTGCGAGCCGGTTCAATTCAATTACAGGACAAAGGGCAGTGCCAGTCCCTGGGCAGGCAGGGTGGGATTCCTGCAAGCCCCTCCGTGAAGTAGAGCCCTACAGAAAGCTGGTGCTGGGGGGAGAAGCAAAGAGGCTTTTTAAAAACTTCCAGCTAAATCCTAAGACACAAACAAAGCTTGAGATGAGCACAGCTAGTGTCAAATATTTTATTCCACTTGCACTTCTGCTGGAGAACCACCATTTTTCAGATGCTATCCACACATGACAGAAATAAGAAGTATTTTGTTGAAGTGCAAGTACTCTTAACTTGGCTTTTCAGGCTGAAAATACTTAACTGACATGAATTATGATCAGATTTCCAGGGCTTTGTGTGTGTACAAAGTGTGAGCTTGACTTTTAAAATGTTCCATCTCTTGCTTCAAAATAGTTCTAAAACTAAAAGTTTTAGGAACAAAGGATTCTGACTTTTGTCCTACTAAATTCTAAAACTCTAGCAGGTATCATTGCTGGTGAGGGTTATTTCATACCAGTTTCCCTCTAATATATTTGCAATTGTGCATGATATAATTTTTGACCCATGAGAAGCTGTTCTCATCCACCCTCCGCTTAGCTGCTGCCTTTGCACGGTGAAGCTCTCCCAGCACTAATTAAGTTGTGTGAAGGATCTCGCCATCGAACCGCATTTTCCCAGCTTGGTAATTCAAAGTCCAATTAGCAGGTGCTTCAAACAGCCTGGCAATGCTGTCATCTGAAAAGACCTCTTTCGCTCAAGCTGCTTTGTCCCGAATAGCTTAAAATCGGTGATTATTGTTCCCTGGTTCATGGGTTTGGGTTTGCCGTGCCTGGAGTCGCAGGTCCATTGCCTCCCTCTCCAAGTGATCCCATCTCACCTCCCTGGCAGCTTGGTAAGAGCCCTACAAGTAACGCAGGGATTTCTCCCAGTGGAGCTGTCACTTCGTTGAGGTGATGTCCTGCAGGAGACGAACCTTTGAGGCCGGACCCAGTGATGTGCTCACGGATGGAGCAAGCTCCTACCCCACTTGAGACGTGGCGCTGCAGGTGGCAATGACACATGCCCACCTTTCCTAAATGGAGGTAGATTTATTGCCACATTATACCAAAAGCGAAGCCAGTTCCCTTTAGCTGTCTAAGAAGCAGAATGTAAAATAATTCAGTGTGTCAACCTGATCGGCAATGACAGCGATGTGCCTCCCTTATGCCATCATTACTCATCTTGCAGGCAACAGCTTCATTATGGTGCTAGCGCTGCGCTCCTCGTTCAGGTGAAGCATTACCGGACTGAGCCGAAACATCTGTTCCTTGCAACCGAGCTGGAAGAGTTTGGAGACGAGCCAGGAAACCTTCACAAACAGACCAGGGCAGGGATGAGCAGCAGTGATGGGCTAAGACTGACCATGATCAGGGAGGCTTTACCTGTGTGGTGGGGTGGAGGAGATATGCAGGGGAGTCCTGCCCATTGCTGTTGGCTCCTCTTCCACTCCACCGAGCCCCCGGCATCTGCCAACAATGTCTTTTCCAGCTTCGGGAGGAGGGAAGGACAGGGATGTGCTCTCAGCTGTCCTGAGCCACCAGAGAAACCTGCAGGTTGCCTCTTGGCGCTGTGTTGCACATGGTGGCATCAGCTGGTTTCAGAAGTGATGCCTTCAATGCTAGAGTGTAACATAAATTTAAGGCTCAGATGCCTTTGGGTATTACAAAGCTTTCGTGTCCTGCTCCTAGACTGGGTTTACGGAGAACACCCCTTCTTCTTCTGCCTTGGCGTAAACTCCTCGTTCTGTCCTTCGAGGAAGCTGCTCAGCTCAGGGTCCACAGCTCCGTGTTGCAGTACTTTACACAAGCCCGTTGCTCTGCGTTTTTTATTGAACAGAGACACCTGCTCCTGCGGATCGGCAGCTCTGGCCACTCCGTTCTGTTGCAGAAATTCTTGCTATTCATGTGGTATAGGATGAGCTACTGCAACGCACCCCTCTTGACGTGCAAGGCTAGTTGGGTGGTTGAACATCCTAAATGCAACAGCTTGCGCTGCTGCCTCCTGCCCGAGCGCTTCCTCAGCTGCAGACATCCTGCAAGGAGCTGGTCCTGCACGCGGCTGAGCAAGACCTCCCTGGAAAGCACCCAAAGTGTGTGGTCCTGCAACGCGGGACGGCTCTTGGGGGACTCGGGGTCCTTCAGCAGGGCTTACATGAGAACAATACTGTGCACGAGACTCCTAACTGTCACACTGACGGGCTCATGGTGATTGATTCCCTCTGTACTTGGCACTGGTGAGGCCACATCTTGAGTACTGTGTTCAGTTCTGGGCCCCGCACTTCAAGAGAGATGTTGAGGTGTTGGAGCGAGTCCAGAGGAGGGTGACCAAGCTGGGGAAGGGTCTGGAGGGTCTGTCCTACAAGGAATGGCTGAGGGAGCTGGGGGTGTTTAGCCTGGAGAAGAGGAGGCTCAGAGGTGACCTTAGTGCAGTCTACAACTACCTGAAGGGAGGTTGTAGCGCAGTGGGAGTCGGCCTCTTCTCCCAGGCAACCAGCGACAGGACAAGAGGACACAGCCTCAAGCTTGGCCAGGGGAGGTTCAGGTTGGACATTAGGAAGAATTTCTTTACAGAAAGGGTTATTAGCCATTGTAAGGGGCTGCCCAGGGAGGTGGTGGAGTCCCCATCTCTGGAGGGGTTTAAGAAAAGCCTGGACATGGCACTTAGTGCCCTGGTCTAGTTGCCATGGTGGTGTCAGGGCAACAGTTGGACTCGATGATCCCAGAGGGCTCTTCCAACCTGGTTGATTCTGTGTGATTCTGTGTGTGATGGGTTGGTCCATGCTACAGCTGTTTGGGGACTTGAAGTTTTGTGATTAATATTTTATATGAATTTAATGGCCTGGCTCGTGGTCCTGAAGGGAAGTTTTTCAGTTGGTAAAGGTGTCACATGCCATTAAATCGATGGTTCCCTACTGTCAAACACACAGCTGGCAGCTTCCCAGGAACTCAAGGGGAAATGGTGTGGAGCTCTACGCGGAGTAAGTGAGGGCATTAATTAACAGTGTAAAGAGAGCAGTGCAAACACTAGTACTCAACATAAACTGCTTGTGATTCTTGCCTTTGCATAAACAAAAAATAAGGAACTTCCAAAATCACACCTCTCCCATACAGAAGACGGTGTCGTTTGGTTTCAGGTTTTGGGACTTTTGACCTTTTTTTTCTTTAACGATACTTGAATGTACCATTCTTGGGAGATACGTGGAGCATCAGGATCCAATTAAGTGACATTCGGTACCATGCTCCATTGCTCTGGGGTCAAGTGGCATCACACTGTCCGTGGTCAGGGGGTTTCTGAGACTTCTCAGACAAATGTCATTTTTATCAGGAGCGTTGCCAAAGTTTGAGCATCCCTTCAGGAACAATTAAAGGTATTCCTAGAACTCCTCATGTCTTCTTAAAATCTTTAAATAGGCTGAAAAAAATTTCTTGTTAAAATACAGTTGTCAGGAGAAGAATATTCAAACTAAGATGGTCAAATAATTGGGTCTTTGTGGAGGAACTGAGAAATGAGAGCAAGATTACAATCTTAGCGAAATACGGAGGTTCAAACCAAAACTGCACAAAAGCATCGCCCAGAAAGAAGTATGAATTTTTTGATGATTTTATGGCAAATTGAAAGTATCTCTCGCTTTTCGATAAAAGTAGATGAATCATTAATAACTCATAACATGCTATGAAAATTAGAATTTTAATACATGCTTAGTTTATCCCCTCAGATTAGTTCATTTTTATTTGAGAAATACTGCACTTCTGAGTGAGCAATTTATGAATCATAGAAGATATTTCAGTGAAATAAAATCTTTCATGTTCAAAAGCAAACCAAGCAACTGTAGATTTCGCCCTCTTTCCCCTTCCTTTGGTGTCGTGTCCCTCGGGGCCGTTTTGGGAGACGCTGGTCTTTTGAACAGAGCGTGACAGCTTGGGGGCTTGACAAATCTGTTAGAGGAAAGTAACAGCTGATCTCTAAAATGCAACGAGATGCTCCTGGTTTCTGGTTTTGCACCCTCCAGCTGACGGACGGACGGACCCAGCCTCTTCCGAAAGCCGCCGCGGGCGTGGGGCTTTATTTGGAATCATAATCCCCTTCCCAAGAGCCAAATCCCCACATGAAGGGCTATGAATTATAAATGAGCTCAAGTGAGGTTTAATCGCGTAGCTTTCTTATTAGAAAGATCATTGCCCTGTTCTTCCCTACACGGGAATTTCCTGTTTTGCAGAGAAAAGTTTTTCAGGCTGTTTTCAGACTGAAGATGTTCGTGTTTAGCTATTTGCCGCAGAAGACCCAGCTGCCTCTGTGTAAGAGGATCTCTTGCAAACCCCATATACATGAAATTAAATATCCAGAAGACATAACATGCAGACATCTAACAAACCTTCTGTCTCAAGTGGGTTTTTTCATTCCAGAGTAACATCTGGTTGACTTGCGTATCTTCTCCACAAGTGTTAAAATGGAGCCAGCTCTCCTTTATATTAACACTCAGCTGCTAAGGCAGACAAGTCAGTCCATATTCTGGGGTATGAGCTGACCATGTGTTCCCCGGAATGAAGTCTGCAAAGAGAAAATTCATAACTGCTCCAAAACATCGTAACTCCGTGGATGTCAGACACAGAGTGCAGCCTGGCAGCGGTTCTGCGCAGAGACAGAAGCAGATATAACTTTAGAGAATGAGGAAAACTGACTGTGACAACTTCTCGTGTAGGACCAACCTCTACCCTCTCCACACACCATCTCTTGATGACTGGCTGAGATTCCCATTGCCCACACCACGAGCACACACATGGCCAGCTCTCCAAACGCTTCTCTCTGTACCTAGATATCTCATATATAGAAGTAAACCTATTTGTCTCCACCTCTGAAACTTTCATCTTTGTCTATCTATGTTCATATCTCTTTTCTTTTATCTACTTGCCTTTCTTACAGAATTGCTTTACTTGCTTTTCTTGTTCCGTGTCGTCAGCTGGGAGATCTCCTCCAGCCCTCAATTTATCTGTCAGTTTGGGATATTTTTTTCTTTACATTTTATCTGATCTTTCTTTTCAAACGTGGAGCGTAGCTTCTCTAAAGCTAAATGGCCTTCAGCGATCAATGTTTAAATGGTCCCTAACGTGATAGGGCCATGCTCCTAACAGACAGCGAGCTGTTCAGATTACCTGCAGTTCCTCAGAGAGGACTATCCAATTACAGCGTTTGGTGTAACTTCAAACCCAGAATCCACAATGAGTAGTAGAAATGGCTTCAGATCATTTTTCAGGGTGAATCCAATTGTTTAGACTTTAGGTAGTTCTCAGCATCCCACGGTAACTCGTCTCCAGGAAAGAAAGGTGCCTCCTTGCGCCCTTGATCCTGTATCTCCACCCAGCCTCTGAGATCAAGGAGGACCTCACAGATTACTTACAGCATCTGGTGATAATCAGATGGCATCATGATGGCATCGTCATTGGAGACCACCTTCTGTTCTCTCACACTGAGCCCAGTTCTCATCGTCAAGGCAGCACACGTAAGGATGAGCTGGGATCTTTTTGCCTTCTCTCTTTGGGAGACTTCACTCAGCTCTGCGCAGTCTCTCATGTGCGCCATCAAAGTGCCCTGAGTCCGCGATGAACCAGGACTGCCACCAGCTCAGCCTTGTGCTCTCCACACTCCCAGCCCTACAAGGGTCTTCAGTCTCTGTGGGAGGATGAGGTACCTCAAAGACTGGGTTATAAAAGCCAGTTCTGAGCACTGAACAGGTTTTATAGTTCATAAACCAGGGCTATATTGTAGTTATTTAATATCTTAGTGAAGAAGGAAAAAAAAATCCCTTGGCTCAGATGAAGTCCTCAGAGTTTTTCAGAGCTACCCTGGACGTGCACCAGATCTTTCTTCTGACTGACTTATGTTCAGCACCAGGGGAGGGCAATGCTACCCTTGCAAAACTCATCCGTCCAAGCCTTCGAGACCTGGTCCATATGTCAGTGTGTACGTGTGCTACACCTGATGCCAGATACCATATGTGTGGTAAAGAAAACACAGTTTTAATTGTGTACTCGCCTGAGGAATAACAAGTGTGATGATTTATCAGGCATCATATCACGTGGCAGTAGCAGAAAACAGGCGTTCAAGCTCAGTTCCACAGGCATTTCCCTTCCTGGCTAGAGAACCTGGTCTTATAACCCAAGATATCCAGAGCAGATTACTCACATATGATTATGCGTATCAGTAAGTCTAGTTAAGAGCTCTTCTGAAAACCCCATCAGGAATGGCCTTGGGCACGAGGCACTCTCATGTTTATGTTTCTTTTACTTCAGCTAACAATTTTTTCCCATCTTTGATCAAAGATCTTGGCTGAGACGTCCTCAGGCTGATGGACTGGTGCTAATGAACCTTCCAGATGTCTTTTTCTCAGATACCAAGTCTGATGAGGCTTTGGGCCAGAAACACCAGCCAGACACGTTCCTGCTGTCTCATAGGTCTGCACAATGCGCACGGTCTGCAGAAGGGCCGGGCGAGGTGTGGGTACCCCGGGCTGTGGGGCACCACGGGAAAAAACAGTCAGACAACGGAGCTGTCTTCTGAAACTCGTCTTCATTCACCAATGTCTTCAGACACAATTTATTCTCCGTGCTGCTTCTGAATATCCTTTTGTGAGCTGGATGTGCCTGCAATGTAACATAAATACGCTTACATATACTTATGCATGTATCTTTCACATGACACGATTTAAGCTCTCCCACACAGCCATGGGAAATCTCTAGAACTAAAAACAAGCTGAAGAAGATGAAATACCGTGCAGATGAACAGGAAAGATGAAATGTGGTGTCTGTGTATTCCCTAAGAAAAATATTTGTCTCTAATATTTACTAAAAGCTTTCTTATGTGAGCTGGATGCAAAATTTCTGGGGACATGAGGGTTTAAAAATGACTTAATTTTAATATTTTCAAATGTGTGAGCTACATAAAATACACGGGGTTTGCAGCACTGTGAAAATGCCTGCGTATTTTGCAGCGTAAATTAGGTTAATAGCTCAGCATATGATCCCTATAAATACCAGGGTTATGAAAAATGCTGATGGGCATTTTTTGCAAATCATTCCAGCAGGAGTTACTGTGGGATCTCCCCCCAGGTGCCCACCCGGCAGCACTGGTGCATTTGAGCCATAGCAATGGGTTGTTAAGAGAGCAAAAGCCAGGAGACGAGGAACTAGGTTATCGCCTGGGGTGTTGCGTTGACATTAAAACACAAGTTTAAAGCAGAGAATGTTTGCTTTTAGCTTAACTCCAAAACACAAATAACTATTTTTATGAAATTGCAGGTACTTGGAGATATTTTTTTTTTCTTTTTTCTTGATGTTGGGAATTGGGATAGGAGACACCATAAATGATTCCCAGGATTGAGCGTACGGTATTTTGGTGCATACCATATATACAGGGAAGTATTGACATTGGAGAGCATTAGAATCTCATAATTTAATAGTAACTTTTAACCTGACACATAGGAGAATTTTGCATTTTATGTAATTTTCTTGGTATTAGAAATAAAGCACAAGTTTTGTTGGAAGGTCTCTGCTCTGTCCGGGCAGACACTCCCGTGCTGGCAGGGGCTTTGCATCCTTCACTGCTGCTCAGAGCAAGAGTAAATACAATTTTCCTAGAAATTGATTCAGCCTGGCCAAAGTGGAGCAGGACGACGGCTACAATGTGAACAGGAACAGCTGGGTTGTTTGTGGAAGGGGTTTTTCGGTAATTTATTCCTGTGAACAACATGGAAGAGAAAAAAATGTGTTCTCATGCAATCTCTCATATCCCATAAATTATTTCATTGCATTTTATGAATGTTCACTTCAATTCACAATAATTTTCCAATTTCAGTCTTATCTTTCTACTTTACATAACCAGTGCTTACTCGGGCTCTTTCCCGTGACAGGCATGGTATATTGTGCTTATTAATGAGTGCCATCTTGCTAAGCAATGCGCTGCTATAATTGATGTTTTGAACCTTGCACACTTTCAAACATTAATTCGTGAACAGATAAGCAAATGAAATTCACTGCTGTGATGGACATGGACATAATACTTCTACTTAGTTCTCGCTGCCCAGGTCAGATTTTTGTCATTGTTCCATAAGTTGCAAAGTTATTAACAGTAAATTAAAAGCTCGTCTGTCTGGGAAAACACTTTCAGCAAGTCTTTTTAACCTTTAGGCCTATAATTTCCAGCGTCTGTAGTCATGGCTGCTGTGATATATTGTTTTAAGATAACAATTATATTTAACACTTTTTGGTTTCTGATGTGGGGAGTGCTTTGTGAGGACTCTGAAACAATTAATTTGCCCCCCACGTACAGCACGCTGCTCAAGGCCGCAGAAGGGTGCACGTTGAAGCAGGCCGCAGCCTCACCCGAGGGATGTCAGAGTGCTCCTGCAGAGTGGGAACCACAGCAGGGAACGGCTGGGAGATGAAAACCACAGAAGTGTCTGTGTGTGCTCTGACTCTGTGTCAAGTGGACATAACTGGCTTTTGAATCATGTAACTGTTCATGCTCTAGGGATCAAGTGCACCCTCAGTGGTGGGAGTGTCGATCTGCTGGAGGGTAGGAAGGCCCTACAGAGGGATCTGGACAGGTTGGATCGATGGGCCGAGACCAACGGTGTGAGGTTCAACAAGAACAAGTGCCGGGTCTTACACTTTGGCCACAACAACCCCCTGCAGCGCTACAGGCTGGGGGAAGAGTGGTTAGAAAGCGGCCCGGCGGAAAGAGACCTGGGGGTGCTGATCGACAGCCGGCTAAACATGAGCCAGCAGTGTGCCCAGGTGGCCAAGAAGGCCAATGGCATCCTGGCCTCTATTAGGAATAGTGTAGCCACTGGTCCAGGGAAGTGATCGTCCCTCTGTACTCGGCACTGGTGAGGCCGCATCTTGAATCCTGTGTCCAGTTCTGGGCCCCGCACTTCAAGAAAGATGTTGAGGTGTTGGAGCGAGTGCAGAGGAAGGCGACCAAGCTGGTGAAGGGTCTGGAGGGTCTGACCTCCGAGGAACGGCTGAGGGAGCTGGGGGTGTTTAGCCTGGAGAAGAGGAGGCTCAGAGGTGACCTTAGTGCAGTCTACAACTACCTGAAGGGAGGTTGTAGCGCAGTGGGAGTCGGCCTATTCTCCCAGGCAGCCAGCGCTAGGACAAGAGGACACAGCCTCAAGCTTGGCCAGGGGAGGTTCAGGTTGGACATTAGGAAGCATTTCTTCTCAGCAAGGGTCATTAGCCATTGGAAGGGGCTGCCCAGGGAGGTGGTGGAGTCACCATCTCTGGAGGGGTTTAAGAAAAGCCTGGCCATGGCACTTAGTGCCCTGGTCTAGTTGCCATGGTGGTGTCAGGGCAATGGTTGGACTCGATGATCCCAGAGGGCTCTTCCAACCTGATTGATTGATTGATTGATAATTAGTGGTTTCGGATATAACATACCAAGGACTTACACATTTTGGTTTGGTGTTCATGTTGTTTTGCATGGGACAGACCTCTCCCTATCGTCAGTAGTGCTCCCACAGATCGTCCTTATTTCGGGGTAACAAGGCAAACACCGAGGATCTCATTTGTAGGGTTCGGGTCCTGTGGGAGAGGAGAGCCATTATTTAATTTTTAATTAATATGATTAAATGTTTATTAGGGCACCACATGTAAGCACTGAGTGGTGTGCTGAGCAAGCCTGCAAGGGCTTTTTCCCTGGAGGTGGGATGTGGGGTGACCCACCCATTTCGCACCCACGGGCACCCATTAGAGGGGATCAGCTGGTGGTTCCCTCCAGGACACATCTGGCTTTGGGAACCCTCGTGGTGCAGGGGGCCTGAGCCGGCCAGCTGGTGAGGTTTATCTCCCTTATACATATCCAGCTGGTTGATGCATAGCTACAAGATCAGATGGTTGTTAAAAAGTGAGGGCACCTGTGATGGGGAGGTGCTGCTGGGGCCCCCGGCAGCAGGGCTGGGCTGTTTGTCCCCCCAGCCTGCCCTGGTCCCTGCCTTTGCTCCCAGCTGCTGCAGGGGGGCAGACGTCCACCCAGGTGCCAACCCTAAGCCCTGATGGCTGGTGGAGCTCTTAAGGCAGGGTTTGCCCCAGGCCTCTTCTTTCTGTTCTGGTAGCTCATGAGGTGCAGAGCTGTGTTAGCAAGGTGGGTCTGGAGGCTGCTGAGCTCCACTGTGGGGCACGGTCAGGAGAGGACCCTCGGCCAGCCCCAGGAGCTCAGGGGGGTTTGCAGCCTGGCTTGGGGCTGGGGCTTCTGAGCAAAAGCTGCAGCAGCTGCCCAGCTCCCCGTGGAGGTGTTGTCTGCAGCACCCAGCAAAACCCTCCAGCTGCCATTCAGGTGCTGGTGAAGCTTTGGGTGTTTTGTGCTCAGCTTCCAGTAATTTCTTTCTCTGATTATTTCATTTCAGCAAAACCATTTGAGAGCGGACAGTACCTGGACATCTATGGAATTACAAGAGACCAGGCTGGGGAATACGAATGCAGTGCAGAAAATGATGTCTCAGTCCCCGACGTGAGAAAAGTAAAAGTCACAGTAAACTGTAAGTCATGTTGTTTTTTAATCACTAAATCCAATGGAGAAGAGGGACGCGGCTGAGAAGAAAAGTCTAATGCAGAGAACTGCTGCTTGTGGTGGAGTTGTGGTGTGTTTGGGTTTGTGTCACAGCAGCAAGATGACCTGTGCTCTTTGATGTCCGAGTTGGTCCCACCAAAGGAAGGGAAAACGAGATTAAGGTTCAAACCCTCCTTTTGTGTGCCAGGGGACAGCAGTGCCAGCGTGCTGTCACCGGCTTTGTAGCGCCCCTCGCCGGGCTGTGGTGCCGAGGGTCAGGTTTTGGAGTAACTTTTTGAGTAATTATCTGAGTAACTTCTGAGGACTGCTGTGGTTGTTGGGCTGGAGCATTGCCGTTTTGATTTGATTTGCTGCAGTTGTGCAATAATAGGAAGAGATGAGAAACTCTTTGGAACTCTGTTTGGGTGATGTGGTGGTTGATCTCTGTGGAGATTTGAGGTGCTCCCAGGAGAGGCAGCAGGTTGTTCTGTGCAGTTGCCCTGGTGTGAAGGCAAGGAGGCCCTTGCTGCTGTGCCCTTCTGCCGTAGTGATCTCAGGGGGTGGTGGACCAGGACTGCCCAGGCAGCCGGTTACCTGGCCCTGCAGCCTGGCAGGTATCTGACCTTCTGGGATTTTCACACTGGGGGGGTGTTTCTGACTTGGGACTGAATTTGGTTTAGCATTTGGTATGACATGAAACACTCAGAGCAGCGTTCTTTTTCCCTCCAACATGTAAAACAAACAAAAAAAAAAACCACAAAAAAAAAAGACAGAAAGAAGATGGGAATAATTACTTTCATTCATTCTAACTATGATTTTTCTTAGGTTGAGTGCAATTACCCAGCTTGTAATTTGTAATAGTGTCTGGTTTGAAAATTGCTGTGGCATCTTTATTGACCTCATTTTTTTGAAATCTCAGCTTTGTGTCTTCTTCCATGGATCTTGTCCCTATCAACGTGCTGTAGGTAGCGAAGCCCCTCGTCCCCCGGCTGCTGCAGAGCTGGAGGTGGGAGTGGGGCAGGGGGGTTGTTGCAGGTGGGTCACTGGTGGGGCTAGCCATGCTACCCAGGTGTCTATGGGGTGTTCCCGTGTTCAAGAGCTGACTGGACTCCCCTCACTTACACAACTTCAGGGTACTTGTAGTTCATGATGTCCTGGAACGTGGTGGATCGATGCACTGACGCTTACAGAATCGCTCGCTCATGCGCTGGGTTTAGCAGACAGCTCTCTGTGCTGCTTGGCTGGGCAGGCTGGATGCAGATCCTGCTTTCCCCTCGCTGCTGAGGCTCTGGTTAATGTGCTGTGACCATCAGTCCTTGCTTTACAAGTCACAAGGACAGACTTCAACCACAGAGCAGCTCGAGGAGGCTCATGTGGACTCCATCACCGTTCTCACTGCTGCTTTGCCCTCACTGCTGTGCTTCTGCTACATCAGCTTTGATGAATTCCCAAAAGCAGGCAGTGCCCTAAAATCTGGGGGCTGTGTGGGAGGAAACCCCCAATGGATGGTGTCCTGTGGAATAAGTGACCGTTATTTTTTGTGCAGTATGTTGTTACTGAAAGATTGTCAATAAGAGAAGCTGTGCAGATGCTTGCATAGGTGTGCCCTGGGTGTTTTGGGGTGGCACCTTTCACACAAGCTGTGCTCAAATGTGGTGTTAGATAAATAACTTGCAATAGGGACCGCAAGGAATGGTGAGCTCAGTCCAGTTTTAGCAAAACAAATATTGCATTTGTGTTATTTCGTATCATGGGGATTTTGATAAGGCTGAAACCAGCTGTCTGAGGAGCTTTCTAAGTGTTCACAGAAAGGGGGAAGTTGGTAAGCCTGTTTAGTGGCTGGTTTGGGGATTTTTTAATTAAAAAAAAAAAACCACAGAGGAGGTGGTAAACTCATGGAATCTCTCTTGTCTTCTGAGCCAGAATCTAGACTCACATGGGTCGTAGTTCAGATAAAAACATCAACTTAGCTGGCCAAAGCCAAAACTCAAGTTTAAATGCAACACGCAGCTGATGGGCTAGTTGGTGTGTGCTCTGCACCCTGGTTCGTGTCACAGCTGGAATTACTTCTGACCTCAGTTCGCTGTTTTCTTAGCGTGTTTTGAGTCTCAGATGTCTGTGGGTGGGCGAGATGAGCTCTGACAGCGTTGGGAAGGTGAAGCTGAGCAGTGCTGGTTTGTTTCTGTACCAGCCCTTGGCCCTTCCACCAGGCACTGCTGCGGGTCTGCGTGGCGAGCAAGGAAGGGACCACGGGCTCCCGTGTGACCTGCAGCAGAGGCTGGGCTGCCGGTGGGGTGGGCTTTGGTCTCCTCGAACACCGAGTCAAGGGGGCAATGGGAGAAAGTGTCTGTGTTGAAGGATGTGCAGGCTCAGGAGGTCACGCTCCTTGGTGCGTACCACACGCAAGAGGTGCTCAGGTGTGACTGCAGCACACAGCGTAAGGGTCCCTCTGTCTGCAGTGGAAGACGTGTTACGGACTGCTAAACCAACCAACAGGCTCTGTAAATAGGTGAATAAAGTGTCCAAGCTGATCTTTGTCCAGATTGAGCTACCTGGGCTAAGCTAGAAGTGTCCTTGGCTGTCGTGTGGGTGCACGTGGCATTGTGCTAGACTCGGGCAAACTTCTAAGTCTGCACTGGGGAGATGCAGAGTACTTTTTTAAAAAATATTTCTTACAACTAAAGAAATGGAGCGTGGGGAAACAAAACTGAAGCAATGTAAAACTGGGATCTGGCTACGGCATGGAACAGTTTGTATATGTGAGTGACTTGTGGCCGTCTGGCAGTCGCTAATGCGCTTCTGTTTGGGTTCGTACGCCGTCCCCCAGGCAGTTAATGCAGTGCAAAAGCACTCCCAACATCTGCTCCCCGGTGATGATGCTCATCTGTTCTGACCAGGCAGAAAAATGGCTCGTTGTGTTCAGGAGAGGGGTGTGATGAAGCCGGGCGGTGCTGTGAGCTCACCCTGCGGTCGTCGGCCCTGGGGATGTGTTGTTTGCAGGGGTGGGACGTGCTGCTGGGGCGAGCTTCGCTTCCCAGTGCCTCAGCGTGGGCAGCCCCGTTCAGAGAGGGATGTGTGTGTGATCCATCCAGCGGAACGATGCCCTTGCTGCCTGAGCTGGCCTGGCAGGGCAGCTTTCTGTCAGTAAAAGCTGAATATTTCACTTGGGAGAGCTGCTGTTTGTCTGCTAGTCGCTATTTACAAGAAATATCTATCAAATTTAGTTTGAAGTTTTAAGTCTGGAAAGATCTTAACAGGAGAAATACAAAGGAAGAGAGGAAGCCTTCAGGTCCTTTCGTTACCCTGGGTTGGGCAGAGTTTCCTTACTCAAATGTTCTTCAATCTTGTTTCTTCTTTTAAGAAAATACCTGTTTGTTTGTCTAACAGGCTAACGAAGAGCAAGGCTTTCTCCCCCCCCCAAAAAAAATCCCATTCCTTTATTTTCTCTGGTTTTGCAACCTTTTAATTCTCCCGTGAAGGCCCTGCCATGTGGGCTCAGCACCAGCTCCGCTGCTCTGCACCAGGCTGTGTGTCTGGTACAGGGATGCTGTGCCCACCCGCCAGCTACCTCCACCGCGTGTGTAATTCCACTTACTCGAGACTCAGCTCCTCAGCTGGCATCACCGAGGCCGTGACCAGCACACCACCCCCTCCTCTAGCCTTGCAGGGTCCTGTAACTTCACAAAACTCCGGCTCCTGCTTCCCCTCCTGCTCTCACACCCGTGTGAGGTGATGGGGTACGGGCAGCCACGTGCTGCAGCAGCATCACTTCATCTCAGAGTAAGCCCTGGTGCGTCTGTGCCCCTCACCGTGCCTCGCACAGCGGTGTCCTGACGTGCCATCTCAGCACACACAACGATGACGGCACGGCACTAAATCTGCGTGAACACGATTTCTTAGCCGCTGCCTCTGACAATTTTTAATACTGTTTCCCTGTTATTAAAAGGGATGTTCTTTACTGCAGACCTGGTAACTGGAGAATAAATCACAGTTTTATTGTGCCCAGTTAATAGAATGTATCAATGAGCCCTGAGCAGTTATGGTGGATATAAGCATAATTTTGAATATGGATATTCATCGCGTATAGCTGTTGTTCAGTCATCCAAGCACGTACAAGAAAATTACCAGGTTTAAATTACTTTCTGAATTTCAAGTTTCGTGGCTGGGCAACTTCCAACCGTACATAAACAACCAGCTTGCTATCTGCTTTACAGCACCTAAATTATAGCTCTAATGACTTTACAGGGTTTTTTTCTTTATGCTGCTTCATATTGCATAATCTACATTTTCTACTTAATTTATGTCTGTCCCCCATAATTTCCCTTTTAAAAATGGTGGCCTGAGAATCCGTGGTGCATTTGTCTGCCTGAATTCAGGGGCAGAGAGAAAGAGATTGAGGCTGCTGGTTTATGAAGAAGGAACACTGTACCAAATGAAGTTAAAATAGATAAGATATAGTCCAATTTCATTTCGCAGGTAAATCTTATTAGCATTTTCCATTACACTTTATAAAGCAAATACTGATTTATAGATTATTATATTGAACCCCACTTTGAACGAAGCAGTGTCTGGATTAGCAAGATTTTAATATGTCCCTGAAAGCTGGTCTGAAACTGTACATATGCTGCTGTAGCTTTGCTGGCTCTCTCCTGGTTTATTAGTGCCATACTTAAAAATATTAAAGGCACTTGCTAAATGTGAGAATCTCCAGAAGCGTTGAGGCCATGCTGAGATGATGAAGAGTGAGATGTGTGCATCATGAAACTGGCATTTTAATTAATGTGAAATTGTCAGCTACCTAAATAAATAGCAAACGTGGACTTTTAAAGTGGGGCTGTATTGCAATATTCCTTTTTTCAGATAATATACACTAAGGGTCTGGTTTTCTGTGATTGTATCTTGATCAGCTCTGTTAAAGCTGGATCTTTGAGACTTCACTGAATTAAGATCCAGTGGCTTTGGAGAGGAAAAAAAGCCATTCAGTTGAAATGAAAAGACAATAATTTAATTTCACCCTTTATGAACCTCATCATGCTGCAAATTGAAGGCCAGATTCATTAGTGCTTACCAGGGAGGTGACAATTACAGTTCCTGTGCTGAGGAAGCCCAGCTGGCACTGGGAAGCACTGGCATGGTCTTGTCCTGCTGGGTCTGGTGGTTTGGCTGGCGTGGGACCTTCCTGGCAGCCCAGGAGGGAGGAGAGGGCTTCTGTGCTGAGCCAGGACTCCCAAGTAGTTTTTCTGGCACAAGTTGCTTCGAAGGAAATGGTGCCTTGTGCAGCCTGGGCTCAACCTGGGGCAGTTCTGCAGTCTATAGAAGAGAAAGCTCATCTGCCACATCTTGTAGACAGTAAATACAAACAATATAAAGATAACTCAAAATATTTTATGTATTGAGCTTCATCTGCTTGCGACAGCATCTCTTTGTACAGGTATTTTTCCATTAGATCTTGAAAATATTGAAAAAGGAAAACGGAAGTGAATAGGCTGTGTGATAACCTGTAAAAATGGTGTTAACCTGTTAAGTCGTACCCCTGAATCAGCGCTGCCACTAGATGTTTGCCCAGTCCCTCCGTAAGGCGTCTCCAGCGGTGGCAGCTCCATGGGCAACACACTCCACTCCATCACAGCCCTTAACTGAACATCTTTCACAGTGTCTAATGGGAACCTTCCTTGCAGAATAACAACCCCATTCCTCACCTGTCCTCTGAGGAACGGAGAACAGATCAGTCTCGCCTTTCAGTCTCCTTGAAGGCAGTGGACTGGTGCTCCTCGTGTTTACCTCCTGCCCTGATCCATCTCATCTTTACTCTTGGGTCATGTTTTCAAAGGGATTGACTAAATGTTTCTTTTCTGTAGATGAGCTGGTGCTAGGGAAGGGCTTTCTTGAATAAGGTATTTAAAACCTGAGCTGGCATGTCAGGTGAGGTGTTGGGTTGCCTGGGGTGCAAAGGATTATTCTTGATGCCTGTGTGTATATCTGGCTAGGGCATTTGCCTTCCCTGTGACAGCAGGACACTTCCAGGGGGGTTTACCCCCAGCAGCCCCAGTCACTCTCTGCAGAATGGCTGTCTCGCCTCCTCACCATATTCATCCAGCTGTTGAATCCTAAGTGTTGAACCCATTCTTGTTTGGTGTCCAGTTTTCAAGCCACTTCTTCAATTGATCGGGGCTGTTTCAGGGTTCTCATCTTTGATAATGGTGTTATTGAAAACCCCCACCAGCAGCAGGCCCAGGACTGACGTCCAGCTGAGCAGACAGGACAGCAGACCCATGAGCACAGCCTTCCAGACAACGTGCATCCATGTGAAGGCAGTGTTTAGCCAAACCCAGCTTGCTCGTGCATGGGAGATGTGGTCAAATGCCTGCTGCAGTTAAGATGTGGCATCCACTGCAGAAACTGATGACCTGACAGAATCTATTCTTAATGAACCTGTTGGTGATTGCTAATCATCTTGTTATCTGCCAGGTGCTTTCACATCTTTGCTTGAACAGCATTTTTATGGGGATTGGAGATAAATGGACTGGCTTGTAATGCCCTGGCTCCTCTTGCGCTCTCCCCTTTCTGAAAAGGGTTCATGGAGGCTGCGTTAGGCACTTGCCCTGCACCTCAGAAATAACCTTGTAGCTCTGCGTTTGCTTCATCCAGCTCTTGAATGTATTTTTGAAGTTTATTAGGCCAGTTGGTTTTGTATCAGTTTGGTTTATTCAAGTACTTGCTGCAGTATTCTTTCCCTGTCTTAACCTGAAATATAAACCAATTAATTCTGGTCATTGAATTGGTCATATTCTGTGTTTGGAACAATTCTGCCTCCTTTACCCTTTCCTTTTTATGCATGTGTTTCATGTTCTTCAGTAAATCATTGAAGTTGGTTTGGGTTTTTTTTTTTCCTCCTTTCATCAAGTTTTCCTCTGCTTCTGGACCCCAGGTCTGTGTGCTCAGAGCAGGCACTGCATCACCTGGGTTGCAGTGGACCTGTTGAAGTCCAGAGCTGAGGGACCCTGGGCTGCTGCCTGCCCTCCCTGGCTCTGGCATCCGTGTCCTGCTGCTGGCTTTCAGCTGGAGCAGTGTCGGTCCTGTGGGGTTGGGCTTTTGGGGAGCAGCAAGCTGGTTACGAAAGGTGTCTGCTGTACAGATCTTATGTCCCATTCCTGCTCGTGTCCTTCCTGCTGTGAAGGTTTGATAAGATATTTTATGCTGTTGGTTTTTTTTTATAGGAGGAATGTGGTGAGTTTCTTGTGTGAATTTTAAGTAATGTGTTTGTTTTTTGCTTGGACAGGTTAGGGTTTTTGCAGAACAGCTTATCTCATTAGCATTTCTTAGAAGTCTGCCTTACTGTTGCTATGGTGCTTTGCATAATATTATGCATAATACTCTGATTTTACTTTGAAATCAGACATACTGTACAAGCCACTCTAACCTAATTATATCTGTAACCTTAAACCTACTGGGGAAAAACATTATAGGACTTCAGTGTTTGTTGGGGCTCCTAATACTGGACACGTTGCTGTGAACTGTTGCTGACCTACGAAGAACATTTCCTTGGCAAGGTTTTATATTTTGGATTCAACAAAGAAAATTTTCCTCAGTCAAGGTGTATGTGTAATTAGATAAAGAGGCAACACCCAAATATTTTCTGGAGGTCTCAGTGCTCCTCTGCTTTGGTACCAAGTATAAAATTACTCACAGCAGTTTGCAGTTCCAACTTTCATATTCTTCTAATATAAGATGTGGGAGGGGCTTCTGTTTAAGCATAAATAAATCCCTCTGCTTCTATCAATTTTTAATAGCTACAGATGTGCAGCTTCATATTTATATCCTTGACTAAAGCTGGGACTTGGGGGCTATGGTCAGCATTGGCTTTAGGAGAGCAGGAGTCATTTTGTTGGAGAAACCAGCGAGTCTACATAAATGTATTTTGAGCTGTAAGTGCAACTTCATATTTTTTTTCCTAAAAACAACATTGACAATGTATTGAGCAGTCATACCTGTTTGTGTTCATCTTTGGGTTTGCAATGTTGTTTGTTCGTTAGCCAGCCTGAGAAGGACCAGCCTTCTTGTCTGTTGTACCAGAAGTTTACAATAGCAACTGCAGTCAAGGGTGCTGCATCTCAGAGCTTTGAAGGACTTGAAACTTAACCAGAAACAGTTCCTCTTGGTGAGGACCCTTCTGTCCAACCACAAAGTTTTGTCTTTTCAGCCAGCTAAAACCAGTTCTCTGAAAGAGTAAAACTGTGGAGGAGAAGTTACTGCTTTTCTTTATGGTGTCATTTAAATTAAGTAAATTCGGTCATGTCAACCCTTCAAACAGAATTGCACCCACATGAGATAAAGTCAGATGTTCGTATTTGACCATGGAACAGAAAGACCTTGTCTTGGTGTAGCAGTGGATATCATCCATCTGGCTGAAATTCACACATTTAAAACTGCATCATGTAGGTCAGTCTCTTTAATCACAAAGTATTTCCTGATATTGTAAGGACAGAGCAACTTGCAGGTGCTGAGCAGCCACAATTCCCACCGACCATTTCAGGAGGTATGTGTGCATGGAGCCTTGGGAGGCTGAACTTTGCAATGCCCTTCTGAAGTATCAAAATTACACTCCAAAAAGCTAAAAGCACTCTGGAGTGTGGTTTCACTGGCTTCTGTGAAACATGTTTTCCCAAATGCTCAGCTTACCGTTCAAAAATGGGATTTTGGCTTCTGAGTCACGCTGGGGGCTCCTGGAAATCTGACTGCTGGTTCCTATTTGATCCTGTTAATGAATCAGAGGAGCTTATTGCAGTGAGAACTTTCCAGAACGTGACTCTGCTCTGTTCAAGCCTTCTTGGTCTCGGCCGTGTGGGTGAGGGTAATTCTGGTGCGCATCACGGACTCTCATGGTGGGTCAGAGTCCACAAGTGTAAGAGATGACCTTGGCCAGGCACAAGCTGTGTCCAAAGCATGACTTCAGGCTGCCCCATTTTCTGCCAGTTTTCTAGTTTCTTTGGGAAGAAGGCTGGGAGGATTGGTCCCTTCTGTTTTGTCCTACCTGCCACAGACCTGGGGAGTGGATGGTGTCTTGCCTTCCCCTTTTTCATCTGCAAACTGTGAAGGTTCGTGTGTTAGTCCATCAAGACCATCTCTTGACTTGTTTTTCCTGTTATTGGTAAATATTAACCTAATTGTAAAAACCGGATTCTGTGTTGTACAGATGTTCTAGTTCAGTAGTCATAACTTCTGCATGTGAGCTACTATTTCAATTAAAAAGACGTCGGAAGGCCTTCAGGGGAGCGATGCAGAGGATGTCTTTCCTGCAGCACATAATAAACAGCTGAGAGCAGAGAAATAGCAGTGTAATTAGTTTCTATATCTGTGGGTCGAATATATGAGAATACAAAGCCACCCACTGTAGCTAAAGGAGATTAGGTGTTAGCACAGCTGCGATGAAAGCTTTGATCATGGTTTAAGTCAATAACAGCAGAGCTTGTCTTTGGGTCTAGACATCCAGATGAGGAGCTGCTAGCAAAGTATTTCAGGTGAAACTAGTGCAAATAAGAACAGGGTGGGGTTTTTTTTTGCATAAGATAAAGAACTTTGAAGAATTTTCTGCTATCCCGTAAAATGGAGCTTTCAATCATGCACAACGTAATCAGAGTTGGGGTTTTCTTACTTTTGGGGTGTTTTGATATTTTTGGTCAACATTAGGACTGAATTCTTATTTACTTAATTTGCAAGCTATTCTCATCACTGAGATCGTGTGTATAAGTTATATGATGTTCTGTCTCATAGTAACACTTAATGAAAAACAACCTATACCAATTCAATAAAAACTGCTCATATATTTGAAACGACCTCAATTGGTGGAGGGGGGAGAGAATGTAGTTGGTTTGAAGAAAATATCTTTCTCCTCACTGGTGGGGAAAGAAGCCTCTTATGAAAGTAATGTTTGTTATTTTATGTCCTTCAGGTATTTTTAATAACATTTCAGAAGTCAGATTAAAAAATGTAGTTTAAGTTTGTGACTTGAGTGCAATTTGGCTCCTAAATTAACATTGATTTCTTTCTGCAGTGTAATAGTTTACTATTAGGTCCTGGAAACCACTGCGCAGTTACTGCGTATTTCTGGAAAATGTCGCTTGTATTGAAGCGTGACAAAACTGATTATAATGTTCTTTCATGTAGATGGCATCCTGCTGCCACAACACATAACCAAGGGCTTGGGCAACTTGAAATGAGGTCTTGTATTTGAAGAAGTTGGGGTATTAGTACTCAAGATATCCCTCCAACAGATAAGGAGTACACTTTTAATCTTCTTAAAGAAAATCTTTGCTTCACTCTGCCAAGTGATTTTTTTTTTGGGGGGGGGAGCAGGGGGCTGCACCGTGTGTTTGCCAGTGGTGAGGTGCAGATGTGTAAGGACAGCAGCCTGCCGCGTGAGCTGCCTCTTCTCTCCATGAAGATCTTGGGTTGACCAGGGGCATGTGAGGCTGCAGGACAAGGACGCAGCTTGGCTCCTTCAGTGGAAGAGGAGATGATACTCCATAACACCAGCATTGCTGCTGCGCTGGCCCAGCTTTTGGCTGCAAAGGCAAATTAAGAGTTTAAGACACCAAAAGCCACCTCAGGTTCTCCCCTCACGTTGTGAAGAGTGTCTCCAACACCAATCTGTGAACCACATTGAGGAGTTGGAGAGCTATTAAAGCATGTGCAAACAAATCCTTCCTCAAGCACTGTTTTCTTGGGAAGCAGCGTGTCTGACCTAGCTATTAAAGGATTGTTTCTGTTATTCAAATCTGAATTTTATTGTTTCAGAAGCCCATGGGTGTGATTATTTGTCATATCTGCAGTGGTTAATTCTGAGGACTGCCATAATTACCCATCTGAAAGTAATCTCTGTTCCTTGTCCTCAGGAAAACAAGTCCTTGAAATAAAAATAACTGTACTAATTAGCACATATTTAGACTCTGCCAGTAGTTACAGGTCCACATATTGTATAATTATGGTATACCAGTAACTGTCATTCATTATGCATCTCTGGGAGACTGTTCTGTAACAAATAATAGAGCATCCATGACACGCTCTCCTAATATCAGTGAAAAATATTGTCAACAATATGTTGTTGATGGTTGTTGCAAAGGCACAATGTAAAGGTTTCAGGCCATTGTTGGTGGAAGTGTGGGGACCAGCTCACGAATTAATGGACAAAAAAAATTAATTACTTTTTTTATAGCTTTTGTGCACTTTTCCACTTGTGCTGTCATTTTAAAGGCAAAATAAGGTTACAGTAAGATTCTGGACACCTCTGTGCATCCACCTCTGGTGAAGGTGCCTTTCTCGCAGCTCTTTCTCCTGGCATCAGCAGGAGCAGGATTGTGCTCCTCTTGGTGGGGCTGGCTCCCTGGAGGGTCAGCATGCAGCTCGCTGTCATTTTGGAGGTGCTCAGATGTCACATCCGTGGGTGGGATGTTAACCCCCTCAGACCTGATGGGGATGCAGAGCGAGGAAGTGTTTGTAGTGATGGAGGAAAAGCACTCCTGGGAAGTCAGTCCTGCCTGGAGTGAATGCTTTCTCCTGGCTCTGGAGCCCTGCTAGCTCCTCAGCCTCCAGCGATCCCCCTTTTAATACCAGCTAGAACACAGTTCAGGAAAATTAAAGTCTAAATAGAAATGACTCACCTCTAAAGAGCTTATGCATTTCAAGAAGCAGTTTGAAGTATACAGCATGCTGTGTTGGACTCCAAACTAGAACCAAAATTAATGGAGAGCTCTTCAGCTTCCAGGAGCATTCACTTGCCCAGATTGCTCTTCAGCAAAAACAATTACTTAAAATATTTCTTGTACCAGTCAACATATTGTAAAGCAATATTTCTTCAAGAAATTGTAGTCTTCCTTGTTGCTGCTGGTCTAAGACTTAGTCTTCCCTCTCCCTTGCAAGTGCAGTGCCTTTGAAGTGATAGTCTAAAGGGGTTTTGAGTGCAACTGGTGACACCAGCCGGGGTCATGAAAAGACAAGTCTGAACAGTGTGTCAGTCTTGCAAACTTCCCAATCCCCTGATTCTTTTTTGTGTTACTTTTTCCAGCAGCAGTCATTGCTGCTTTGAAATGGTTCTGCAGAAGAAATCCATTTAGCCTAACTCGTGAGCGTATGGGTACGGTCGTGATGCCACGCAGCAACGGTCCCCTTGGCTCCTACCCTGACTACACTCGGCATTTCAACAAGACATCCAGTCCCTGATAAGACTGTAATGATATTGTTACAGCTTGTTTGGCCCCTGATGAGATTGCTAAATTAGGTTTTAATAACTTCTGCAATTTGGTTGGTATTAGCAAGTGTGTGGTGTAGGCACTAGATCTGAGCTAGGGGAGCTTTGAGAAGTAATATTTCTGCTTTTATAGTTTAATAAAGAGCAGTGCTGTTGACACAAGAGAAAGGAAAAATTGCCAACATCGTTCTTCAGGCATTGTAATTCATAAAGCTGCTTCTCTTCATATTTTCTGCCTCTTCTCAAATAAAAACAAACTATTTTGAGGCTGATGTGACCTTTTTTTGGACCTTAGAGTTGTAAAGCAAACACAAGCTCTTGCGAGGAAAGCTCTGCTGCCTTGCAGGCACGGCTGCGCTCAGCGCTGCTTCCCACCGACAAGTAATGTTACAGACCATCCTGCTTCACAGAATCCCAGAATCAATGAGGTTGGAAGAGCCCTTTGGGCTCATCGAGTCCAACCATTGCCCTGACACCACCATGGCAACTAGACCAGGGCACTAAGTGCCATGTCCAGTCAGTTGCTTTGATACCTGTTGAGCACTGCGCACAAACATCATGATAATCATTTCTAGACTGAAAGAATTCAGTTCACAAATTCAGAAAAATTAACTTCAAGATGTGCTGTCTTTTGAGCAAAATTCTGTTTATCATCAAGTGTATCAAAATTCAGGTGCTCACTGCTGCTGTGCCTGGTATTATTAATGGCAAAAGAGAATCTCAAGGAAAAAGAGCAAATCAGGAATTATCTTTCAATGCAGCAACTAAATGTTTAAGTGGGGAAATCCCAATATTCCTGACTTCTCATGTAACATCAGGCCTGCATCCAAGTGTTGACTTGTGATCTGTTGGCTCTTCTTGAGAAATAAGTGATAATCTTTGGAAATGAGCAGTTGGACCAAGAATATTAAATGATCGTCAGGGACAAACTGCAAAGCCCTGGATGTTTCTGGTGTTTGTAAGTGGCTCTCATTCTTTTTGGCTTTGGTCTTCCTCAGCACAGCATCATGTGTGCTTTGTTTTAAGCAATGATCTCGGAATAAAAGGTGACATCTGTTGTACCCAGTTCATTGGCTTTTATCTGTTGAAATACCAAAAAACTGAGGAGGGAGAAATCACTTTATATGGACAATCTTATAAATACAGGTGGGGGGAAAAGAGAGAGAGAGCTCTGAGACACATTTGCTTCAGTACAATACCTCCTTTACCACAACTGGCTCATTTTTTGGTGCCACAAGGTGCAGAGGCATTTTGAGTGTGCTGCAGAAAGCAGAAGCCAACGCTGCCTGTCCCACAGAGCTGCCGATCGAAACTGTTGATGTGGATGGAGCATGTAAGAGAAGTAAAATGTGACTCAAAGTTAACAGGTTCTTTTTTGAATTAATATGGTTATATCTACTCCAGCAGACCCTCCCTTTGGGCTAGCAGGAGGTCTGGGAAGCCCCTGTCAGAGTTGCTCTGAGTTTTCTTTCTATAATTTTATTTCTAAACTTTGTTTTCAATTACACAAGCTTTTCCTGAGAGTGTTTGAAAGCAACTAGTGCTTCTGTGGCTTTATTGCTTTTAGCTAGAAAACCCACTTTGGACTTGACTCTGAGCGCGTGTGTGCTTGTCACCTATCAGTATAGATTGTCCTGTTTTTATCAACTTACATCTGCCACAGATTGCTGGGGAGAAACCAAAAAACCCTTTATGTAAACTTCACTTTTCTAATATAGAGCAATAGCTTGTAGACCTTTTATGGCTGTTTCTCGTTCTTCCTGAGATACATATGTATATCAGCTCTAACACACTGTCAGCGAACAGTGGTTTTCAATCAAAAAGACTGTCAGTGAAGCTGATTCACTAACAAGAAAGCTGTCAAGCTGTGACAGCTGCTGTCTTTGCAACCCCAAACAATCTGTTCAGCGCTAACTCTGACTTATGCTTCCATTTATTATACAGTAGTAATGAGTTCTGTCCTTAGAAATATCATTTTGGTGAGTACCCCTAGCTACTTTGGTATGCATGTAGAATATATCAAATCAGATCCGAGGTGTACGAGAGAAGTTTTCTGCCAAGAAGTTTTAGTTCTGTCTCTTGAATGATTTTTTTGAATTCCAAATCCAGTTTCAGTACTTACCTCATTTCTGTAGTTAAGCATGAACCTGGAGATTTCATTACTATTGGAAGCTGAGAAGAGTCTAATTTCTTCTCTTCCCATTGTGTTGAAAAATGGCATATAACCTTAAACACAACACTAGTAGCTACGGTAATGAGTAAAGGAATTTGCTGTTATAGGAACTGTTCTGATGCTTAATAATCCCAGGATCTCTGAGACCACAAAAATTCAACCCAGAGGAGGAACTGAGGAGTCAGGCTGATGCTGCTGCCCAAATGCAGACACCAGTATTCAAATTATCAACCTTTCATTTTAAAACTAAAAAAAAGGAGTGCCTTGACAGTCTCCTAAGCAATCTCTTCCAGCAATAGCTCACCAGACCTAAATCTCCCTTGCTTCAATTTTGGTTGATAATTGCTTGCCTGGCCCGTAAAGGAGGTAGGGAAGAGCTGATTCCTGTTTTCCTTCTGTCTTGTGTCCCTAGTAAATCACCTTTTCCAGCTCCACTAATCCCAATTCCTTCTGCTTTTCTGAACTTTTGGTACTTCAGCTGAGGCCACACTAGTGCCCCATAAAGCAGGTGGTTTGTGTTAGATAACGTGTCTGTTGAGTATCTCTGGGAGGGTCTGGCCTCTCCTCCCAGCACTACACGTTGTCAGACACCTCCTCTTGCTGTTCTCCACCATCTCAGAAGAAGGGAAGGTTGGTCACTTGCAAGCCACCAGGACTGTATACCAAGAGCAGACAAATAAAGCTTAACCTACAGTAGATAGAGAATAGTCTTCTATAAGCTAGTTGTTGTCTCAAGTCATTAGATGAGGATAATAAACTTCATCAAAGATCTCCATAAAGCAAACGATGATGAGACTGTTATTTCTGAGCCCTTAGGCTGGGTGAGGTCCTGGGGACCGAGGCCCTGGGTGCCTGTTGTTCAGAGGGAGTCAGCAGTCTCTTGGCATGTCTCCAGTCACACATGCTGGAACTGTAACAAGATGTGTTTGTACCTGGGAGATAACCTGAGGGGGGTGACAGCTACCATGGATTCATCAACAACAGATCACGTTGTCTCACTAATTCCCATTTATCACCAGGGCAGGCAGAAGATGTCATGTGTTGGCGGTCATAAGCTTCTGACATGTGGAACTTACAGGTGTGAGTGTGAGAAATGTGGATGAGAAAAAATGCCCATGGTGAGGATGCAAAATTATTTAGAAAATTGTCATCAAAAGGCTCCTTGCCAGGCCAAAGGGATGGGGGTGCCCAGGGTTTGTTCTGGGTCCACTGTCCAGGGTTTTGGTGAGTGATCATGTTGTGTTTCCAGGTAGGGTCAAGACATCAGGGTGGTGGTATGGAAACGGGGCACCACGTGTGTTTTGGTGGTACTGGCCAGCAGAGTGGCTTTTTTCTTTAATGCTGGGCGCAGTTTCTCATTGCCCCCGATGTCTCATGTCTGCTTTTGTGCTTTGGCTTCCTGGGCGTGCTCCGGTGGACTCGAGCACGTCTCTTGCTGCATTTCTGACCTACTCTGAGATACTTCGCATTTTTGTTCCAAACTTTTTCTCCTTGGAAAACTACCAGCTTGTTTTAATTCACTTTCTCCTCAGCTTTAGTGCCAAAAGATCTACTTAGTAATTCCTGGAATTTGTTGAAGTCCATTGCTTTTATCTTCCTTAGAGGGAGAGAAATAGCAAAGCGAAAGCGCTCATGTGTGTTCGCACCCAGGCTCCTGGCCAACTCTTCCTTCTGGATTGGCATCAGATGTATGAAAGCATCCCCTTTCCTCCTCCTCATTCCTTAGTACCACACCAGGATGCTGATACTTGTTTTTCCCCTTTCACCTCCGCACACGTTTGAATAAATTGCTGAGATGAAGGAACGGCAGCAGAGTGCGAGGGCACGTTAATTGTGCAGGAGCTGCCGAGGGAGGGAGGTTTGGTGAGCCTGGCTCAGGGAGGATGCCTGGCTCCCCTGGGCAAACAGACACAACAGCATATCATCCTTCCTCTCCCCTGTCCTGCCATGTTGGTACTCCTGTCCCATGTGGAAACATCCCTTTCCCAACCTAACTCCGGTCCTCCAGCATTACCCAGCGACGTACCTTTGCTCCTGCACGTGGAGCACTGCCATATTTATCAGCAAGCTTACATGGAGTAAAATCTTTCTGTCCCACTACTTGAGCCTCGCAGCTGTTAGTTGAGGAGACACTCCCCTGCCTTTCAGCACAAAGCTCCCCATCGCTGGGCTTCCCTCACTGCCTGTGTGGGGCCGTGTAGTCCCTCTCGACATGCAGAAAAATGTAACTTAGAGTGAATGCAAAAGGAGAGTGAACGTTGGACTGGTGTGCACGCTGCGTGGGAACAGCTAACCCCAGCTGTTCCTGAGACGCCTTCTCCTGGGGGAGATGCTCTCTCGAATTCTGGAGAGATGCCCTTCACCTTGAAGTCCTCCAGCCAGCGTTTGCAGGCGACTTATTAGGGGTGTCGTGCTCTGTTACACGGTGCTCAGGCTCTGCCCCGTCTCCTCTAGCAGGAGACCCACACCCTCCTCAGCAGCCACTGCCCGTTGGTGCCGCAGTGCCCGGGTGTCACCGACACCCCAGCAAACACGCTGTCCCCTCTCCACAGTGGGTGCTGCGTCAGGACTCGAGTTGTGCCTCTCAATCTCCCTACGTACTACACTGAGAGGTTTAAACCCTGTTTTAAGAGATCGCCTTCATATATTTCAAGAAAGACCATCAGCGGTTCTGCTGGGTCCTGTCGATACCATATTTTGTGCCATGAGACATAAAAGTTTGTTCTTTTGACTCGGGTAATTACAGATTCTTGGCCATTCCTTGCAGATGAGGAAGTATCGATGACAACTTTTCCCCCAAATTACAGCAGTGAGAGCAATAGCGTGTGAAAAGAGGGATTACGTGGCAAGAGCTGTCTCTGTGATACTGCTGCTCTTTCAAGTTGTGGGTGTTTTTTTACTTTTTTGTTTTGAAAACTGTGAAATTCTTTTATTGCAGATCTTTTTGGGCCTCGTTCAAAGCCCACTGAAGTCAGTATGAAGACTTTGACTTCAGTAAATTTGAATCAAGCTGCGCTGGCCAATGAAGGATTAAAACCAACTCCACCGTATCAAACAACGCCAAACACTGAACTTTTATATCCCCATTTATGTTTTGTGCATCTGTTCCTTCTAAATTACCGACAAGTCTTGTATGCAAATGCAGGATTTGTTTCATGTTTGTTCATTGTCGTTTCAATTACACCCATGGAGAGGGCGAGTGCGAAGCCGATGGACAAACACAGATGTGGGATGCTCCTGACCTGGCTGTCCGGCCCGGCTGCTCTGAGGTACCTCGTGAGGTCCCTGGCTGTGGGGAGCGCACGGAACTGAGGGGTTTGTTCATGTTGTGAATTCCCACATGGTGGCAGGACTCGGTCTGCCACACGGGACGTAGCTCTTTGCAAAAAGATGGGCAGTCACACCAGCCGTGGTTGGGCAGCCAGGGAGCATCCCCTGCTGGCAGGACAGGGGCTGTTCCCATCCAGGTCTGCAGCCCAAGGGGGTTTGGTGTGGCCCTGTCAAGGCTCCCACAGAGGCATTGGTCTGTGTGGTGACCGTGGGGACCCAGGCTGCCTGACCCAGGGGTGCGGAGCAGGTGCTAGTGTGTACCTGGAGCTGCTGTCACCTGTACACGAGCTGCTCGAGAGAAGGGTTGGTCTTCCCACGCTGGAGCAACTCCTTTATCAGGATAAAAATACATCTACAGAGATGCCTTAAAGGGAATATGATCAGAAAAAATGCTTTATTGGACAATAGAAGGACTAAATAGATGAAACATTAAGATAAAATCTGATGGACAGAAAAACAAAGCAGTCCTTCCTCCTGCGCGCTGACTTGTGTTTTCTATGCAGCTCCCCAGAGGGCTTTGTCTGCTGGTTTGGGGAGGTTTGGTTAAGTTTCAACCTCCTCTTTTGTGTCACTCAAATACTTGTAAAACACACTGTTAAGAATTCCTCTCTGCTGGCCTATTATTTATTAAGTATTATTTTGTGTTGCTGATTTTTTTTCTGCAGCAGAACAATCACTTGTGGATTTTAAGCTTTGCTCTCAACACGGGGAGGTTTTCTATTCCCAAACCCAACGTGCAGAGCAGCCGGTGGTGTTGGTGGGCTGTTATAACACAACCCATTAGGTGTGGCACGTTTTGGGAAATGCTGGTGTGCGCTGCGACCTGCCAGAGTACACGTGGGGAATGCTTGAGATCTGCTCGTCTTCTGGTGGCTAGTGCAAGGTGCTTACGTAACGGTGTAGTTAATCAATGTTTAAAGTATCCTGGTTTGTAAAGCTGAATCCTGAGTAGGAAAGGGAAAAGCACAGGAGAGACGTTGGGTTAGAAATGCAGGAGCTGAACTGAATCCTCGCTGACAGCGTGTACATTTGCATGCAAACATATGTATACGTAATCAGGATCCCGCTGGATTCAGGGGGTTTTGATAAGTCATCAAGAAGAGACAGAAAAAAATAAGCTTATTAGTTGCTTAGCCCGGTGTTTGTTAAAGGCACGTCTATCAAGTGTTGCCACATGCTGGAGAAGTTTCTGACATGGAGAGGCATTTATTAATCCACTCCATTGATGTGGAAACAGGTAGGGTTGCTGCTCTGAATAGGTTAGAAAAATTAAACAAACTAGACTGTTGGAAGACCATCTTAATTATATAAAGTGCAAGTAATACTGTTTCACTTGTAAAGATTTGCTACTTTATTGGTAAAACACTATGTGTGTGTTTATATACAAATGAATGTTCTTGAATATTGCTCATATCTGTTTTTCTGAGGCAGAAAAGAGACCTCAGAAAAGCGCTTCTCCTACCTGAAAGTCTTTATCTTAACACACCAGAGAGCAATTTCACTAACAAAAGACTACCTTAGGATGCCAAATTAAAATCTGATGAAAATTTGGGAAAATAAAACACTTTTTTGACATTTACAATTAATGCCACAAACATGTTAGCTTAATCAGACAATATGGTTAATCACAAAGGTGAAATTGGAAGTTGCCAGCCCTGAATGCTAGTGTAAAAGTTAATAAATTCAGCTCATAATCATTATGCACATGCTAGTTATAATAATTTACTGTCCATACCAAACCTTTATAAGCATTGTAATTAAATATAAAATGCACATTAGAATTATAATGAGTAATTAGGGCAACATAACTAATATGCATAAAAGTCCCGAAGCTCATTAAAATGTTAAAAGATGAAACCTGTTGTAGCTGGAGTTTCTGTGCCTGCCTGAATGCCAGGGTATCGTGGGCATTGTGTTAGCTGCTCCTTTAGACATTTAAAGGCAAAATGAAAATATTTGGGTAGGAAACCCCATTCAGCAGCACTTTGTATCATTTCTGGATGGAACATAAGTTGCAAAATTTGTTTCCCAGCACAAACGCCTGAGTCACACAAACATGCTGGTGATATCAGATGAGCAGAGACTGAGTAGAAAATAATTATAAAGCTCTTTTAGCGCAGGAGTGGGAGACATGATAGCTTCCACGTCTCTCATTAACACGCTGGGAGAGAGATGGAGCGCAGTGAGTACTCGGCATCATCACGTGAGACTTTAATGGGGGTATTTATTGAAACTTCAATTGTTTCACCCCAAATTAAAGGGGATGTGCAGGTGTCAGAGTGTGCGTACACACTTGACGTAGTGCCCGTCTGTCCTGAAGCCTCTAACGGGTCCCCCCAGGCTCCCACACCGACCCGACTGCCTGATGGGCTCGTGTCGCGCTTGGCTGTGGGACAGGAACAACTCAACTGTTCATCAGTGTTCCTGCTGTGCTGTGCTGCGGGGTGATTTTCTGTTACCCCTGAACAGGAGGGAAAGCAGGCGGTTGGGCTTCCCCCGCGCTGGTTCAGCAGTAACTGATGTGACCGACCTCGGGAGGGTCCTGAGCCGGTTCGTGTAGGGACAAACACAAAAGGGTGTCAGTGAAACCCCAGTTAAGCCGAGCCTCTGAGCACCCACTCGCAAAGCCTTTCCCAGCAAAGCACTTACACGTATTTGAGAAATTGATATTAAGTAAGTTCCAGTAATTTATTTTCAAGTCAGAAGCGAAGCATTTATTTTAAGTGCTCTGCTCCACAGGGACGAACTGTGCGAGAGGATTGAACAAGGATCCACCGTAGGGAGACTGAACCTACAAATATGACTCTGTCAGCAGTACTAGGCTTTTCTGATATATATCATCACATTTTTTTTTCTTTGTTATTTTGTATAACCATTGTTTAGGAGATATAAAAACAACAAATACATTTTAAATTATTAGTCTTACACAAGGTTTTCTTGTTAACATCACTGTTACATTTTGCTGCAGCATCTTCTGTCAGACCACTGACTTTCCTATTATATTGTCCCCTTTGGGAGCTCTCGGTGGCTGTCACCCCCTTCCTTCCCCCTGTGACCTCTAACAGGTAAATGGTTTTTAAACGTTCACCAGGCCTTTAAGCTTGTGTCCCTCTGTGTTTATCCCTTGCCTTCCATAGCCCACCCAGACTTCTGCGAGCATCTGTTTGATCAATCAGCTGAGTAGAGCAGGATTGCATCGTTAGTGATCCTAAATGATTTTCTGTAATAGTCTAAGTCATCGTTATTAAACTCCTGAATGAAAACATTTGCCTAGGTGGCCAATATTTCTCCTTGCTATCGATTCCCTAAGCGGCCGTAAAACCCAAGAGCAGCTGCCCGCTGCCGGGGCGGTGGGTGATGTGGGGGGTCACCTGCGGGAACGTGGGCAGTGGTGCTGGTGTCACCAGGAGTGGTCCTCAGGGCCTCGCAGGAAGCCTGCCAGGGGTTGTGAAGGCATCTACTTGCTGTTGGGATTGAGTAGCTTTTAAATCATCCCCCCGGGAATTTAAAAGGGTCAGATCCCCCCCGGGCCCTGCGCGGGGAGGGGAGCGTGCTGGAAGCCCCCTGTGCTGTTCGTAACACCCGATAAAAGGGCATCAGCAGAGGGCTGGCGAGTTTATTGGCAATGCAGAGCATGAAGCATGCTGTGAAGAGCTGCAGAAGGATCTAACGAGGCGGAGGTGACCAGGCAGGGATGGTCAGTGCTGGGAGATGCAGAGTCCTGGCGCGGGGGAGGAACGGGTGGGGGACCATCGGGAATTTTCTCAATTCTTGGGGTGCTGCCTGGGAGGAAAAATCGTGTTATTTTCTGTATATTCATTCTAACCTCACCCACACTGCTGGAGAGGGGATGTTGTTATCCTCGTCCCTCTCTGTGCGGTGCGGCTGACCGTGCACATCCCTGTACTGGGCAGCTCTGGTGTCGGGGCAATTGTTCCCCAAAAAAACCAATGTGGTGGCAGAATTGAACTGACCCTTGTGAGCACTTGTTAACATAAAAGATGAGCTTTCCTCTTGCCAGGTTACATGTATCTAGATCAACATAGTATTCTTTCTGATTGCTATAACCTCAAAATCTTTTAAATAGGAGAAAACCCACATAGCTCCAGCAGCATAATCATAGAATGGTTGGGTTGGAAGGGACCTTAAAGCCCATCTAGTTCCAACCCCCTGCCACGGGCAGGGACACCTTCCACCAGACCAGGTTGCTCCCAGCCCCATCCAGCCTGGCGGGTTGATGCAGACGATTGCAGCGTGACTGACAGCAATAAGACCAAATCATGAATGCCTTGTCAAAAATGAGTCTCTGCTGACTACATTTAGGAAAAAAAAGAAATAGTGGAGGCCCAAGACTCTCTTCCCATGTGTTTGTCTCCTTCATCCCACACCAACCCTTGACAGCCAGCAGCAGCGGGTGTTCAGGTGTGTCATTTCATGTGGGGTCATGCCGCCGTCCACACCGATGGGAGCTGTAGGGTCTGATGGGTTTGGGGCTCAGTACATTACTAATGAGGGCACGTTACAAATGAGGGTTCCTCTTTCTGCTAAAACCAAGAAAATCTGGCAATGAAAAATCTGAGAGAATGGTGACTCTAAGCTGTCTTCGGTTTGTGTTTTCATTACCAGTATTAACTGGGGATTTCCTAGAGCAGAGAATATTGATTTTTATTTTTATTCTGAACAAACAGAAGCTGAAATCCTTCTGAAAGGGAGATCTAAGAAAACTTCCTTTTCAGAAGTTTTTCAATATTTTCCAAACAAAACTCTGCCTCACAGGACAGCAAAGCCCGGAATCGTGATCTGTAGCTGGGATCCAGCCAGCATCCCCTTCCCAGCTGCCCTGGGAGTGCGGTGCCTGGGGCTTCTGCCTGAAAGAGCATCAGCAAGCTGTACGTTTTTATGGATCATTTAGGTTTAAAATTTATTACTAGTGATGTTCTGCATTTATTTAAAAAACAAACAACAACAACAAAAAAAAAAATCCCTAAAAACCCACAAAGGTGGGCAGGCCCCACTGAGAAGCACAAAGATGGTACTTTTGGAAAAAACTCGCTACATGACTCAGTCCTTTGCTGGTCTTTTATTTGCTCTTTCATGTGAATTAAATATTGTCTGTGTAGTGTGCACACAGTGTGGTACATTAATTTCAAACCCAGTTTTTTTGCTAATAATCCTTCCCACTCTGAATAAGAAAAAAAACCCCAAATATTTCCACTCCCTTTGTGTAATGCAGAAAAATATTTACCTCTTACTACAAAGCTCTGCAAGGAGGCACTGCGTGACGATGTGGAGAAAGGGCTGCATAAAGTGCTCTTTCCTGCTACTCAAGGGCTTGCAGACCCCGCGGGGTGGTCGTGGCTCTTCTCCTGCACAGGACTAAACCCACGGTCGTGATAGATCTTCCCAGTGTCTTTCAGCGCCTGAAAGACCAAACCCACGGTCACTGAGTATCTTTTGATGGTGATGGAAATATGTGAGATGTCAGCAGCTTAAAGTCAACTTTCAGTTCATGAAAGCTTGCCCGGTGCACGGATCCAGTGCATTATCCCCGTTCCTCTCGCAGAATTTCTCTCTGGTGTCCCCAAAAATAGCTCATATCTCCTTACACCTGCCATGCTCAGGTTATTGCAGGTGCAGGAAATCTCCATCCCTCCCCAGGGCAGGTGTCCTGGCACTGCCAGGGGACAGCCCGTGGAGCAGGCGGGACTGGAGGTTGTCTCAGCACACAGGAGAACGGTGGGAAAAATATCAGGTGCTGAGGAAAGGAGAAGCGTGGGGCAGCATCCACGTGCAGGTGAGGGCTTGCACAAACGTAAGATGGGCAAGCGGGCTTGTGCCACGGAAATCCCAAGGGCCACAGGGGAATAAGGGCAAGTAATGCCAGGATGAGGGGGAATGGTTTCAAACTGAAAGAGGGGAGATTGAGATGAGATCTGAGGAAGAAATTCTTTGCTGTGAGGGTGGTGAGACCCTGGCCCAGGTTGCCCAGAGAAGCTGTGGCTGCCCCCTCCCTGGCAGTGTTCAAGGCCAGGCTGGATGGGGCTTGGAGCAACCTGGTCTGGTGGAAGGTGTCCCTGCCCATGGCAGGGGATTGGAACTAGATGGGCTTTAAGGTCCCTCCCAACCCAAACCAGTCTGGGATTCTATGAATAAACGCCACATTAAGTCAGCGATGGCAGGATG
Source organism: Nyctibius grandis (assembly GCF_013368605.1). NCBI lineage: Eukaryota > Metazoa > Chordata > Aves > Nyctibiiformes > Nyctibiidae > Nyctibius > Nyctibius grandis. The sequence goes on along the minus strand of NC_090665.1, from coordinate 49,287,856 downwards.
TCATCACGTGTAGGAAAGCATCACGTGGAGACCACGCGGAGCAACCTCCCTGTTCCACTTGGCAGCATCTCCCTGGCAGTGGTGCATCTCATATCGGGCACACTCACTCAGGGAAACTGGGGGTGAACTGGAGGACTTCCAGGCACCACAAAAAGCATGTTTTTTGGGGAAATGTGATGTCTGAAATGAGAGAACTGAGTTACTTGTAGGCTGAGTTTGTTTAGATAAATGAGGACTGAGAGAATGAGCGCACAAGTCTTTAAATGGGTAAAAGTTTTTTTCAAAGAGAAATTTAGTCCTGCTCTTTGTGTCACTGGGGACAAAATAAGTACCAGTTTAAAACTGCAGCAGGGTGCATGGCTGTAACTGCGGAGATAAGTGTGTGCCGGTGCGTTGCCTTCCAGGCAGGCTGAGGATCTCCCTGGAGCTTTGACACCTCGGGACGGAGGGGTCCAGTGGGAGCACCTGGGTCAGGCTGGCCCCACTTTGGGCAGGAGGGTGGACCAGGAATCCCCCCCTAGACCCACACTGTCAGACAGGCGTTCCCCCAGTAAACGGGGAAGCGAGCTGGTGTTCCTCTGAACGCTGGGGGCCTGGGCTCGGTGGCCTGCAGCCAGGAGCCCCTGGACCTGTCTGCTCAGGGTGCTGCTCCCCAGCCATGGTGACACATGAACTAATGGTGGAGAAATGTCCTGGGCTTGTGTTGCAGCATTCACATCTTCTGTACAGCTTGAGGGAAGCAGTGGGAACCCTGGCAGGCAGTCCCCGCTCCCGGGGCTTTCAGCAACCGCTGCTGACCACGTGCCCATGCAGTAGACATTAATTTTCTTCCAGGTGATGCTTTTGTACGGTTTATCTTGCACAGATTTTGCTTTCGTGTGGTTCATCTTGCACAATTTTAGTATTTTTCTTTTGAACGCTTCGGAAGAACAAGCTGGTCCACGAGCTTTGTGGTGCTCCGAGTAGCTGCTGGTGCCACGTGGTGCTGTAGCAGCAGAGGCAAAATGTAACCGCTTCACAGCTCTTCATATGATCAGTTATTTTTTAAGTCTCGGCTGCACAAACTGCTTCATTCCTCAGGAAAGAGGAAGCTTTATATGTCTCTGTTATTTTTATGTAGTAACAAAAAAAAACTTGGTTTTTTTTTCCTATGCAGATTATGGAGTAGTCATGCAAATCGGTTATATTTATTATCCACTTGAACTTTTAATGTTACTGGTTGAAAGTTAATGAATTTATGGCTTGGTTTGATGTAATCATTGGGAAGAGAAAGGTGAAGGCAGAGGGTGTGGTTGCCATCTGGGGGAAATTGTAGTCTGTCTGCCCGCCTGCCTCGGGGTAGGGTGTGAGCGACGGGCGAGAGCGAGCCATTCTGTTTGATCCCACCCAAAACATCCTCACGCCGTTGTGCTGAACACCAAGACTTGTGCATGAGTGTAAGAGCGCGTGTTTGCTGTCCCTGGGCTGACAGCTGGATTCTTGAGCAATGTCCCACCCATCTGGAAAGCGGCCATTGATGGTGTTGGTGAGGAAGGGGTGTGCGAGGAGGTGTGTGCTGGAGCTGACCTGGAGCTCTGCTCTTTGTGGGTCTGATGCTCTTTAGTGGGGCTGGTTCCCACAAGAGGCGATGGTCTCTCAACGTGGCGTGCGGAGCAATGGGTGAGGTGGGGGAAGCAGCACACGAGAGGCAGTCAGCATTTTACACGTACATAAACACCTCAAAGCAACATCTGGAAAACTGCTTGGGAAAAAATAAACAGATTTTTATTTATAAGTTCTGTGTTCTGGTTTTTATAGCGTTTTTATGATGCACATAAATTATTGTTCAAAAACCAGAAAATGTAAAAGAACTTCCAGGGAGAAGACAGTTGTTGTTCAGCCTTTCCTTTGATAATCCCTTTCCTGAGGAATTTGTTGTGTTTTATTTTCAGCTTACCCTTTCGCTGGCAACTGGAGAAACTGACGATCCCTTTTTATCTTTGTTTGTAGTTCTAAGCTTAAAATGGTTATTGCTATTTACAATGTTTACTATTTAAAAGGACAAAATATATTTACCTAAACAACTCTATACCCAGTGTAATGCTGGAGAAGTCACGCTGTTATGTGCTGTTTGCAGTTGGCTCATAATTGCAAAGGTAAGTTTGTTCTTTTAATACACAAAACAAGACTTCAGAGGCCATCTGAGCCCATGGGCTTGGGGGGCATTTGCAGAAGACATGATGCAGTAGACGAGTGGTGCTGGGCATGGTCCCTTTGCTTGGGACCCTTCACCCTGGGCGCTGCCGTACCCCTCCTCAGCTGGAGGAGACCTGGCCGGGACCCCACGGCCTCTCAGCTGGCACCATGTTGGGGCATCATGTGCTTTTTTCCAATTCTCAGGTTTTAAATATCTCTCGTACGACACTAACAAACTTATACTTTATGTTGAGTATCTGGGTTGGAAAAACAGCTTTTTTGAGTACGGGATTGATGTTTCTTCATGTCTCAGTTATGTTTTTTACACCAGATACACAGAATATATATCCAACTCTGCTCTGTGGGATAACTTTTACACTGGTGGAAGAAAACGTGGTTGAATGCGACTCGAGCTGGAAAACACACGCCAGGCTGAGAGTAACGTAGAGCGTGCTGAAGAGAAGCGGCGTTGAACAGTCTGCCTACCTAGATGCAAATATCCATTTCACAATTCTTTTTTTTCAGTTGCCCCCACAATTCAGGAACTTAAATCCAGCGGTGTGGTGCTTGGAGGGAACGGACTGATACGGTGCGAAGGTGCAGGAGTTCCTGCCCCGGTCTTTGAGTGGTACAAAGGAGAGAGGAAGTAAGTAGCTGGCGCTCGCCGACCCCCTCGTGCTGCTGGGGCTGCTGCCCGCCCGCGGGGACCCGGGTGGAAGAGCGGAGACCACGGGGCTGGGGTTGTCCCCACGATGACGAGTCCCGCAGGCTGTCCTGAAACGAATGCTGGTGCTTGGAGGTGTTGGCTACCGACAGCTGCTCTGCACGGCTTCTGGGGGAGTTTCTCGATTTCCTTGTGGTTGTAGTTTCTGTGCTCAAAAATGAGGCGTAATCAGGCTGTCCGTAGCTGGGCTGTGCTGGTGATAACTCCAGTGATGAGCCTAACGTCTAAACACGCTTTAGTAACTGCAGCCTTTTAAGTAGAATAACCAGAAAGGCACTGAAAAAGTTTACTAAAAGGATTTTTTTTTTTTTAATTCATCTTCGTAGGTTTCCCGCTGCGGGTTTTGGGGGTGGGAAGGTTGGCTCATGAACAAGACTTTCAACCAAACCGTAATGTGTACGGATCTTCAGCCAGTTGTGCCATTAGCGGTCCAGACCAGGGGTTTACAGTGCACAGACTCGAGTAGAGCTGCTGCACGTCACAGCGTGCGAGAGGGGCTCGGGGCAGTGCGCTCTGCTCGAACCCTAAACCTGACCGTGTGCTTTGGGTTTGTTTATGCTCAGCTTCACTTCCAGTCGTTAGTGCTGTATAATGGTAACAGGCATCTCTGCAGTCATCTTTATTTTAAAAAGCAGCTCATTAAAGGGGTAGATGTTTTTCTTTTTGAATAGGAAACTCTGTTTTACAGCTCTTATCTAAGAGCTTGCTTCTGTTAAGGTTACATATTGGCACAAATCGAGTGGGTGTTGTCCCCTCTAAGCCACTGTCCATACACATCTTCCAGCTTCTGGAATTTCCTGGCTTCCACGCGCTGGGTTTCTCAGCTCGAACGTCCCATTAAACCTGGCAGTTGACATGGGGATGTTAATGATGGTTTTTTGTAGAAAGCCAGCTGTCAGCTCCTGGCTCGCTGCCCAGCTGCTCCCTGGTAGGAGCACTGGCTGCTCCTATGCCTTCGTCAGTCTTCACAGCAGTCATGGCTGTGGCACTTTGGCCATATCCTAAACCATTCTCTAAAACAATATAATCGATCTTTGATATATAGAATAGTGAATGTTTTTCTTCTGTTGGCAAAGCCCATCTGCATCCTGTTTCCAAAGATGCATATTATATTGTACACACGTTTGGGGGGAGTTGCCGCACAAACTTATGTAGAAAGTATTGTGGCACAGGTTTTAGCACTCTGGGTTCAATTAGCGTGATAATCACCTTTCTATTTATAACATCGACCAATTCCTTTCTCCATGAGAGCGCTCAGTACCACGGCAGCAGCAAGCAGGACTAAGCAGAGCATTTCAGGGCACCAGAGCGGTGCCTTCTGTTCTCTGTTGCAGTTGGTGCATCACCTGAGGCTTGCTGTAATCAGCAAGAAATGGACTGTCCTGTGGTGGCTGCCTGCTCAGATATTGTGTTACGTCTAATGGTCCAGCCTTGTTTGTTAAACTGTGGTTGACAGATGTGCTAGACATATGGCTACAAAGGTACTGGGGATCTCTGAGCCTCCACCTCTTGCAGGAAAGAGGAAAACACATACACGTTGGTTTTTCCTCCAGCATATCCCCTTTACCCCTGGATGATGGAAAGCCAACGCAGAATGAGCCTTGGGCAGCTCAGTTGTTTTAATGCACAACTGAGAGGAGGCAGTTTGCATAGGGTAGTTCAGAGCAGTGTGTACATTATCCTGCAGATAATTTGCAGGTATACTACAAGACTAAATTTATGTGCTGGGAGTGCACACCCTGCTGTATTTTCTGCTAATAGAGTAGACAGAATCCCATTTTCATCAGTTAGTCTTGGATTGGGACTTTTTTTTTAATCTGGATGAATCTTTGAATAAACAAACAGTGGGAGTTAGATCTGAACCCCCAAGTATATGCTCAGTGTCTGCAACAAGCCTTTGGGGTCTGTAAACTGTATTGTTGTTACTTAGATTAATATAAATCCAAACCCACGGTTTCCAGACTCCAGGGATCGTCTCGTCATAAAATAGCCATTAAAACTGAACATAAAAGCAGGCACAGACTACATCCATTTAAAACTGCTAGTCTTCGAGACAGAGGGCTTGCAGGACTGACTCCACCGCATCACCGAGCTCCCGGGAGCTGCTGTTCGCTTGCTTTGCAACCCTCCTCCCTGGCCAAGCACAAGGCAAGGAGCCCCGGGCTTCTCTGGTAGCTGGGGAGAGGCGAGGAGAGGTCTCACTGGCAGCTTTCAGACCGTTTAGCACTTTATTAGTCAAAAGCAGCGCCTTGAACTCCACGTGGGAGCTGTCGGGTGGCTGCGCAGAGCCCGAGCCGGGGAGGGTGGGCTGAGCTGGGAAGGGACTGGAGATCTGGGGGAAAAGTTAGTAAAAGCATTGTAAAATTATAAAAGCGTGTGGCTTCTAAAACTGTACAAGGATTCCCCGCAGAGAGGAGGATGGCTTCGCTGTGCTGACTCCCAGTTTCTGAAACACACAACTCAAGTATGTTATGTTATAGGGTGACGCAGAAATTAGATCTCGGACATTAAACAGTCACAGGGAAGAAGTCCAAAAGTCACCTAAAAATATTAATTCCCTCATCCTTGACAAAGCAAACAAGACTTACATTGGAAATAACAAAACTCATTATAATGGCTTAACATATTCAAATATGAAACCAAAGGTAGGAGCCCCTCAGGGCTGGTACTGATGCAGGACCTTCTTTGGATGCATAGACACAGTCTCTGGGATAAAAAGGAGATCGCTGCTCCCTGGGTAACTAGTGGTGCAAAGCAGCAAGGTGAAGAAATGTGTAGGGTGGCTGCACCCTAGAGCCTGAGAGCTAACTTGGTAAAACCCAGACAAGCAATAAACACAGTGTGCAGTCAATGAGCGAAGCAGAGCAGCACACGGGAGTAATTAATTTAAAAGTAAAAGCACCTGGTTAAAAAAAAAGTAAAATTTAAAAGTAAAAACAACTGCAAATGGAAATCCTCAAAATGCTGAATTTATGCTAACGAATGCCGACTCCTCGGTCCGTTAATTACATGGCTTGTTGACAGGCACATCTATCTGATTCCACTTACTCCCCTCCCAGTCTGGCCCCGCAGTGTCAGCCACTTCCTAGCAGGGCTGTGGAGGGAAGGTGGCGCCGTCTCTGCTGCTGCTTTGCTGCTGCGTGGGATGGGGCAAGGGGATGGCAGAAATGCCAACACCCATGGTTTTCTGGACAAAAAAAATGAGTTAAACCTCAGAACTGTAAAACCACACAGAATCAATCAGGTTGGAAGAGCCCTCTGGGATCATCGAGTCCAACCATTGCCCTGACACCACCATGGCAACTAGACCACGGCACTAAGTGCCATGGCCAGTCTTCTCTTAAACCCCTCCAGAGATGGTGACTCCACCACCTCCCTGGGCAGCCCCTTCCAATGGCTAATGACCCTTGCTGAGAAGAAATGCTTCCTAATGGCCAACATGAACCTCCCCTGGCCAAGCTTGAGGCTGTGTCCTCTTGTCCTAGCGCTGGTTGCCTGGGAGAAGAGGCCGACTCCCACTGCACTACAACCTCCCTTCAGGTAGTTGTAGACTGCACTAAGGTCACCTCTGAGCCTCCTCTTCTCCAGGCTAAACACCCCCAGCTCCCGCAGCCATTCCTCAGCTATAGTAGAATAAAATAGAGATGCTGTAGTTCAAACTGCAGTTATGGGCCGAAAGGACGGAGGTGGCTGGGAAACAGCTGGTAGGAAGGAGCCGCAGGTGGGAGCAGAGCTATCACAGAGCAGAGCAGGGTCCTTCTCAGCGACGCTGAGTGCACAGGGAAGAGAAACCCCTGTACGGGCAGCAGCGTGTAGGGATTAAATGGGAACAGAGGCACTCCTGTAACAGTGAGGAGTGTTCAATCCCCAACATGCAAAAGTGCAATTGATTTTCAAATGTTTTTAGACAGAATGCTAAAAGATTGCATTCATTCCCAGGGTATATGATTGTCTTTCAAATAAAAATTGTATACTTAATCCAGAACTCTGCTCTTTATGTGAAACCTAAGGAATTATGAGGTATCAGCTGCAGGTAGTAGTTTAATAAGGTGGTTACCCTTCTTGAGCAGACATGGTTTACCTACAGCAGCAACATTTACATTGGTTGTCGTCCTTTGCCCCGGGGCAGCAGCAGTGTTTTTGACACGGCTTTGGGAGCAACCTCAGGAGACCTGCACAGTTCCTGTGACAGCTGGGGCGGGGGGCTCGAGGCCAGGGAAGCAGAGCTGGGTGAGGAGAGCCCTGGTTCGGCTCTTCCCCGCGCTTCGTTACCTGGTTCCTGGTCAGGTTGCTGTCTCAGGATGCAGCGCTGCTGTAGCACATCTTTTCTAATTGCAAGTCTAATTTGTAACTCTAGAGGCCTCTAAAATAAACTGTGGTCACCATCCTACGTAGTCGCATTTCTGGCTACCTAATCCTCACCTGCCGTCAGCTGGAGGGGTGTAAGAGCAACCTCCAGAGTCTGAAAAAACACTCTCTGAAAGACTTACCGTAATACTTTCCTGCCCCAAATAGGGTAGTTACATTTTTAATTAGGTTTGCCCAATTTAAAACCTAAGCTCTCCATCTGAGAGTTTCTGTGCTATCCTCCGGGCAGGCAGGGCTGTGGGTGTTAGCCTTTATTTTATGTAGGACACACAGGCAGAGCTGTTCCCCTCAATAACCCCCCAGCTCCAGTGTTGCCCCTGGCCTCTCCAGTCTGCTGCTATGATAATTTTGCTTGACAGACGACATGGGCAGCTTGCAAACAGCTCCCTGTGCTACCAGCTGTGTCTGTAAAAAAAAAAGGGGAAAAAAAAAAAAAAAAGAAAATTATTGCTTATGGTATATGAGTTATAGAAATTTTCTTTTTGCTTTCTAGACTGATCAATGGTCAACAAGGAATCACTATTAAAAATTATAGTACGAGATCACTTCTTACTGTTACCAATGTGACAGAAGAGCATTTTGGCAACTATACATGTGTCGCTGCCAACAAGCTAGGGACGACCAATGCCAGCCTGCCTCTCAACCGTAAGTAACGTGGACATGTGGCAAATGTTCATGGTTGTTTGTTTCCACATACATGGATTCAGAAGGCAAAAACACGAGTCGTTTTCTTTCCCTGGTTTCTTTGCAAGGTGTATAAATACCATTGCGTTCCTCGGTACTGGGAAATAATGCACCTGGTTATTTATTCTGTGCTGCCAAAGGGTTTCTGTTCTGAGCGTGATGACACTTGTTGGGGGTATCAGTGAGTTATGACTCTACAAAAAAAAACACAACTAAACCCAACCTGCCGTCATGGTATAGAGACAGTTAGTATGACAAAATCTTTCTGCTCAGAACAACAACGAGGGATCGCTGAGGCACCACTGCAAATAAAGTTAAAAACTCTTTCAGCCGGTTCCAGGGAGCGTACAGAGCTGAATGCTGGGGTGAGCCAGGGCCCTGCTCGCGGGTCGGTTTGTCAGTCGTTGGCTTCTGGTGCAGAGCGGTCGCGGAGGACTTGAAGTTAAATCTTTTGGAAAAGACAATAAGGACTGTAATAGGCAAAGCAAAGCATTGAGGGTTTTAGCATGAAGGCTGCCTAAAATGGGTCTCAAATGTTCTGCTTGAAAGATATTTTTAGCTGTGAATTTGTAGTACTTCACACTTGTTGAGTATCTAGCCATCTGTTGGTGGCATCCAAAGGTGTTCGTAGTAGAACGTCGGTGCTAATCTGTTCTGATAGTGATAACACTGAAAGACAAAACTCAGACTATATCCTACACGCTTTTCTCTACATGAAGATATTCCTTATTGAGGGGAAATGCAGATTTTGAGTTGCTTAAATCCCAGGGTTATTGCCTTCTAGCCGTGAAACTGCCTCCTGAATACGCTTCCTGTGTGATACGTATTGTCAGGGTGTTGTAAATTACTGCAGAAGAGACCTAATAAGCAGAAAATAGCATGAAGCCTTTGCTGCCATTTTATTTAATATTTGAGAAATCAACAAAGTGGAAACAACGTTACGCTTATTTTAAACAGAAAATGTAAGAAGTGAAAACAAAGGAATATTATGCCAGAAGCAGATAGTATTTGGTGTATTTGCAGTTCAGAGAAGGTAAAATGAAGGTTTGGTTTAATTTTTAACAGATTAGAGCTGAATGCCTCCTAGTTGCTGCCAGGATTGTATCAGTTTTAAATTGCTGAGGTACCATGTAGCCGCCCTTAAAAAGCACTTTGAGGTGCAGAGGTTGAAAATGTCATATAAGTTATCAAGTACATTGTTACAAATCATAAAAATAGGTGTTCTCCATGGTGAAGGAGGTGGGATGTGTGAAGCAGAAGAGTGTGAGAGAAAATACTGAAATTTGGGTCTGATCTTGACCTCCCAGAATGGCATATGGGGGTGATGTTAGCTCCGAGGTTTGACTGACAGACCAAGATGAAAAGTCTCATTTTATACTATGAGTTTTTTAATCTAGTCAAAACCAGAAAGGGTTTCCAAAAGGTGGTGATACAGATTTCGGTTGGGAATGAAGATCATTTAGTGGAGTTTTTTCCTTGCTTGTAGTTTGCGTTAACGTTATCTAGAAAGAGTATCACTTAAAAAAAAAAAAAAATATCACAGGGTACCAACTTGTCAAGTGTGGACTCCTTAATCCTTCAGAGAGGATTTTGTCTTGTGAAACACTACTTACATTTTATTTTGTTGGCAATGACAGCTGAACATATGCGCTGGTTCAGGTATGTGTGGGGGAAGTGTTAGCAGTTAATGGTTGGTTGCAACATTTGATAGTCAAATATAGGGTTAAGTAGAATTTGATCACCACGTTACTTGACAAATGTTAAAAATTAGCTGCTGATGTCTGATTTCAGTGTGTATTTTGAACTGTTAATTGCATTGGCGCAATACGGTCTGAGGCGCGGAGCGGTTGGAACAGCATCGTTAGCTAATGGTGTTGTAGCTGCGCCCAGCTGGGAGCCTTTCCTGGGGACAGAGCTGATCATACTGTTATTGGGGCCTGCGTCCTGGGCAGATGTAATACACAAGGACACCAGAAAAAGGATTATTTCTTCTACTACCAAAAGGGCTCCGGCTTTCAGTGATCCATAAACGCAACCTTGAGCTAACAGAAAGTCATAAAGTGGGTAGAGGGATGTCAGGACAAGGTAAAAGCTGACTTTGTGTGGCTGCAACATGGGCTGAGCAAAGGAGATGGTAGATCAATGGAGCTGTACCTGATAGTGCCTGTGGGGTGGATGGGGCAGGAGGAGAACTTCTCTGGGGGATGGCTGCTCACCAATGGACAGAGGACGAGGGGGAATGGTTTTAAACTGAAAGAGGGGAGATTTAGATTATATATTAGGAAGAAATTCTTTGTTGTGAGGGTGGTGAGACCCTGGCCCAGGTTGCCCAGAGCAGCTGTGGCTGCCCCCTCCCTGGCAGTGTTCAAGGCCAGGTTGGATGGGGCTTGGAGCAACCTGGTCTGGTGGAAGGTGTCCCTGCCTGTGGCAGGGGGTTGGAACTGGATGGGCTTTAAGGTCCCTTCCAACCCAAACCATTCTGTGAGTCTGTGATTTTATGACAACCCTACTGCTGATGTGAGCCAGGGAGGGCCAGCAGAAGGTCACCCAGGGCCACTGCTGTCCCGGGGACAGATAGCCAGATCAGTTTGCAGAAGAACCTCACATTTGGAGTTATGAACATCCCAGATCCCACAAACGTAACAAAATTCATCATATCCCTACCTGAAGACTTGTTGGCCATGTCTAAGATCCAGCTATTAATAATAAATTCAGCAGCTGTAAAATAGAAAGACGGAGCCTTGCGGGGAAAAATACAGAGAAGCAGTGGTTCCAATAAATTAATAATGAATGGCAATTTGCTAATTATTCATGGCTAGGTCCTCTGTATCATCCAAATGCATTGTTTTTTGTGGGTAAGCCTGTGAAGTACGTGATCCTCCCAGAGCACCCGGGTGAGGAGTGTTTGTTGGACAGTCCCATCCTGCCATCTACGGGCCTCACTGATCAGATGCTCAGCACTGCCTACGCTGGCTTTTCCCAGAATTTCTGGTACTTAAGAAGAATATAGTCCTTTCCTGTAAATAAAGCATGGGTTTGCTGATTCATTAAACCCAGGAGATGAGAGGTTACAGCATGTACCCAAGGGTAAGAGGTTCCATCTACAGGGGCGAGGAGCCAATGGGCAATGCAATAGCCCTTTTTTAATTAAGCAGATTTTGCTTTTAAATTAGCACAATCTTAAGACAAAAAGCATTTTCCTACAAACAAATTTGCAAGGCCATTGCGAGGGGAGGGAGTTATCGTTAACCACTGGCATCGAGGTAGGTTTATTCAACCATTTTTCTCAAGCAGCCAAAACTGAGATGGTCTCTATTGCTGCTACAGCAGCAGCGTCCTCACCGGGGTGTCTCCTGTCCTTGCGCTCTCCTGGCCAGGAGCCACAGTTGATAGGGGATTTCTTACTTTCTCTTGTCAAGTCTGGGTCGTGGCAGAAGGTTTTCCCTACCTTTCATTGGTGAGGATAAAGGTGGAGCTGCTGCTCAGCCCCTGCTCCCCGCAGTGGGACGTGGGGTGAGATGCTGCCACCACGAGCCCTCGATGAGCTGCTGGAGATCCCGGGCCAGGCACGGGGCTCAGCTCCGCTCTGTGGCACCGGAGATCCAGGCTGTGTAAGTCAGGTTGACTGTAAATCTGCTTAAGAGACTGTTCACAGAGGCATGAAATTCACCGATACGTGTGTGATCTCTGTGTGTCCCCTGAAGATAGGTCATCCACAAAAGCCTGGATTCATGTAAGCCATCACCTCGCAGAAGAGGAAAACAATCGTTACTTCTCTAGTAGATACGTGCGTGTTTATTCTTAAGTAAAGGTATTATTTTTATTTTCTAAAGAGCACCTCCTATACATTGCCTGGTATTTTTAGAAATGCTATAAATAACTTGTCTGGTAAGTGGTACCTTTCTTAAGAAAACGTGCGATGCAGAGGCTGTTAGTCCAGTACTAACAGCTGCCAAAGAAATCACTCCTTTAAATGGCTGGTTCTATGATCCACAGGTGTTACTGATGTTCAGGTTTATACAGAAATTTTAGATATATTGTCAGTAGTTATTTAAAATGTAAATAATTGTGAAGAGCTGCAGAAAAGGTCAGTAGTGACATTTGGAAGGAGCAGGAGCAGCAAAGTATGTGAGGGATGTGGTAGTATTTTCTGGGCTAATTTAATTGCTGCAGCTAAACAGAACTACTTTATTGAATAAGCATCCAACTGTGAACTTATGGTTAGTGCAACATGCTTATAATCTTGTCTCAAACATTTCTACATGCCAGGAAGCGCCGGACCATGCCCTCAATTTATATGCGGTGTTTGCATTGTGTCCTGGTTCCTCCATAAAATTCCTAATTAAACTGCTGTATTAATATTTTTAATATATTGGGGTTTGTGTCTGAAATGCAAAAAGAATTAATATTCTTCCAAAAATTTAAATTAACTCATTGTAAATTGCACATAACATGTAATAATATGCATGTTCCTCAGTGGCACTGTGTATAAATGGTGTAGTGTTGGTTGTGTCTACTGGAACACCAAAGACCCAGAGGTACTGAGGGTATCTGCAGAGTGGTATGATGGCCTTGCTGTGACACATCTTCTGAGTAAGGGGTCAGGCAACCATTTTCCATGGTCGTTTCCTGCTGTGCCAGCTCATGAAAATCAAAGAAAAACTAGGGCTTAAGGGGTCTTCAGAGATGACCTCCGTCATCTGACTGAGGGCAGCCTCATGATGCCAGTCGCTGTGCCTGGCAGCTGTTGGACCTGCTCCCCTCCATCCTCACTGACCCATCGTGGGCAGGTGGTGTCCCTGCTTCTTTCCTGCATTAGCAACTCTTCCCTCGAATTTAAACCAGACATTTTCTTACTGCAGCTGAAGCCTGTTTCCACCCATCATAATCACCACGGGCAGAAGAGAGAGCAGGGTTTCTCAGGAGTAAGAAGAAATGAGATCTGGGCAGAGGGAGGGAAGGGCAGTGCCATGGCAAAATAATGGTCTCCAAGTTCATAAAAGCCTTTCCTGAAATGAGCAAGGGGACGATCCAAGATTAGTAACTTTATGTACTGATGAACACGTGCGTTTGCACTCCCGTTGTCCATAGTAGTGGTGATGGGGTGGCCAGGCTTGCTGCTGGGACAGGCACCCTTCCATCACCATTTTGCTGTTTTAGCTCGATAGCTTTGCCTGGCCTGCCAGATCTGATGTTTCTAGAAAGAAATCTATTCTCCAGGGAAGCTCCCTTTGTGTCCACAGTTTCAGCTGGTGTCAGGTACCTACGGAAGATTTTACTATTTTATCTCTCAAATACTGGCCTGCAAAGCAGATCAAAGTTCAGTCTGCAGAGTTCTGTGTTATGTCTCAGCCAGGCAGGCTGGTCTGCACCAAAAAAAAAATTATACAGATATATCTATATACATATAAAAATTCAAATGAAAACTCCTGTACTCGTTAGGAGCCTATTCAAAGACTGCTGTGGTTAGTCAAAAGACATTTATTGGTTTAATAAGGTTTGGGTCAAGCCTAAAGTCTCCTGTAGACATCACCATGTAGAGAACTGGTGCCATGGACCTAATTTTTCATTGCAGATGCCCTGTCCTGCCCCAGGGGTGCAGTCATTGCCCACATCTGTTCATCCAGCTCCTCCTGAGCACGCAGGGAAGGTCTCTTCCCCCACGTCTCAGGAGGGGTGATGGATAAGGAGCAGGTTTTAAATCTATTCTGGGAACTTCCAAATCATTTGTAAGGAGGTGGTCATACGCCTGAGCTGTCATGCTTTCATGTGGCTTCTAACGTGCTGCAAGGGACATCCAGGTCCACACCTGTACAGTTTCATGGCATACCCTTTATAAAGCCAAGCCAAATCTTTGTGTGATGCATTGTCCCATCTGGAAGCTCATAACATCTGCGGTGCACCTCTGCTGTTACAGACTGAAGGTGATTTTGCTTCCCCCCCATGCTCTGTGTGTGCTGTCTTAACTGGTGGGTCTTCTGGTCTGAGTCCTCGGGTTTGCTTACCGCGTCCAAGTTGGCCTAATAGGACCAGCTGCTACAGGAGGGGTGATCCATCATGGAAAGGACCTGTCCTGGGGATGGAGCCTGGAACGGACACCCAGCTCCTGATCAGCTTGTTGCAATTCAGAGAATTAGAGAGGCAGGGTTCTAAATCTGGGAGTCGGTTCCTCGGGGACCTTTCTCAAAGATCAAGGTGTGTTCATCCAGGGCATTTTAATTGCGTGATCACGTTCCCAATGGAAAACAACTCTCTGAAAACTTTCACGCATCCCCAGTGGGATTCATAGGCAAGGTAAAAACCTTTCTTCTCTCCCTGTTCTCGCACAGGGTGAAATGCAGACGTACCATGCAACAGCACACAAGTGAAACAGAGCTTCCTTTACATCACGAACACACTTGGGGGACTAATTTCATAAGATATTGCTGAGACAAGGAGCCCGGCAGAGTTAAAAACTCAGCACCTTAAATTCATATATTCACACAGAATAAGATAAATGGCCAAATCTTCCATTTATCTGAGTTGTAATAATTCTGTTAGATGTTGGGTTTGAGCTCCTTCCATATGGATGCCAGCTGCTGCTCCAGGTAACAATTACTGAGAGTTATGGAGAAATTTTCTCTAAATCTGTTTCCCAGCTTGAGCTTTATTCTGAGTTATACGACAATAAGTGACTGAGATGGGACGAGGTAGAAATAACCTGTCTGAGCAAGGCCAATAACATGTGTTTCCCCTTGACATTTAGAAGAAACTTTAAAAGCCTGAGAGTGTATCTGTGCTTGAGAGGGAAGAAAACCCCAAACAAAAACCCCAGTGATCTTTGTGGATCCTTAATGAAGTTCTATTTTGTTACATTTGCATTTATATTCTCAAATTGTGCAATTATAACCGTAGCTAACAATGTTTAGACACATATTCTTCCTGAGCTGGATAAATCAGAGAGGTCGAAGCATGTCTAGCAGCATGGCTAATTGTTCATCTTAGGTATCGGTTAATTACGATGTTTGAACGTTCAAGGTCATCTGTGGAACTCATTTACAGCGTGTTGCTGAAGGCAGCGGCTGCCCATGCCCCGACCAGGGCAAGGAGCACCGATGGTCAGAGCTCTTCTTGAACTTGTGTTACTTTTCAAGGGGTAGAAAACCTTGAAGTAAAATAACTTTTTCGAAAAACTGAAAATCCAAATACGGTGCGTAACAAATGGGGTGAGAGCTCTGAGTGCTATAATGTGATGATATAAATATATTTTACAGCTCAATCTGGAACACAGACTTCAGCCTTGGTCTCAAAAAATTTGCAGCATGGAGGGAGAGGTTCATAAAAGGAAATAAAGGATGAAGAAATTCCCATGTCAAGAGATTAAGGAATGGTTAGTGCCTGTCTTCTAGAGGAAAAGAGGCTTATTGAAATATTGGCTGGTCTGGGGAAGGTGTAGGAGGAAGTTTTCTCATAAAAGAAGCCCAAGAGAGCTTTCACTTGCACTAATAGGTGGCACATTTTAAACTTAATGCAAAGCACTTCTTCATTAAAATGTTGTTAAGTGTGGAACTTGCTTTCATAACAACTTGTTGAGACCAAAGCTCCTGGGGCTTTAAAAAGGAATTAGCTATTGATCAAGGATATCGAGGATTTTCATGAAAATCACAGATGCTGCAGCATCCCCAGCCCTGGATGACTGAGCCGATTAACAAATAAATTCTAGGATATTTAACAAAAGCAGTTGCTTGAAAGCAAACAATGTTTGTGTGAATAGCGCGTGCGCTTCTATAGCGTCAAGTGTCCTCTAATTGTGAAAAAATTGCAATAGAGATGGTCTCCACAGCTTGCTTGCATTGTCCTGAGAGCTGCCATATGTTCCTGAGTGCCCGAACAGTTTGTGAGCTGAAGAAAATGAGAAAGAAAAAAAGTTTCTTTTTTTTTTCTGCAAGAAAGCTAAAACTAGATTCAGAGATTTAAAAGAGTGCTTTTCCAGTGAGCCCACAGTGTGAACACTAATTAACCGCTGTACTGAATGGCATCAGTAACAAAATGCTGAGGTATTTCAATGAGCATCTAAAACCAGAGAACTTAATGTCATCCTTAATTCCACCTCCAGGTTTGTATGTTGAGATTTTGACTGGATTTTAAATAATGAGTTGAGTATAAAAGCGTACCCTTCTCAGGGCTTTTCCAGACCTCAGGTGAAAAACCTTGGTTGCAATATTAGAAATACTTTGGGGAAAAGACCTCTGATGAATTTTTCAGAAATGTACTTTTTCCCAAATGTTATCACAAGTAACAAAGCTGATACCTTGACTTAAAATGTTCTGTTATGAAGCGTCTACAACAGTAATCTAAATTCTACTGTGCAGTAAGGTGCTGTTCCTGTTATAGACCTTTTCTTGTAAATCCACCTGTAAAAGACATTCAGATTTTTAGACTATGCAATATTTAGATTTCACGAACTTTATTCACAGATAAAACACAAACCTGAGAACTTGATCATTTAAATTCTGTGAATTTACTCAGTTAAAACACTATTCTGAGAAAAAGAAAAAAAAAGGTTCATTTTAAATTATTGGAAATGTGAGGGAGAAAGCAACCAATCTTATGAAGTAACTCCACCATCAGCTAAGGTACACCACAATACAGCAGGGACGTGTGTTGGAGGAAGGATCCAACAATGTCTCCTCTAAATCAAGAGACTTTAACGTTTTTAAGGCTGTGATTTTACCGCTGAAGGTGGTTCTGTATGTTTCTTCATCTTCTTCAGCAAGGTAATTCACCTTTCTTCTTAGAGTTGAGTTTAAAAAATAGCTTTCTGCCAATATCAGAGCTGTATATTGCATAAAGTATGGCTGGTTTAAAATAGTACTTTTAATTAATGGCGAAGTGGTTGACCTTTGGAAGAAAAATAGCACTTTTGGCAAAATAACAAAATGCTTTCCCCGAATTCAGCTTTCTAAATTAGGATGCAATGTGAAAAAAGGATTTAAAGTTTCCCTGCACTCCTTGTCATCATGGCGTCTGCATTTGGGTATGTCACCCATCGGAGACATGGGTCTCCTAGTAAAGAAATCCTGCAGCCCGTCCCTTTCTGTTTGCAGATGGGAGGCTTAGGCTTGACCTGCCAGCAGTTCCTCTCAACCTGCAGGTGCTGAACCTGCTCCTGGGCTCTGTAAATCCTGTTCCTCGGTTCGGTGTGCAGCCTGAGCACATCGTCGTGGCCAGGACACCCAGGTGTTGAAGGTAGTTCAGCTCTTAAGGTTGAGAGCCCTGGGGCTTTTTAGTCTGGAGAAGAGAAGACTGAGAGGGGATCTGATTAATGGGTATAAATAGATGAGGGCTGGTGTCAAGAGGAAAGGGGCAACCTCTTGTCACTTGTGCCCTGCAATAGGACAAGGGGCAATGGATGCAAGCTGGAGCACAGGAAGTTCAGCCTCAACATGAGGAAGAACTTCTTTACTGTAGGGGTTACAGAGCACTGGAACAGGCTCCCCAGAGAGGTTGTGGAGTCTCCTTCTCTGGAGACCTTCAAGCCCCGTCTGGATGCGTTCCTGTGTGACCTGCCCTAGATTGGTCCTGCTCTGGCAGGGGGTTGGACTCGATGATCTCCAGAGGTCCCTTCCAACCCCTCACATTCTATGATTCTTCACAGTCTTTGTCAACAGCCATTATAAAAAAATACCCTGAAAACTTGCGTTACTTTAAATAAAATTCCCAGTCCAGGGACTGAAACCATCGCTCCCCTCTGTACAGAGTTTTTGCCTGGGACTTTTCTTGGACATAAACATATTTTCTGTATTTTTATGTAGTTACTGACACTGTCATTTGGGAAGGAGGGGAGCGAGGAGGGTCGTGGCGTGTCTGACCTGGCATCCTTGCACGCAGTGGATCGGGCAGGAGCTGTGCCTGGAGCTCGTTACAGAGCTGCTAACGACCCTTGGGTTTTGCTCAGTTTGCCCAGGGTTTTGGACCTGGCGCCTGGCAGCGATGCTGCACGTGACGGCGGAGGGAAAGGAAATTGCCCTTGAATAAATATTAGTGCGATAGCAGCGGAGCAGAGCGAAGGCCGGGAGTGGGTTGTTTCTACATGTAAATCAGCGCAATAAAGCGCTGCTCGGGGGAAATAACGGCTTAGGCTGAGGGACGAAACTGGTGCAGACATTGGATGGGTATGAATTTGTGATGCAGAAATCCAGGCTGAGAGTGGAGGATTTGTAACCCTTGGAACAGCTGCCTTCTGCAGCAGTCTTCCATAGAGAGCGGTGGGGCAAGCAACCGAAATTACTTCAGCAGTGAAGCTCAGTGAGTTTTTCAAAGGGATTTGTCCTCAGTGCTGAAGAAATGAACCGAAAGCCTCAGGTCTGCTTCATATAAAAAAAAAACCTCAAAAAAGACGATGCAGCTCTCGGGTACAATTCCCTTTCCGCTGTATCAACACCTCACTGCAAAGCTAAACAAAAACCTGTTTCACCCAGGGACGCGGTGCTGGTTTGGTTTTATTATCCTGTGTAATGAGTGGGGTGTGTGGTTGGCACTAATGAAAACAACTGGCCTGGGTCTGACCCTGCCTGGTGCCCTCTTTCAGCTGCTCATGCTTCTAGATTTCTTTAGGGTGATTTTTATTTTTTTGCGTTCAAGAAGAAAATTCCTGTTTGTCTTTTTGCAGATGAAGATTTATGTCATGTTCAATGCTTTAGAAGTAGCCAGTTTGTTGTGCGTGTTATTAAAGCAGTGAGAGGACGACGTAGAGAGGGTCAGTGTAGGCATCCTTGGTGCTGAGGAGGGGCTGCAAGAGGAGTCCGGGCCAGCCCAGGGTTATCTCGTGTAAGGTTTCGGTGGATTTGGTATCTAAAAGAACAGAGAAGACATTTCTATTTCCAGAGATCTGTTCAGTTCTTGTATGCTAATAATATGTTTGTAATATGCTAATAGTAGTTCATCTGTGCAATGAAGTTCTAAGCTGTGGCATGGCCCTTACCTTAATGAGTTGTGCTGATTCTGCGTTAGAAGGGGCAGCAGAAGAGCAGGTTTGGCTCTGACCGTGGCAGGGATCCTCCGTGTTTTGGGTGGAACCTTCTGAGGCAGGATCCCGATGCATAACAAACAGCTCATCTAATACTTTAAATTTCACTACCTTGACCAGGAAAAAGTTGTCAGGTCTGACAACAGCTACCACAGTCTGATAGATCTAAATCCCTTGTGGGAGGCAAGAAGCGAATCCTTGGAGAAGCACATGTGGTTGGTTATTTTAAACCATTGCTGTACTTGGATCCTCTGTTTTCTTGTAGGCTATTTGCAGCAGGCTTCTGTTCCTTGGGCTCAGGTTTTAATAGCTCCCCAGGCGATAAATGCAGTTCCTTCCTCTGAGTGTGTGCGCAGTGACTGGTGCTGTAGATCGGCCAGGCACTGTTTGTCTCCTGTTCTACCCATTTTCCAGCACACATCTGTACCAAATGAAAACCAGTTGTACTTCTCTACGACTCGTTTGTAACAGGAATAATCCACATTAAGGTTCACCGTTGTGTTCCTCTCTTTTTCTTCTCTGACTTGTGGCATTATGTGGCTCTCCATTCCTCTTGGAAAGTTCAAAGTCAAATCTTTTAATCTGCTCCTTCTTAAACTCTGGATAGAGATGCGCAGCCATAACTCCAGCTTAATTAAGTCTCTTTTTACAGAAATTGTAGATGTTTTTATGAATTTCATCACGACATTGGCACATTTCACCATGTAATTTATAGAGATTTGTAATGATTCATTTGATAGGCATTGTCTGTGGATTTCAGTTCATCAGGGATCAGTAGAACTATAATTATGCAGTAATTATTAAATAACTTATTCACAAATTGCTGTGGCAGTGAAAGCAAATATCAGAGCAGTTGAACAGCATCTAGTTCCAGGCACGTGTTGTATACGTACGAGGACTGCAGAGATGGGGGTGCTTACTCAAAACACAGCAGTAACGCATAGATCAGGCAGGAACGTCATCAAAATGGAAATAAGGCTTTTATCTGGAAAGAGTTGTCTATGCCAGTGTTCCCAGAGCTGCAGCAGCAGGGTAAGACCTTCACCTGAGAAACCCTACGGAAGGGTAACCTGGAGGTGGTCGGGTCAGGAGCCCAGGTTGCCCCTGCTCAGGGGGAGCATCTCTAGGGGCTGACCCAGGATGTAACAGACCCTGGTCACGCAGGTCCCATCTACGGGCCTATATATCAACTAGCAATTGGGGTGGGTGCCTGAAGGTAGTACAGACTCCTCCCAGTCAGCTCCACGTCCAGGTGGCTGCTCTGTTGTAACTCAGGCAGCTTCCCCTGTTTTCTCCCTGTTTTCTGGGAATCGGGCGCCTGCTGCTGTGGGGACTTTTCCTCAGCCCCCGCAGACTTAATCAGATCCCCTCTCAGTCTTCTCTTCTCCAGACTCAAAAGCCCCAGGTCTCTCAACCTTTCCTCCTAAGGCAGGTCTTCCAGTCCCTTCATCATCCTCGTAGCCCTCCGTTGGACTCTCTCCAGTAGGTCTCCGTCCGTCTTGAACTGGGGAGCCCAGAACTGAACACAATACTCCAGGTGAGGTCTCACCAGGGTAGAGTAGAGGGGGAGGAGGACCTCCCTCGATCTGCTGGACACACTCTTCTTAATGCACCCCAGGATACCATTGGCCTTCTTGGCCCCAAGGGCACATTGCTGTCCCATGGAGAACTTGTCCACCAGGACTCCAAGGTCCTTCTTCATGGAGTTGCTCTCTAGCAGATCACCTCCTAACCTGGACTGGTGCATTTTATTGCTCCTTCCCAGGTGCAGGACTCTGCACTTATTCTTGTTGATCCTCATTAGGTTCCTCTTTGCCCAACTCTCCAGTCTGTCCAAATCATGCACAGCATCCAGGCTGTTTTTGTGGGAGTTGTGCATACCCAGAAGTGGGAGAAAATTAACAACGCTGCCTGTTACCATGAACCTGGCAAAAGCATTTGGTCAATAGCATTAGGAGTCACAGGCATAGCTGCGCACGCAGGAAGGAGGCAGTGCCGTGGCAGGCGGCGTGTCGCATCCCTAACGTATATTTTGCCTTATTTACCTCCAGAAATGTAGCGACAGTTGTGCAGGTTTAAGGAATGACCTCTGAGAACAGGAGTATAATTATTGGGAGTCCGAGCAATGCTAATCATATGCTTCTGAACAGCAAAAATGCTAACGGATTTCTAGATCTACATTATTCATGAGCTTCCTATTTGTACATCGGAAGGAAAGGCCAAGCTAAAAGGATGCAGAATGCTTTGTCTCTTCATTTTGTTGTGGTCTCAACAGCTGTAGGAAACGTTAAAGCAGGAGTTTTCTCTGGAAAAATCTGAAATAAGGACTAACGAGCAAATACTGTTTATCATTTATAATACTATAACTTGAACAATTAAAACATTGTATTTCATGTAATTTTTGTGACGTAGACATAATTAACATGTTGATAGGAAATAGAAATTCAACACGTTTCTCAGTTTGCTGTGCCCTGGTGTTGTTGCCTGAGGCACAGAGCGCACCCAGGGACAGACTCGTTAGCAGCCTCGTTAGACCCTCGACATCAGGGTTCCTACGCCGTGTAGCACCCCTGGCAGCCGGGCTGGCTGGCTGCTGTGTCTCTGTCCGTTCTGCAGCTCGGTTGTGCAGCGCTGGTGTGTAAACGGGGTTCAGAAGAGCAGGAGGCCGGGAAGGGCTGATTGAGCGTTTAGAGATCACTTTCAGAAAACTCCTAAAACATTCTTTTTTCTCGTCCCTGAATAGAGCCGCTCCTTCTCCTCCATTTGTTTTTAATTAAAACATGCAATTTATGTTTGTAAGACTGGACGTGGCACTTAGTGCCCTGGTCTAGTTGCCAGGGTGGTGTCAGGGCAATGGTTGGACTCGATGGTCCCAGAGGGCTCTTCCAACCTCAGTGATTCTGTGATTTAAAGGCTTTTTCTTTTACGAGAATCTCCACGACCGGTCACTGCGCCCCGAGGGATCGTCCCTGGACGTTGGGGTGAGCTCTCTGCGTGTCGCGCCGAGGGGACCGCGGCAGATGCTCCCGTTTGTGGGTTGATGGGCAAACCGCGAGCTGAGGGGGTGGTCAGGCAGCGTGGGGACAGGTTAGATGACAACAGGAAGCTTTCAAAACATTTCCCTTAACCCATCGTGGTTAAACTGGCTGCTTCATTTCCTTCTTGGCAGACAGTCTGCCGTGGGTCTGGCTGCGGCCAGAGAAATGGAGATGGTTCAGGTGTGCTGGGGCAGGGAATTTCACAAGCCACACCCTCAGTGGTGCTGCTCTGATAAACATCATGGGAAAAAAATATAAACCATGTGGAAGCTTTCATAAACACCGGTCCTCAGCAGAGAGTGCAAATGGGTTGTGCCTTTTGTTATCTTTTATTTTTGATAATGCTCGACAGCGTCTGTAACTGGATACACAGCGCTGGGAGAAATCCTTTTGGGTCTGACATCAGATGAACCCTATCTCTAGGCTCTCCGGGGCGACGTGGTCGTGGCTGCACGTCTCAGACTCAAGGCTAACAATTATTTATCTTTTAATTGTCTCATAGACAATGAGCTATTAAATGCTTATCATCGTGTAATAAAAGAACAAACTACTTAAATAAAATAAACCATTACTAGGCAATTAAGGTGTAATAAATCTGTAAAAAGCTCAAATTGTAATTGCAAAATATTAATGGTGAGTAAAAGACACAGAATAAATTAAGGCCATGTCTCTACCCAATCCACTTACACTTTCCATCCAAAAGATTCATTATTAAATATGTTTTTCCACTTACCATTGTGCTCAAAGAGTCTCTGGCTTACCTAGGCTTAAGGACCTTCATTTCAAAATAAATCATTAACCTTTAACAGAGCTGATAAAGCCCAGGGGAGATTAGATTAAATAAGCCTGGTTAATTATCAAAGGTCATAAATGAAAACAGTTATGAGGGATTTTTTTTTAATTAATTAATGTGTTTCTATTTAATTGCCAGTTGTATTTTGGACCAGTTATTGATTCCTCCAATACGTGGGAAGTCTAAATATTATTACAGCAAAACCCAAGAATTTTACTGGTGCAGACTGAAAGGCAACAAGCTTTTTGTATTCTCCTGCTACAAAACACTTCCCTTATGTGTGCTAGTCTGGTAGCATCGTGTTCTGGCACTTTCTCAGAGCTGGAAACCGCCCTCTCATTACAGAATCAATCAGGCTGGAAGAGCCCTCTGGGATCATCGAGTCCAACCATTGCCCTGACACCACCATGGCAACTAGACCAGGGCACTAAGTGCCATGTCCAGGCTTTTCTTAAACCCCTCCAGAGATGGTGACTCCACCACCTCCCTGGGCAGCCCCTTCCAATGGCTAATGACCCTTGCTGAGAAGAAATGCTTCCTAATGGCCAACCTGACCCTCCCCTGGCCAAGCTTGAGGCTGTGTCCTCTTGTCCTATCGCTGGTTGCCCGGGAGAAGAGGCCGACTCCCACTGCGCTACACCCTCCCTTCAGGTAGTTGTAGACTGCACTAAGGTCACCTCTGAGCCTCCTCTTCTCCAGGCTAAACACCCCCAGCTCCCTCAGCTGTTCCTCGTAGGTCAGACCCTCCAGACCCTTCACCAGCTTGGTCGCCCTCCTCTGGACTCCCTTAGATAAGATGTTACTGATCTTGGGTAAGCACCTACCTCCATCCAATAATAAATAGATGATAAAGATATAGTTTCTACTGCCCAGTGTATGTAAATGTCATTCTATAGTAAATCTAATCACATCTAATCATACCTTGTCAAATCATTTACATTTATCTTAAGAAAACTCATGGGATTTTAAACCGAATATAAATAGGGAAACTGTTTAGAGTGTTGATGATTAGTATCTAGACTGCAAAATGCTAAAAAAGCCTAGAATGACATCAGAAAGAAAAAAACCAAGAAGATATGCTGGTGTTATGGTTTTGTTAAATGGAAGGAGTATCTTTTCTTGACCGTGTATCTGACTCCTCAGTTCTCCTGAGAAGCAAACACTGTTGCGCAGAACGGGTTTCTGTGCTCTTGTGTGCGTCATATCTTGAAACGAGATTTCAAGAAACGTAGGTTTTTAGCTCGAGGCAACCTGAGTTTGTTCCAGTAGTCGTGTCGCGCTTGGGATCAACAGACTGACGTTACAATGTTGAGGACTACAGAAAACAAAACATGGTTACTGTAAAATAAGTTAGACTTTCTGTCACTGTGATAGTGGAGACTACAAAGAATTAAATTATATCTCAGACTTGTATAGCATTGCTTTTTGTTCTGAAAAACAGCATTTGAGTGTGGCAGATGGCTTTGCCCATAATAAAGAATATTTTTCATTTTTAAAACCCGATATCCTCCTAAGAGTATCAACTGCACCAACCAAAGCAATTTCATTTTGTAATGGTCCCAGTGATGGGCTGGTGCTGAGCTCGTACTGGGAGAGAGCTCCAGAGAACTGCACATTCTGAAGTGGAAAGAAATGAAAAATATCTGGCACGTGCACCGTGGGCAAGTCAGTGGCTGCTTGTGGGTTTGGGAGATGGGAAGGGGAGGTGGGGCACCTGCTTGGGGGGTTGGTGTGGTTTTTATCTGAGCCTCAGAGGCTCGTAGGCTGGTTTTCTGCAGGCAACGGACTGAAATAACATATCGTTTACTTTTGCTGAGCTTTTTGTATTCTCCTGGGGAAAAAAAAGGTTGGTTGATGCTATTAAGGCGCCGGGACCAGGAGGACGCCTGGGTCGGTGAATCTAATCCCCTTATACCGCAGGCTGCTCCGTCGTGTAATCCCTTCCATAAACTAATCGAGTTTCCTCCTCGGAGGAGCTGGTTTCCCTTTGCACGAGCTCTGAGGAGGAGGCAGCGTGAGGACAGCGAGGCTGCAGACCCACTTCTGATTTCTGAACGCGTTCGCTCTCAGTTTGGACCCGTTGGTTCGTGCAAACAGTGGCTGATGAATTACTCAGTTCCTTAATCATATACTAGGGAATTTTCTAGGCAAATAATTACAGGTATTTGGCCTCTGGTAAACTAATAGCCAATTTTTATTTACTTACTTATTTTTACCTGCCTCTATCCTCTAATAGTTCCTTCCACCTCACATTTTTCTAAAGCCCTCACTGCCACGAAGCTGTAGATGTGTGTGCTGACCCTCCCTGAACAATTCTCAGTCCTGCGGTACCTGCTCTCCTCCCCTCCCCGTGAATTTACTGTTGTTTTGATGATTTTCTGTGCAAACATATTTAAATCCCTCTGACCTGAGTAGCCTGAGCTGATGGGATTTTGCTTTAACCTTGCCCTGGCAATTTCCATGTTGTTATGCAGAGTGCCGTCTTTTAAGCTTTTTCTAAAACTGAAGCAAAAAGTTATTTTTACCTCCATGCTTAATTTCTCTCCCCTACTTTTGTGGACAGAGGTGCTTTCATTTTTCTTAAGGCATCTATGGGGCTAGAGGGTGTTCTGCAGCAGGCTCGCTGTGGTTTCCTTTCCAAGGAGCCCTTCAGGTGGGCGTCTGGGCAGCTCCCCCTCACCCCTGCTCCACTGGGTTCCCCACACGGACTGTCTTTATGGGCAATTCTTGTCGTTCCTCGTCATTTTCCTCCTGGTGCCTTTCATGGGGTGGTTTCCCATTTTGTTAAGAGGTTTTCTCTGCAAGATTTTTTTCTGCCTGGCAACAGAAGGGAATTTCCAGATACTATCTCTTTCCTTTTGGTAACAGGCAACGTTAAACGTCCTTGACATTAAACTGCACCTCCTTGTCCCAGCTCTCTTTAATAGCTTATGTTATCCTTATTTCTCTTTGGAGGATTAGAGCTGTAGTTGCGAGTCTGCGGGGTTTATTCTTCCACTTTATTTAAACTCACTCAGCTGCTGATTCTCTAACGCCAGATTATTTCCAGCAGTCAGCTCCAGCACACGCTCACCACCGCTAACCCAAACGGATTTTAAAAGAACATTTTGTTTTATTTCTCCCCGTGGCAATGCGGTGCAGATACCTGCACACCTTATCCCACGTTTCCCCTTCCTCCACCTCTGCGCAGCGGGGCTGCTACACCGGGACCTGCGGGTGCATTTCTCTGTTTAAAAACTCCCTAGTTCTTCCGTGCACTCAACCCATCTGCCATCCAATACTTCATTTGCCATCCTGTCTACATTTACTTTGTTTTCTTTCTCATATGCACAGTTGCAAAGATCTCTTGTTGGAACTAGATGATCTTTAAGGTCCCTTCCAACTGAAACCGTTCTATGATTCTTGAGCTTCTCCCAACCTCCCCCCTTTCCTTCTCAAAGCTGCCCCAGCCAGGGACGCAGCCTCAGCCCCGGACGGTGGCTGTCACCAGTCCTTGGGTGTACCAACCCTCGGGTGTACCAACCCTTGGCTGGACCAGCCCTGCTCCAAAAGGTGCTTCGTGACTTCCACAGATCTGCAGTGCGTGGCAGCACCTCTAAAATGACAGGACGGGGCTTCTAACTCCAGGCTCGCTCATCCCAGACCATCGCGGTGGAGTTCTGCTTTCCATGGTGACATCCCTGGCAGCACCCCCAAGCATTCACCGTGTGGTCAGTAGGGTGTTTGTGAGGAGAGCTGAGCCTTAAAGGGCAGTAAAAGCTACGTTTGTACAGGCTTTAGAAAAAATTAAACTGTCTTCTTTCCTCAGCTTTTCCCAAAGTGCACTACTCTGCTTCGGCTGTTCTATGATTCTGTTCAGGACATGGTTTAGCGGGCACGGTGGCGTTGGGTCAATGGTTGGACTTGATGATCTTTTAGGTCTTTTCCAACCTTAACAATTCTATGATTCTGTTTAGGCTGAGTCTGTTCTGGCCCATCTCCCCAGAGGAGCCTGGGCTCCTGGGCAGGCTGAGCTCTGCCCTCGTGGCACGGTGGCTGCAGAAGCCCTGTTTGAGCATCCCTGGAGCCTTGTGGCACCAGAGAGATGCTCACCACGAGTTTTGACCTTCTCACCTGCACGTCCACTGGGTGTTTGAAGTCGACGGTGGGAATTTGCCCCGTTATCCCAAACTGGCAGCAGCAGTCGGTCTGCAGGTGCAGGCAGGGGGCTGAAATGCAGGCAGCCGTCCCAGCCTGGCCGGGAGGACGGACACCTGCAGACCGGCAAGTCGTGTCGAGTGGTGTGGGGCGTTAGTGCGTTCAGACCTTGACAGAAATGACCAGTTTTCCGTGTACGTTTAGCAGCCAGTGATGCTGTGCCAGTATCCCTATGCCCAGGATGCTCCTGTTTCTATCTTCTTGGTCCCAGGATTGGGGTCCCAGCAAAAGGAAGTACACATACTCCCACTCTTCCCTACACATCGCTGCCTCCCAGGGTTACTAAGTCATTAATATATTTTAATTTTAATGAACCAGCCTAGCGTGCTTATAGGGAAACCAGCTGGTTTTGTTTTCTCTCTATAGACCTGAACATTTTCATGAATAAAGATTTGCAAAGAGTTTTAGAACTCAAAACTAGAAATATATCCATCTCTCCAATTCCTTGATCTAATAATGTATTTAAAAAATGAGATCTTTGCAAGAATAATACATGATATTACCGCCTTCGCTTCCAGCCTCTGTGGTGCTATGACTCTGTGACTTTATGCTACTTTAAACACGTACAATTAAGTCTCGATGCAATGTTTCCAAAAGAAGCAGAATCCTAGGAAAATCCCTGCTGGTTTGGGTACGGTATTTTGCCTTTTAATGAAAAATAGTACTCATTGAATATGTTAATGTACTTGATTGTTGCAAGGAATGTTGTTATTCTGCAGCAAGAGGGACCTTTTCCTTTATAGGAAGCCATAGCAACAAGAAGGATTGACTCTTAAATCACAAGAAAAAGATCCTGTTATTTTAGGGTAGGCAGAAAAATAACTTTTGTCATCATTGTACACTGCATTTGAAGCAAAGGCGATAATTATACGTGAGAAGCAGGATGTAATTTCTCAGGACGTAAAGATTTGGAAGAAATTAAAGACCACTAAATCACATTATTATATAACATATAAAACAGTCATTAAAATACAAAATGGGGGAATTCTTGATAATTGCTTGTTTTTTCTGAGTCTCTTGTTTTAACACCACTTCCTTTTCTCCTGCTTAAGTCATCTTTGCTCTGTGCAGGAGCAGAACCTTATTTCATAAAGGACGTGGAAATATTTTGTCATGTTGCGTTTCCCTTTTGCCTCCCTGTAAGCAGAAGCCGTGCTCCTCGGCGGGGACATCCCGGACGTAACATTTTTATGTTAAAGACCGCTCAGGATGTCACCAACCTGCGTGGATTTTAAATTTCAAATCAAATTGTAAAGTTGGAGTAATACGGCTGAAATTCCATTTTATTTTAAAAATGGGATTTGAATTTATCGGCGACGATGATGTATTTGTCAAGGTGTCAAATAAACATTTTTAAGATTGGAAACATTCACCTGTCTTAGCAAAATTCTTAGTGTCAGTAGTTTGGTACAGAAACTTCATAACTTTTTGTTTGGGAAAATATTTGCTGTTACTTCACTCAGAATCATTTTTGCATCACATTAACCTGAAGAGTAATTGTGGGGGGGAAATGCAGACTTGGAGCCGAGCGGAGCGTGCGCTCAGCCGTCACCTGCACAGCCGTTGTTGTCACCTCGCTCACGGGTTTTTTCATTAGTTTCTTGTTACAGTCAAGATATGGTCAGTGATCTTTTGAGCTCGGTAATTTCGTTAAAGCTTTTTTATTAAGAGTATTGAATTGCTGCATTGAGATGGAGGCTCCCCTCTGTGCAAGATTGATTGGGACTGGTATTTCATTTTGCATAGCGCTATTCAGAACTAATAAAAAGGCACAGACTAATGATTTTTGAAGTAAAATTATAATGAAAAGCCACAGGTGATTTTCTCATTAGGCTGAATGCTGGAGCACTGTGCTCTTCTCTTAACTTTGTCGGTTGTTTGTGTTGGTTGCCCCAGGTGGAGTGAACATCTTCAGAATGTGTTTGATGTTTTTGATAAATGTTTTCTTGTGGAGAGTCTTCAATAATTAAAAAGACACATTTTTAAAAGTTCGCTAAAGCACAAAACTATTACTTAAAAACATTCTTTGTCCAAAATTGTTACTGTGATTTATATCCATCGTAAGAAATTACCTCCAGTGAAGTGAGCAAACCCCTTTTGCTAGGCAGCTTTCAGTAATTCCCAGGATAAATGGTTTTGAGCTCGAGAACTCCAAGGATGGTTTTGCCAAGGGGGTAGGCAAAAATATTTGCATTTTCGGAGTGTGATGGTCCTGATGTTGTATATTGGTGACACGTGAATGACATAGCTGGGAAAAGAAAGACGCTGATGTGTAGTTCATAGGCACAGAAGTCTGGTCGAGTGCATGTTTGTCACAGGCCTTGACGGCCAACCCAATCTTTAAATAAAATTGTCGTGTCTGTTGCATGACTGTTTGCTGTCTCATTCTGTATTTGTCTTCCATGTGTGATTAACTCCCAAATGTTTTTTTTTTCCTTTTCCCTTTTTGTAGAAATTATTGAGCCTACTACCTCTAGTCCTGTCTCAAGCCCAGGTCAGTATCCACATACATTCACGACGTATGTTTGGGTACTCTTTCTCAGGGACTCATGACTGATGCATTGCCATGTCAATGACTGGAATTGATAACGGGCAGCTTTGTTGTGGAAGTGCTGCACTGTCTCCTTCCCGTCTTTGTGCATTCATTGGTTTGTCTTCCCTCCAGGCTTCATCTGTTGTCCTCTTCTTAAATGTCCCCTTTTGAGAACCCCCGCATCTCTGTTTCTCTCCCATCCATTCTCTGCCCAGGGTGATGCAGTGGATGTACGCAGGGAATGCAGCCGCGTGGTGTAATTGCTGTGTTTTCTCTTCGTGATGACCTGACTCTTCTCTGGTGTTGCTGTAAACATGAACGTTGGTTTAAGGCTTACAAATTTCTTGCTGTCTCATCACTGAAAGACCTGTAGGATGGATCTAAAACCCCGTTGTGAGGTCCTCCTTGCTCGTTGTAGGGTGCCAGAGGTGTTCCTGGAGAGCTGGACAGCCTGCCCTTCTGCTTGGCAGGCGGTAAGAGGGCTTGGCCGTTGGTGGTGATTCCCCATTTTCTCGGGGTTCCCCATTGCTGCTCCCCGGCAGGACACCCTCCGTGGAGCTGGTCAGCCCGGCGCAGGCTGTCGAACAGGGGCTGCCCTGCCCAGAGCTGGGTAGAAGATGGCATCGGGCCAGCCTGTGTCAATATTCCCAACCACTCTCCGAAGGGTTTGGAAGGGGTAAGTCATGAGTCTCACGTGCCTGCTCTAGCTCCCACCGCTTCACATTACACCCCTTCCCCAGGAGGCAGCTACAGTGTCAGACCCAACACGTTGATATTATTTCCATGTGCATAATGTGGTAGGGTGTGTCGTGCTCAGGTCTCCTCCAAGGATGAGTCTGGGAAGGGTTATCAGGATCATCTGGGAGACAAAGACAAGCAGAATTTTCCTCTAGCAAAACCTACATGATGTATACTTTTATTTCCAAATTAAGGTAAAAAGATCAGAAAGGCTACGCCAGAAGGCCGTGGTGATTGAGGTAGCCTACTCCCCAGTTAAACTGCAGATTGAGCAGAGAGTTACAAAAGCAAAACTAGGCAGCAGCCTCATCCACCCGCCTTAAAACTTACAGGAGTAGAAAGACAAGCGTATAAATCTTCGGTGCTTTTAATTAAAGGGCTTCGGAAGGGCAATCTCTGGTGTCCTCTGCAGAGCACTCTGCCTCTTTTACGTGCAGAGGATCTACTGTGTCTGCAGTGCAAAGCCGTTCACGAGAGTGACTGAGCGATTTATGCGTGACCCCCTCCATCCCAAAACACAGCGGCAGAAGGAGTAGAGGGGAGGGATGGACTTAACCTGCAGAAAGCTGATAGTGTTTGTAATGAAAGTTCCTATCCTTGTGCTTTTTCACAGTTGCTTTGGACTACCATGCAGCTGCAAATAAGCTAAGAAATTATTTTTAGAGCAAACAGAAGCCAGGAAGAAGAGAAAAGTCGCAGATGATATGGCAGTTGTGCAAAGCAGTGAGAGGAGAACCTCGGTCTATGTGTCATTTAATGCTCGTTTTTGTAATTGGTTGAAAAGTGCCCTTAGCCTGATGCTATTCCAAGCTCTGTTCAAGGAATGATGGTTTGTGCTGTACGGTTACGGTTGGAACGGACTCCAGTGATGTTTTGGGTTTTAATCTCCATGGGTAAGCACTACAACAGAGAAGCACAGGTTTTTTCTCACTTGAAAAAAATGGTGCTCAAGGAATACAGCCCCAAGATGTGTTTGAATTCTTGCTGTCTGCAGAAATTTATGACAAATGAGCAAAATTAGATGTATTTTTTTGGGAGGAGGATAGAGATGGAATGGAAATTAATAGTGTCCTTTTATGATGATCCCTGCCTTAATTCTCAGAGCACGGTGTTAAATAGAGAGGTCTTTTTCCCAAGTACAGTATGGAACTGGGAATGTGAAAGCCCTTGAACACAACAGAGGAAAAATTTGGAAGTAGGTAAAGTTGCCATAGATGAAACTACATGGGCTAATCCCACTTTAAATGACTGAGGAAAGGACTCTGAGGTCAGTTTGCAGATGAAAAACAACATCTGTTTCCCTGAAAGGCAACAGGAAGGGGCTTTTTTTAAAGAAAAGCTCTCAAAATGGATAAAAATTTAGGATTGAGTCCTTCCTCCTGGAAATCAGCCCTGGTGTCAGCAGTGGCATTGCCATTGAAATGTTCCGTTTGCCTCACGTAATTGCCTACGGGTCAATTTTCTTACCAGCCATCTGTTTTCTCAGTGCTGCTTAAGCACTAGTTAGCCAAGAATGATGTTAAACACTCCCATCTAACCAGGTGAAGGACTGCACTGATCATGAGGGTCCAACGTTTTCTACTCCTCGTACAGTGCGCAAACTCTGTCAGCATTGACATTGGTATATACAAAAGACCTTTCATCTCACCAATTTTCCTTCTCATATTCAGTATAATTACTCTAATCAACTGTTTTGACCTTCTGTTGTTAAAAATTATTTATAAGATGCAGGTGTAAAATTTCAGCACGGAAGTTTTGTGACATTTTCTAGACGTTTATAAGCCATGTGACAACATCCCCAAAATGTCTTTCAGCAATTACCTACCAAAAATATTTTAGTTAAAAAAAAAAAAAAGACCCTTAAGGATTCCTTACAGTTCCAAACAACAGGTGACAAACCATTTAAAACATTTACAACTAATGCAAAACTGTGTGTGAGAGCCCCAGTGACATACTTGTGCCTTCCTCCGCTGGAGCCCCTTGTTCCATCTGGGAGTTTACTTTCTCAATTTTCAGTGACAACACTTAAAGCATGTAGAATTAGCTTCAAAAGTTTAAAAATTGGGGCCACAGTTGGTATCTCTTTTGTCAGCCGTTGCCAGGAGCTGTAGTTCCTTCCAATCTTTCATCCCCTACTGTAATTAGTTCACGGGTGGTGTCTTGAAACGCCTTTGAAGATGCTGCTGAATTCTTAACTCTGACTAAGTAAGTAACAGTGACAGGTCAGAGAGAATAATTGAGGAATCTTCTTTAATTAATGATTCCACATGTTATGAGGCACTTTTATAAAAATTGGAGAGAGAAGGACTTTAACATATTTAATTTTCTCAGGAACAAAAGCATATGTTTAAATGAGCACTCTGGGCAGGTTGGACAACTCTTGAACTTCACTTCTCCCTAACGTGCTTTACTGCATATCTAGTACGTTTTAATATGCCAGAATACCAAATAATACCGAATATCAAGCAGGGTCTATGTGTTTCATAGGAAACATGTCACATCCCCCCTCTCCCCCCATTTTTTCTGTTCTTATGCAGTTGCAATTCCTGTTTTAGTCAATAAATGATTTGCATAAGGAAAATCCACAGGGCTGGACTCTGAATCTCAGAATGTATGGCTTTATTTCTTGCCACTAATTTTGTTTTTACATGATGAAAGCACCACATACCTTGAGCTAGAGATTTTTGCATGTGGGCAGGAGACAAATTGGTACAGAACGTACTGGAGTAGAGATGAACCCTGAGGCACAAGAGGATGATCCACCTGGAGAAACAGCCGGTCGTTTGTCTTCATCAGCCGACACTCAAAATATTTTCTTTCTTTTCCCAGTTCGGGGAATTTCTTCCAAAAACTAAACAAGTATGAAAAGATAACATAACCTAGGATAACAGATCCTGGATCATTGCAAGCTGAACTTCTAAAAGACGTTAGAAACAGATGTCTGGTTGTTCAAAGAGCTTTTGACTCTCAGTGGCCACTTCGCCTCCCAGATAATCCCACCCTGGGAAGGGTCTCCCAGACTGCCCGTCATCTCCTTCATCTGGTGGTTGAGTCACTCTCCAGCGCCCAGTAGAAGAACACCATAGGCTCTTTTGCCCCAGTTGACAGACATAAAAGCATATATAAGCTTACTATAAACTTGCTATGAGTAGGTAAGCATCAAACAGATAAATAGTCTCTATAGAAGAAAGATCAATATATCAATCTTATTTGTTAATGATTTTAAGGCTTTATGTTCATAACGTATTGTGGACATTCCTGTTGCATTTCAGAACTCCAGGCAGATGTGAAATCCCAGCATAGTTCTGTCTGCTGGAAAAAATTAGTTTATATATTCACGCAGCATTACGGATCTGCACACTTTATCTGCAGGAACAAGCAGCAGAGCGAGGCAGGTTCTCAAACCAGGGACGCTTAGAGTTATATACTGGCTGCACTATGGGAAATAACTGCCTTTAAGGTATTATATTCATCTGCTGTTACAAACAAGTGAACTTTACGTTTCTAAACCATTCTGTGAAAGCTGCGGCCTCAAAGTAAAATCTATGGAATTAGGTAAATGTTTCTGTTTAAGTAAAACGCATGTTTCAAACAGCTCACGGGGTGTGCTCAGTGACATTCTGCAGATTGCATCACTTCAGAAGACTGTTTGAACACCGTAAATCATAAGTATATTATGATTACTTGCTGAATAGATGCACCATTTAATATCAAAGGAGCTACTTTCTATCAGCTGAAAAAAACAGGATTAGAAATAGGTCATTTTTAGTCCATTGATTCCTACTCTGTAAACCAGTATGTAAAATGCAAGAATATTTTTTCTGATGCTGTCTTGCCTACATGCCTTCTGTCATGGGGGATTTCAATATTAATGAGTTTTTCCACAAATATGAGAAGCCCACTTAAGAGGAGAAGCTGCTCTGACACTCACTGATGCATTTAACCAACAAAATCCAGGGTTTCACACAGAAATGAGAATGCTGGAATATTTCAGAACATAATACATTGATCAGTTTGCTGAAATTTCACTATTTTAACCAAGAAGTGCTCTTGAGAAACAGCAGGAAAGCAGTGCAGGGGCATGTGTAGGATAACAATTTCTGTAGTATACGAAAAGGGTGGGGAAGGCGGGCAGAGATGCTCAGCTCAGTGGCTGTTGCTGCATTGGTGTTGACCCTTTCTCCTCCCCGAGTGTTTGTGACGCCCAGTGACGAGCCGTGTCTCGCAGGCGTGCGTGGCAGGCTGACCCCGAGGCTCCTCCGCGTTTCTGGGGGGTGCTCACTGCTGTATCACAGAATCAATCAGGTTGGAAGAGACCTCTGGGATCATCGAGTCCAACCATTGGACGTAATTTCTCGGCTCCAGGGGATCTGTGTCGTTGGTCTTGGTGGTTTGTTGTTATACAGATTCATTCATGGTGTTGTAAATGGCATCAGCACTGGTCATATATCAGTGTATGCTGTGTAGGAACTGTGGCGTGGGAACCAGCACCCTCTGGGATATGGGGAGGGCTCTTCTCAGCACAGCGCTGATTTCCCATGTTAATGTTATCTTAAACAGGTTGATATTGTTCTTTATAGCTCTGGCATCTGTTTAGTAAATATCAATATAGATGAAATGTGCGACCATCTCAGTCCCCACCCTGGGGGACGTCTCCCATCTCAGTCCCGCGGTGGTACCCGGTGCCGTGCAGGCTGGAGATGTCTGCACTGAAGGCAGGCTGGGGGTGGGATCCGTATATCTAAATGTTCTTCATCTACAGACATGATTTAGGCCCATGCTCCCAAAGCATGCCTAGAAGTCAGCTGTTTGCATATCTAGCGTGACGCCGTTGAGGTCGGTGTGAAGCGTGACCGGAGCCGCGCGTCGCCGTGCTCTCGCAGCGGTGTGGCGTGCGTGGATGCACGCACCGGGGCCGGTCTGCAGCCCTGCACCAGCTCTGACAGGGCAAATCTTCCAGCTTGCAGCACTGCAAGACGTGGTAAAGCTGCTCGGAAAGGCTTGCACATAAGGACGTGTTCTGAGCAAGGAAAGAGGAGCTCCAGAATGTGATTCATTAGCAAAAAGAGAGCAATCTCTGTTTTTATTTATCGCATAAGGGTATGTTTTGTGTGAAGGTTTGATCAGCCAGAATTGGCTGACTACGGTAATTCTTAGAGGAATAAATATGCATATATCCATCTAGATGAGATCTGTAGCCATGTGCAGAAATTTAAAATGTATATATAAGTGCGCATCTATAACTTCAGGGAGGGTCCCAACTCTGCACAGATTGTAAAAGAGCCTCCAGCTACAGCTGGTTGGAAAGGGTCTGACAAACTTGGGTTGTTAAGGGAGGGAAGGCTTGGGGGAATAGGGGACTTGTCAGAAAATGCCTATTTGAAATCTCCATGAATGTGTCAGTTTTAAAGAAATTCAAATAAAAGCCTGTTGAGTTTTGAGAGGAAGAAAAACACTGGCTTCCTTCCAGGCTTCCCGTCTCATTCCGGGCAGCACTTCTTTTCTTGTCTTTTCACTGTCTGAATTTCTCACCAAATGGAAATTTCGGTTCCTTGCCAGCTGCATCTAGAGTATCTCTGCGACGTGGCCACTGTGATGCAGCTGCCAGCAATATCTCCAGCTAGGGATGAAAACTGACAGCCGGAGATAACACAGGATCAGCCATTTCCTTATTCTGAATCTAACATTTAAAGGTGTATCTTTGCATCTTTATCTTTCCTACTAAATACTAATCACGAGGTTCAGTCTGCCAAACTGGTTTTTAAACTGGTTTTGGTCCTTCTTTAAACTTGCCAGATGAGATCTTAGCATGCCATCAGGCAATCCAAGAAAGACTGTATGATGTGATTTTCTTCCAGTAGTCTCTTCTGTTAAAGAAAACTCATAGGTAAAAACATGATAGTTGGGTCAAGCCCATGTCCTTCAAAGAGCACGGTCATAAAGGTTTACCCAGCAGCTCTGAACAGTTAAACAAATATTGTTTTATCATGAGTTGTCACTGCTCCCGGGAGCGGTGCCGTCTTGCTGTTAGCCTGCTTTTGTGCAGGACTACACAATTATTGAAGGTGGACCTTCCTCAGAATAGGAAATGCTTTTTAAAGGCACAAATACACCAATGAGGGCAGTGGAGCAGTCCCTGAACATTCAGGGCGGCTTAAACAGACCTTGACTATGAGCAGACAGAGGTTAGTCACTTGTGGAGTTGAGAGTGATGAATAAAGCAAAGATGGTTTGCTCAGAGCTGGAGCAGAGCTCCGAGTCTAGGCTATGTATTTTATATTAGAGACTCAAGACACTTGCACAGTGTCCTGCCACACCATGACCTTTGCTTTCTTTCAGGCCCAGCTGCTAATGAGAATTTATGACCCGAATACCAAAATTTAAAAAATAAACAATTGCTTGTCAAGGATGTAGGGCAATCCTCAGTGTGAGTGTGGCAGTACCAGAAGGTCAGATCTCTGAGCAGCAAGTCTCCAGCTGAGCCTCACACCTACTTAGGACACACTATATAGGTGGAAGGAGGCACGTTAAGAACTCAGGCCCAGTTTACCATATGCTACTCCATTAATCCAGTGAGGTTTACAAGGAAAATTCACTTTGTAGTTGTTCCTGTGCTTTGACACCTGTTCCTGTACGTGATTGTCATTAAGTCCAGACTTTAACTGAGCCACTGAATTTTATGGCGACACAAAAAGACTGTGGAGCCATCTGGCTAAAGTTTTAAAGATGGTTTTCATTAAGACGAAAGTTTTGCAAAATAAAATTTTGCAAAATAATTTTACCATTTTTCAACTGCCGAGTCAGACATTTTCATAAGAAAAAGCTTCTGGCATGAGGCAGCAGAAGATGAACCCAATGGATGAGTGGCAGCCTGCTCCCTCCCAGCCACCCGCCTCCATATAGTACCACATTGTGACTGGCAGCGTTGGGTGATGCTGGGACGTCCAGTCATGCCTGACCTTCCAAACACCCAAGACAAAATTACTGACCTTGACATCTTTTGTATGTCCTCCTTCTCCTTTTTGTGGTCCATGACTCAGCTTGCATTTCTCTCTCAATCATATTGCACAATGGCAGGGATGCATCTCTTTGAAAAAAAACCTGATAGAACTTATCCTTCTTAATATCTCTGATTGCAACAGAAATGATTGCCTACCATTCAGGCTCCTTATTCAACAAGCACAGGATATAAAACTACCCTGAATGAGTTTTCTGCCAAACTGAGGCAATTCAGAGACCAACTCGGTTTTGAGAGCTCAGGAGCATGTTCACTTGAATGAGCGGGGTATGGATTTTATAATAGGAAAACAGCGAGTCATTTGAATAGGCTGCAGTAAATTGTCAAAGCAAAGCACTCTGGTTATAGAGACATCTCAGGAATAAGCGAAGCCTGCGCTGTTGTTTGTAAGGGTTCTGTACCTCCAGTCTATGTCCTCCCCCCTCCCACAACGTACAGTCCCATTTAGTGTTTCATTTTAAACGAACAAGGAGCTGTGCTTTACAAACGTAGAAATCCTCCGCCTGTTAAATGCAGATTATCGCTATCCAGGTCTCATTCAGTTCATTCAGAAAGTTGCTTTTGTAGAAACTTGAAGGATTTTAGTAGTTAAGGGTTATACACAGCACAAACTAGGAAAAAAATTAATTGGTTTTGGAGCAAAATGTATCTTTCTCCCATGTGTCCCAAAGACTATCAGAGGCGGTTTTAAAGGCATCCAGGTCCATCTCTGTCTTCCCAAAAGCACAGCTCTTTAGACAGGCACGACATGGGGTATACCCTCAAAACAGAGCACCCTAATTCCCAGAGTGGTTAGAAAAAGAGAAAGGTGAAAAGCTTTCATCACCGACTGCCAAACTGTGCCTACTACCCGGAGGGGAATATATATAATTTCCCCTTCTGTTACTATTCTTTTCAAGTATGTGACATCCATAACTACTTCGAAAGTCGCTAACATTCCTGCCAAGTGCCATGTACTGTTTTCAGTCTTGTCTTTCTAAATCCTGATTTTGAGCCAAAATCAATGGCAGAAAGAAGTTGCCCATTGCCTGGCTGGAAATGCGTCTGCTGCTTTCCCAGGAGCAGAGGGACACCCACGACGTCAAGTTTATCTGATGGCAACCCACAAATGCAGCACCACGCTGAGAGGAGCTGAGCCACAGCTCACCTGCAAGGTCTTAGAATCATATCATGGAATCACAGACTGGTTTGGGTTGAAGGGACCTTAAAGATCATCTAGTTCCAACCCCCCTGCCATGGGCAGGGACACCTTCCACCAGACCAGGTTGCTCCCAGCCCCATCCAACCTGGCCTTGAACACTGCCAGGAAGGGCATCGCCGAGAATACGAAAGAACCTTTTTTTGGTGCTTTTTGTTTTCTGTTTCAAAGTGCATCTTACTGGTGAGCGTAGTGTATTTCTACTGAAGGGATGAAATTCCTGACTTCACAAGGGTGATGAGAAAGGGGATGGAAAATAACACGCAGAAGAGACTTCTGGTGTCCGCAGAAGAGATGGATTGCGTCTCCTCCCATCAGCATCAGTGGTCCTCCCAGGGAAGGGGTGGAGAGGGCACGGTGACACTAAGCATCTGCAGAGCAGAAGGTGATCAAAAGGTGCAGCCGGAGGGAGAGCTGTCCTGAGGGCAACGCACTCCATGTGCTCCTCCCCTACCATTAATCAGCGTTTACTGGGAAGGGGCCTCCCACGGAGGCACCGTCGCTTTCATATGTTTATTTTTGCTCTCTCCACCAAACTATTATACTAATTGATAGAGATTTTCAAAGCCATGAGTCTTAACACGAGTTTCATACCTAAACAGTTGGGGTTTTTTCCTTCTTCTGCTTAATAACATATGCAAAGCCGAGCCATAATGTCTCCAGAATCCTCTGGATTAAGCTGAAGAGCAGGTGGGGAAGGCTGGTGCACGAAAAGCCTCCTGATGAAAAATCCTCCACTGGCAGTAAAAGCTGCAGAGGAGAAGCAGCGTCGGGCGGGGAGGGTCGGGGGCTCTGCGGTCCGGGGAGCCCCAGCAGAAAGCCCAGCCAGAGCCGCTCCCGGAGGTGAGGGCTTTCATTCCCCCTCTTGGCTCTGCTCTCCCCTCCCTCTTTCTCCTACTCCTCTGTTCTCGATGGTTGTGATCCCTGGAGGAACTTGCCACCGCTCTATGGGCTGAGTATAACTCTGTGTCTTTTGTATTAGCATTGATGTTGGTTTTCTTATTTTATTAAATCTCTTTAAATTTCAACCCACGAGTCTCCCTCCTTTTCCCAACTCCCTTTCTCACCTGGGGAGGGGTCTTGGGTGACAGAGCAACTGGTTATTGCTTAGCCCTGGGTGTGGGCTAAATGGAGACATGTATTCTAACATGATACCCATGGTTAAAGGGTGGAAGTCTGAAAGTACTTTGGGAAAAAGAAAATCTGTGCATTAATGAAAACTAACAAATACTTAATTAGATTATATGTGCTTTCTTTATATTTTGTGGATGGACTTTACGTGACAGTCATTAAATTCTCTTAGCTCACAAATGGTGGCCCCCAGAATGAAAGCAACAGCTTGTGTCCCTGCACAAGCAGGAGGCCCTCTGCCTCGAAGGATTAAACCTTATCACAGATAGAGGAGGATGTATACGAGGTTCATATGCTTACATCAGTGTTGTATAACATGCACATGCAGAAGGGCTATTTAAATTTAGGGAAATGAGGGCTCCGTAGCTAGTGACACAGAAGGGAGGGTAAGAGCTATACAGTCACAAAAACAAGTAAAATAAACCATCATTTCTAGAGTCAGTCAACAGATTTACACAGTTTATAAGCTTCTCTTCACTTTCTCCTAGAATCAACATCTTGCGAGTAAGGATAACTGTAGGCACAGAAAGAATAGCTACAGGTGTCATTTGTACATGAAACGGGAAAAAAGTAAGTTCTTGGAAGGAAAAAAATCTCTCTTGCTAAGAGCTGCTGGGAAAAGGGTTTGTTGTACTCAGAAAGTTAAGCACATGTTAATGACGAAGGGAAGAAATTGTATTTTTATAATTTGCGTGATGGACTTGCTCATAGGAAGCAGAGTGTTGCACGGAGCCTCACGTACGGCGCAACGGCCAAATGATCTTACTGGGGGGGGAGTGACAGAGGAGATGGATGCCTTCCCCTTGAGTCATTCTCTGATAAAGACATAGCGCTTAGCTGCAGGATGACAAACTATATGTTCAAAGTGACAAATCATTTAATTAAAATTTACAAGCGGTTAAATACTGTTTGACCCAAATGGAGGCAGTTATCATGAATCAATTTTGGAGGAGGAACGCGCCTTTTCAGCAAATCGATAGCTCACAGCTACAGTACCTGGACAGTCTCTGCATTTCTTATGTGTGGAGAGCCCTTTTGCTGGCTGCTGTAGAGCCTGGTTCAGAAAAGATCTCAATCAAGTTGAAAAGTAGTAACAATTTTACTTAGGCAGTGTTTGAACACTCTCAAGTTTCATGAATAGTTAATGTCACGTCAAGTGTTCAGGAAAAACGCTCTTGTCTCTTAAGAGCAAATAGCTCAGATTTTGATGAGTTATGTTTTTTCATTGCATCTACAGGCCAGTGGAAATTGCAATCATCTTTCATGAAAAGGCTCAGCGGTTTTTATTACAGGAAAGTAAGGGTGGCCATTGCATTTACTAACTAATGTAGTAAATGTAAAATTGCCAGGGTAACACGCTTTTTTATTTATGCTGCTGAGCACATAACATGCTGGTAGTTTCATAAAAATATGTATTAGAGGAATTTCACATGCCAGCAAGCTGTAGATCTCTTTTATGTCTATGACTTATCCAGTGTCCTTCTATTTCAGACATTCCCCATTACAAAGAACACGATTAAGCAGTATTGACACACAAGACAAACTCGGGAGATAATACTGGTCTAGTCAGTTATAATTCAAGGTGGCACCACACTTTAACTCCTCTGGAATTAGTAAACAGTTATTTGTTTCATCATTCACCTTATTATAATAAAAGCGCTGTTGATGATTAATTGATTGGCTATTAGCACAGTTCAGCAGTAGACTTCCATGGATTCCTTTTTTTTTAACATGCCTATAAAACCAGATCAGTATATCCACCATGCAGAAATATGACCAAGAGAAACCCCAAAGAAATGCTTAGGAAAATAGGCACAATAGCTGAAATTAAAAAAACCCACATCTTTAGAAATCATCTGACAACCACCTCACTGGAGGATTTGTTTAAAGGTTGTCAGCTCCTCCAGCAAAAAAGTTCCTTTCTCATACACGGTCACCAAAAAAAGGCAAGAAATCATGTACTAACCTGCTTAACTCGCTATCCTTTGTCAAGATCAGAAGAATGATGTTGAAACTGTCCAGGAACTGTAAAGTTCAGTGTAAAAAATGATCGTTCACAATGCTGTATGACATTGCCTCAATGTAGCAGAACCAACAAAATCTTCATGATATATGAGAACTATCAAAGGTTGCCACTGAATACATAGATTTAATATGCTGCTTAATTCAAGAGCTTATTTACAATGTCACACTTCATTTTGAGGAAAATGATTCTGACAAGCAATCATTTAAAATACAGAAAGAATGTTTTACAAAAGGTCAGAAGTACAAATATTTTACATATTAACTACTGAAAAATCCATTACCTCTAGAAGTTAGAAGGATCAGCAAACATCTTCAAAGCTATTTACAATTTTTCAAGCACAAGACCCAACCTCTAATTACCAATGTAATTTGTAAATAATTGTCAAGTATGCAGATGAGCCAAAAATTCTATCAAATTAAAGTAATTAGCTCCCAAGTCAAATTTTTCTGTCGCATTAAAATGCTTTTCCTTTTCTCAAATGTGACACTTACAAATGAGGGCAACATTGTCAGAGAAGCAGTTATTGTAGGCTGCCAAAATTATGTGCATAAGTACCCGAAAGCGCACGCCACGCACATTACTTTCAAAACAACTTGTGTTTCTCAGCAATTGACTCTACAACTCCATAGTTTTGTTAGAGCATCTCACTTCAGAATTGGGCAAATTTATCAAACTTGAACCCTTGCAGGTGACTTGGAAGTTACACACTGCGTATGGAAATCTGACTGTGATTATCTGTCGCGGAGAGCCACCGTTCTTGGCTCTTCTTTGCTGAAGAACCTTCCAGACCACGTGGTTTGGGATACAGATGAGAATTGGGTTCCCCAAGTTACATACTACAACACAGGGATGGGAATGGGAATGGGTGGCTGCCTTGCTTGTCCCAGTGCTTTCCCTAGGGCTTTTCTAGTTGTCTTCTCAATGTCCTCTTAACTGGAGCTGTGTTTACCATGTCCAGTGGAAGATCATGACCCGTTCTCCTCTGTTGAATTTTGGATTTCCATGCAGAATCCAACATCAGCCTGTTCTACACTTGATGTCTTTACCCTCTGTGTATTTTTTTCTACTTAAATTTAAGCTAAACAAGTGGTGATTGTTTTGTTGATATTGCTACAGGTGATACCAAAATCTGGGCTAGATCTGTGCTGTAGATATGTAGATAAGAAGGTAGTCCCAGCCTTGAACACATCACATCTGAAACCAGCAGTATGAGTCGAAAACTGCATAATATCATGAAATAATTTCATTATTTATTTGTTCTTTTCCTGCAAGTTTCCTTTAAAATGATCCCTTTCTGTTGGTATCTCCCTCTACCTCTACAGTTGTTGCTATGCCTCGTCTTCCAGACAAGACAGAAGGGTTCAGGCTCAAAAATACAAGCTAGTTTTGTACTGTACTTTACCATGACTGTGCCAAGAGCCATGCAGGTGAATCGTGCCTCCTGGAGTGGAGCACGTACATGGGAGGGAAGGGTTTTTAGGGATGAAGGATACTCTGGTAAGACCTGTAGTTGGAAGCTATAGTGTGTCTCTTATGACATAGAAATGTGTTGTACTTATCACATCGGTCTGCTAAGTGCTTCTGCAAAATAACTAAGAATTTGTTAGAATAAGAAGAAGTTTTGAATAGTGAAAAATATGTGTGCTACAACATTTGATACATTTTTGCAAATCTAAAATAGTCTAAAAAAATGGAAAGTTTCAAATAGAAAGTCTACTCACCGTAGTGCCTGAGTCCATGTGTGTCTCAGAACTAGGATACCTTTACTGAGCTCTTGGGAAATACGCTGAACCCTAGAACAGCCTGGGTTGGAAGGGACCTCGAAAGAGC
The DNA here is from genome assembly GCF_013368605.1 of Nyctibius grandis. Lineage (NCBI taxonomy): Eukaryota > Metazoa > Chordata > Aves > Nyctibiiformes > Nyctibiidae > Nyctibius > Nyctibius grandis. Next base: position 49,244,395 of record NC_090665.1, on the reverse strand, counting down.
CAACCTTTCGTGAGGAGCTGGACTAGAGGACCACTAGAGTGGTGTTATTTTTCTGCTGCTAGATAATAGGATGCTGTATATTGTGCTATCCAGTTTACACAACTCTATCGAGGCGTTGCCTTTCTTTTATAAAGCATTGGGAATTCTGAAACCCAATGGAAAAAACATTCAGTCATGTCCAATTCTCAGTTCTATGAATTAACGCTTTAGCCAGTAAATTGAGCAGCTTCAGATGTCTATAGAAATGTCTTGATAGTGAAATTCAGGGTATTTTCTCTAGGCTGTCTCTTCCTTTTTTTCCTGGCCATGACCAGGAGGTGAGGCCCCGCAGCGCATCAATAGATGGAGATGGAAGAGGCTGGTTACACGGAATGGCCTGTGTATTTAAGCAAAAAGATCACAGAATCACAGAATCACAGAATCAATGAGGTTGGAAGAGCCCTCTGGGATCATCGAGTCCAACCGTTGCCCTGACACCACCATGGCAACTAGACCAGGGCACTAAGTGCCATGGCCAGGCTTGTCTTAAACCCCTCCAGAGATGGTGACTCCAGCACCTCCCTGGGCAGCCCCTTCCAATGGCTAATGACCCTTGCTGAGAAGAAATGCTTCCTAATGTCCAACCTGACCCTCCCCTGGCCAAGCTTGAGGCTGTGTCCTCTTGTCCTATCGCTGGTTGCCTGGGAGAAGAGGCCGACTCCCACTGCACTACAACCTCCCTTCAGGTAGTTGTAGACTGCACTAAGGTCACCTCTGAGCCTCCTCTTCTCCAGGCTAAACACCCCCAGCTCCCTCAGCCGTTCCTCGGAGGTCAGACCCTCCAGACCCTTCCCCAGCTTGGTCGCCCTCCTCTGGACTCGCTCCAACACCTCAACATCAAACACTCTGTTTGCAACAGATGCAACACTCTGTTATTTATTGCAACACCATGTTGTCTCTCAGCCAGCTTACACAGCTGTGATAATTTTTATTCCAGTACTATGCAATCGTGTTCCAGCCTACTGAGCACAGTGTTAATGGAAACATCTGCAATTAAGCCAGAGGTTGGGGTTTTCAGCAGGGGTGGGGGGTGGTGTTTTGGGTTTGTTTTTTGCCTAGAGGTGCTTACGGACAGGCTGCATTGCTGAAGCCAACCTTGTAGCTTTGCCTGCGTAACCAAGCAGGGGAGACAGCAATATGATGATCTCCTTTGACTTCTGTTAGAATTTTGAGTTGGAATTTTCACCGTTTCATGGACTATTTTTATTAAATAGGCCTTATTTTGCTAATGAAATCCTAGATAGTGTTTCTAGCTCATTAATACATAGCAGTAAATCATATAACTCTGACTATCAAGCTGTGCTAGGTTTGCATTTATTCAACTTTTCTCATATATGCTCCAAAGAGGCAGAGTGGATCTGATTCCAGAAAGCACTCTTTGCTTGGCCTTTGGGCTAAGTAATATTTTTTATTTGAAGGCAAAGTTATTTGAGTCACTGAAGATAACCTTATGAAAGAGATTACTGCTGCAATAAAACATGAAATAGAATCACAAAATCATAGAATCATTTTGGTTGGAAAAGACCTTTAAGACCATCAGGTCCAACCGTTAACCCAGCACTGCCAAGGCCACCACTAACCCATGTCCCTCAGCACCACATCTACACGGCTTTTAAATCCCTCCAGGGATGGGGACTCCACCACTGCCCTGGGCAGCCTGTGCCAGTGCTTGACAACCCTTTGGGTCAAGAATTTTTTCCTGATCTCCAATCTAAACCCCCCCGGCACAACTTGAGGCCGTTTCCTCTCATCGTGTCGCTGGGAGAAGAGACCGACCTCCCCCTCGCTACACCCTCCTTTCAGGCAGTTGTAGAGAGCGAGAAGGTCTCCCTCAGCCTCCTCCAGGCTAAACACCCCCAGGTCCCTCAACTGCTCCTCATGACACTTGTGTTCCAGACCCTTCACCAGCTCCGTTGCCCTTCTCTGGACTCACTCCAGCACCTTTGTACTAGTGCCGGTACAAATAATATTAAAAAAATAAATCTTTATTTTTTAAAATAATCCTTGGGAAAATTATTTTTAGCACATCTAAAGAAGGAGAGGAGAGCTTGGCAAACTCAAAAGAAAATGGAACTCGGGTTTTATTTCAAGCCATAGAATCAACAGTGCCCTTTAACTTATTAATAGCTCTAATGTGGGAACATTAGTGGTAATTATAGCCCATCAAGGTCTGATCCCACAAAGAAATGGGTTAAAACTGCAAGTTTTTGTAAAGTATTTGAATATGTTGTTGTTCCTATTATGCAAAGAGAAAGAAGAGGAAGGAGACCAGAAGATGGTGCTTAGCCTAACGAAGTGAAACCACGCAAGAGTGGTGCTGTGGAAAGAGGGCACGGCGATCCAGGAGGAGACAGAGCTCATCCAAAGATAAATTTATCCTGGGAATAAGAAAATTCTTACCCGTTCAGCAGTCCAATGTAGAGAAACCTTCCCCTGATTGCTCCCAGTGGAAGACAAGTAACTGCTTTTAAGATAGATGTTAAAATATTTATGAGGGAAATCACACGCCACAGTGCAACAGCAGAGCTGGGTTGGGTAAGCCACGAGGCATATGCTAATTACAGGTTCCACCGCTGCGTTCGTTTTTCTACGAGAATTAAAGATCTGTTTAAAGTTCCCTGCGCAGTTTGCATACAACAGCCATGTCCTTAAGCCATGGGAAAGAACAGAGAGCCAATCTCTAGGAGAGGGACACGGAGCTGCAGCCTGTGCTGCGGGCTGAGGAGTTGCCTCCAAGAGGTGGTCGGTCTTTGTCTCTGCCATGAGCCACTCTCCTTTTCCTCCTGTGGAACCTGTTGCATCTCCCAGTTCCAGAAAGAAATTAAATGTTTCAGTCACTGCTAATTCTGATGCATTACTGGATTATTATTATTTTTTAAAGGCCCAAAGAGAACATCTGGAAAGATCTCTTCCCACAGGCAAAAGAAGTGGTGACTAGTGTTATTTTTGACAGCTATTTATACACACCGCTCTTAAAACTTGCAGTGATGCAGATTCCTCATCCTTCCCGTGCAGCCCAGCGCTGTTTGCCTTCGTAGCTATTCTGGGTCCTACCTGCTGCAGGTGGGACCTGTTGATCTTGTCCTTTCACTGCAAGGTGATCCCCTGTAATCACAGAGGCTTTTCTGAGGAATGGTCGCAGGGTCAATCCTTGCTCTCCCAGTATGCGTGCAGTTGGCTGCTCTTATTAAAGAGCAGATTATTTTTTTCTTGGCCTTATTGAATTATTTTTTTTTCTGGTGAAAATATTTCTCTTAGTCACTAAGTTTATTTTGAATTTTAATCTGCCCTCTGCAACGCCTGCAGCTCCTTCTCCTTACGGCACACCCAGCTCTGAGGTTCATGCATTAAAACCCCCGAGGCTGGTGCCCGCCCGCAGCTCGGCAGTTCCTGAACGATCCTTCATTTGTTCCAGTACGACTGCACTGCTCTGCTCACAGAAATGCGAGATAACCCGAGGATAAAGGAGGATATATAAAGCCAAATTTTATTCTGTTCCCTCGCAGTAATTTTCCTCATAAATACTTCTTGGGATTATGAAATATGCCTTGCAGTAGGAACCGGCTATGTCAGGGCTGTGCTATTTTATCCCGTTAAACACTAAGGCACGCGGTGTTCAGCGCCTGCTTCGTTTACCCTATTAATGTATTAGCAAGATGCTTTTTCGTTGCATTATTTAATGGAAGGGGGGGGTTTATTTTATATGACCAAGTTTATCTGTGTCTAAATGGAATTCCATTAAAGAAACACCCTACAACGATGCATAAGGGTTTAAAATTGGGTTTGTTTCTGCTGCTCTATCTGAAAGATCAGAGGGAGCCGGCTTTGTCTGAGCACCACCATTGTTCTGATTTTATGATGCCCGGAGACATTTGCTTGAGGAAATAACTTGATAGACAGCAGCGTGTGGGGAATCTGTTATTTACACTGCTTACGTACCGAACGGGCTTGTGTGTTAGGGCTGATACCGGTAAGAGTGTCCCCAACTCACAGAATCCCAGAATCAATGAGGTTGGAAGAGCCCTCTGGGCTCATCGAGTCCAACCATTGCCCTGACACCACCATGGCAACTAGACCAGGGCACTAAGTGCCACGTCCAGTCTTCTCTTAAACCCCTCCAGAGATGGTGACTCCACCACCTCCCTGGGCAGCCCCTTCCAATGGCTAATGACCCTTGCTGAGAAGAAATGCTTCCTGATGGCCAACCTGAACCTCCCCTGGCCAAGCTTGAGGCTGTGTCCTCTTGTCCTAGCACTGGTTGCCCGGGAGAAGAGGCCGACTCCCACTCCACTACAACCTCCCTTCAGGTAGTTGTAGACTGCACTAAGGTCACCTCTGAGCCTCCTCTTCTCCAGGCTAAACACCCCCAGCTCCCTCAGCCGTTCCTCATAGGTCAGACCCTCCAGACCCTTCCCCAGCTGCCCATTTTCCACGCGTTACCTGCATCCATTGTAAACACAGCAACGTGGAGTAACAGAGACGGTGCAAAGCCCACACTTCCCAACACCACTGAGCAAGAACACCAGCACGACCGTGTACTCAGAGTGAGCAATGACTACAGGGATTGTTAGGTACCACTGTGTGGTAATTGCCTGTAAATGGGGACTGTTCTATTGGCAACTATACGCTAAAATATAAAATGCAAGTTTGGAAACAAATCACACCTAGGTGATAAAGTTTTAACAATACCTTTTCATTGGGAAAACAGTAGCAATATAAAGTGCTTATATTCAAATGTATTCAAATGCAGTAGTTTGGGTTATAGCATGTTTTTTAACAATTCAAGGGTGTGTGTATACTGAACAGAAAATGCTAATGGCTTCTGTAGGTCTCTAACTATCATATCACTAATAATTAGATGCTGAACCCCTTCAAAAAGCACATGTTGACACTGAGGACCACAGCGATTCCTTTGGCACGGGAAGTAAAAATGTCCAAAATCAAAATTTTTGAGTTATCATGATCTCATGCTTAAGTATAAGATACCCATGTGCCTCCCTTCTTGGAGAGGATTTTTTTTCTGATATCTTAAATACTCTACAATAATAGCATCCGTTTAATTAGAATTAAAAGGTTATCTTACCCTCTCTCAATTAATTACTCAAATTTTGCCAATCTATCTGTAACTTTACATATGATCAAATGACCATGACTTTTTTAAGTATAAATTAGCTGGAAAATTTACTCACCATTTATAAGTTTGAAAAATTAGAGAGGTTTGTTTCTCTAAAATAACACCCTCTTTTTTTTTCTTTTTTTTTACATTAAATGTTTAGCTGTGAACAATAACAGATTTAAACCGGGATTTCTATGAGAAGAGTAAATAACAATGTGGAAAATAAAACATTAGATTTTGGAAGGTGACAGGAAGGAGAAATGAGTTTTAGGGAAAAACCTATGATTTTAGGGTTCCATTTGTCAACACAGCTTTTGAGAGTGGGTTGTTCATAGGAGAGAGGCTGCTGAGAGGTGGTTGACCCAGGCAGGTCTCAAGGCAGCGAAACTGGGGAAAAGCAAACAGGAGACAGCAAAAATCTTAAAGGTGACCTGATTTGATGCCCCCCTGGCACGGCCACCGCCCCTGGAGCACGGCTGCTCCTTGCTGCTGCCCACCAAAGCTCTTCCCAGCCCAGGACCATGGTTCCACACGCAACTCTGCCCAATTGATGGCTCGATCTCAACCGCTTTCTCTTCAGCCTGAGCATGGGATGCTCTCCTTGGAAAAGAGAGCAATTCTGTCTGCAAGATCACACGTTGCTGGTGCGTCAACCTAAGGGCGCTGGAGGTGCTTCCATACACGTACTATGTACATTGAGTTGCCTGCACGAAGTACTTCTGAGAAGTTGCTGACTTTGGAAATGCTTTGTTCCAGAGAGTTGTTTGAGAATAGAAATTAAGACACTTAAAAACCTTTTGCACATAGTTAACAGCCTCCATCAGTTATGGTCTTGCTTTTCTATGAGCTTAATGAAATGCAGCTGTTAAGTGTTCCCTAAGTAGGTCTAGTCTGAACAACTGCAAAATGTCTGGCATGCCCCATCACATTAATAAGCAAGCAAAAATCATCTTGCTTAAAATTTACATTAGTGTGTGTGTATTTTTAGCTGGTTTTAAATTATTCCTTTGCTGTTTACAATATTTAGCATGAATTATTTGTTAGTGTCTAAGTGGGTGGAACGGGAAGGGCGACTCTGACTATGGCGGAGGGCAGGGAGGGAAGCGTGTCTCTTCTGCTGCCTCCCTGGGCGGGTGTTTCCACAGCCAGGGGACCCAAATGCCCAGGCAAAGAACCCCACAATTAGGAAATTACAGAATCACAGAATCAGTCAGGTTGGAAGAGCCCCCTGGGATCATCGAGTCCAACCATTGCCCTGACACCACCATGGCAACTAGACCAGGGCACTAAGTGCCATGGCCAGTCTTCTCTTAAACACCTCCAGAGATGGGGACTCCACCACCTCCCTGGGCAGCCCCTTCCAATGGCTAATGACCCTTGCTGAGAAGAAATGCTTCCTAATGGCCAACCTGACCCTCCCCTGGCCAAGCTTGAGGCTGTGTCCTCTTGTCCTAGTGCTGGTTGCCTGGGAGAAGAGGCCGACTCCCACTGCGCTACAACCTCCCTTCTGGTAGTTGGAGACTGCACTAAGGTCACCTCTGAGCCTCCTCTTCTCCAGGCTAAACACCCCCAGCTCCCTCAGCCGTTCCTTGTAGGTCAAGGTCATTACAATGCTGGGTGGCTGAGCTAGTTATCATGTTTTGATTGCTTGACTTTCTTTTTAGTCCTGTAAATGTGTTATATTTTAAGTCAATCAGAATCAGTGTAAAGAACATTTCGAATTAGATACAGAGCATATCACAACCAGGGTCTTATGGCCGAAACAAGAAATGCTTCTTTCCTGTTCTCTGTGCACACCCAGAGATACACACAAACACACACAGGGATAACGTTTCACTTTAAAACATTGCTGGTGGCTTATCTAGCTCAAGTATCTAAAAGATAAGCTTTAATATTTTAGTGCAACAAATAGCTGGTTTTTACTTCTGCAGTTATAGCAATAATCTTTTATTCTCTGTATTCCTATTTTAAGACTCAAAACCCACTGCATTATTCATTTGAATTAGAAATAAGAAACAAATCAGTGTAAGCCATTCGTTTTATAGTTTCTGCACCGCACAGCAGCCTCGTGTGGATGCCGATGAAGGGGGCCTGACAATACCCCTCTGCTACAACCCCATCGGTCTGTTGGGGGCTCATCTTCGACCCTCCCTGCCAACGCTCACATTTCAGAGAATGACAAAGCCACTCTTAAGAACCTCGCAGCTTTTGGCTATATCCTCTGCAGCTCTGTCTTAGCATAAGCTGGAGGAGTTGCATAAATCCATCCAGGCAGAGTCAGCTCATGGACAACTCGTGCAATATTTCCTGTCTCCTTTCTCAAGGATTTTCAGATGTATTTGTCTCGGTAGTGCTGAGTGAGTCCTGGCTAGAAAAAATACACAAAAGCAAAATTCTACCCAAAATTGCACCCACGCAACCCAGAGAATGGCTGTGAGGGCATTAACAGAGCAAAACTTGGCTGTTCCCCATACTAATGTATTTGATGTAGATGATGCTACATGGAGGTGGTGCCCCCCAGCATGTTCCTACCTTGGTCCCAGCATAATCCTTGTCCTTATGGTTTCGTGAGCAAGGACTGGGGAGACAAATGAGCACTGTGCACAGGTGAGGACACGTCCAGTGGCGTTGAGCTACCTCGGCTAACAGTTTGTCATACCAGTAAACACGTTCCTCAGTGCCCCGTGAGCCATCGCACAAAACGTGTTTCACTCCTCCGAAAGCTGGGGCCGCAGAGCTCTTCACTGATTTCCTCCCTTTGACTTTCTTCACAGGGATAAGCAAAACATTTTGATCATACCTCATTTATTTATAAAATAATCTCCTGCAAATATATGCCGTTATTTTAAATATAAGCATTTTGCATTTCAAATGCGTTCTGGGGGTGTTGGCCTGGGCAGCGCTGTACGTTTTTCTCTCATTAAAAGGCATTTCAGTGACTCATAGCACTAACAGAGGAGCATCAGACTGGAGAGGACCTTGAGTCACCACATCCAGCTCCCACAGACACGGTCCAAACGCATTTCAACATTACTCAAATTATCAGCATTTTCCAAGTGTTATTATCATGGTCAAAGCTCTGTTTAATCAAAGTCTCCATCTGGAACACGCTTCAAAAGGGCCTCCTCATTCAGATTTATCTATTGAACTTCACTAGTGAATCTTCCATCGCTGTAAATTTCCTGTCTCGGGCAGTTAGCCTTGAGGATGATTGCATTTGCATAAGACTAAACAAATCGGCGTCTTCGCTGATTCATTTTTGCGCAAGATTTTAAGGTTTTGTTCTCTCAAGGTCAAGTTTTCTACACTCCTGCCTGGCCTCCAAGGCACAGAACGAGATTTCTCTTCTTGACAAACTTTCCTTTGGTCAAAACACTCGTAAGCCTGTTCCGGCGCTCTCCAAGCAGATTACCTCTCCTATCACAAGCCATTGCTTTCTAATTCAGTCCTTTATAGACTGTCGACCCGCTCCTCCAAAGCCATAAATCCTCAGCTAACTTCAAGTGTAACAATATTTAGAGATGCTATCTGTAGGACTCGGCTGAGCCTTCAGAGTCCCATTATCTTACAATCTTTTCTTTTAAAAAAACATTTTTGACAGCTCAGTCTTTTTCATCTTTTTTTTTTCTTACTGCTTTGACCTTGAGTTAGTTTATTCCTTCCTTGTGTATTTTAAATGTTGCACAAAAAAATATTTATTAAGACTTTCCTATAATAAATCATTAACCTGAATATAGTTAAATGAAATGCTTATTAACATCATTCTGCATAATCCATTTAATAGAATTAGTCTTGCTTATTCAGACAACCTAAAGAGGTCCGTGCTTTTGTCTACAAGGCACGAGCATTAAAGCTTATAATTATTTCTGGCTAATGCAGTCCTTGGTGTTAGGAAATGTTGGTTTGCGTGTTCCGGCATAGTACTTTTCCTAATCTCTTGTATTAATTAGAGATAGTGATATAATATTACTTTGTTCCTTTCTATTCACCACCAGGAGAGATGTCTGAATATAATCCTATCTACGCTAAGAGCGTGCTTAAATATTTTCACAACTGCTAACTGTTATAAAACATTAGGATTATGTAGCATAATCACTAAATTAGAAAAAGGGGGGCTTGATAAGAGCACGGGGACTCAGAGGCATGCACACAGGGCCCTTGGCCGGTGGTCGGGCTCCAGCAGCGGTGGAGGACGGTGGAGCAGGGCTTTCTTCTTCAGCAGGACTGTGACAGCGTGTAAATGACTCCTGGGAAAGATGCTAGATGCGGTCCCTCAGTGACTGAAGCCGATATATTTTAAAGTTATTGCATCTTCTGAATCCTGAGTCATGTTATATTTCAAACATCAGACTTTTCCTCAAGCTCATTTTAATCATCTTCTAGGTGGAAATTCTGTCTTTCAAGGTACCACCACCATGGCTCTGAACTGAATTCGCACCACCAGATCAGCACAAGGGGAGCCAAACAACTTGACCTTGGTTTCTATTTCAGATAGTTACAGAATCCCAGAATCAATCAGGTTGGAAGAGCCCTCTGGGATCATCGAGTCCAACCATTGCCCTGACACCACCATGGCAACTAGACCAGGGCACTAAGGGCCATGTCCAGGCTTTTCTTAAACCCCTCCAGAGATGGTGACTCCACCACCTCCCTGGGCAGCCCCTTCCAATGGCTAATGACCCTTGCTGAGAAGAAATGCTTCCTAATGTCCAACCTGACCCTCCCCTGGCCAAGCTTGAGGCTGTGTCCTCTTGCCCAGAGACATTGCTCTGGACGGGAATCTTTAGCCAGATAAACACCTCTCTGCAGGCCGGCCGCTGTCCTCCGTCCCCTCTCTGTGCACCAAGAGCTTCACATCCTGTAAAATCAGTTGTAACCAGAGTGCTCCGTTATAAGGGTGGTGCCCGGTGTTATGGAAACGCCCAGAGGTAATCAGGGAGTCAAATAATTCAGGCTTTTATTTAACACCTAATCATACATACCTCCACCATTATCTCGCTCTACAAATATAATATTTTCAAACGTTTAAACCTTTTCATTCATTCCTGTACTAAGGTTTTCAGTCTGACATAGCGAACCGTCAAAAAAACCCTACGAAAATTAACCAGTCCAAGTACACAATGACCTTGCCTAGCATTACACAGCAGTGGTAATGAAAGCAAGGACTATTTAGTACTTATAAAAAATAATTATTCATTCTAGATTAATGACTAAGCAGACCATACTAAGTATCCTTAATTTTAAAGGTAAGTTTGTTTACTTTTTAAAGTTTGTAAAACACCACAAAAGATCTACGGAATTTTGTTAATATTTGGGAACAAAATTTTCTTCTGCCAGCAAAGCAATCAGGTAGCCACAGGAAAAGTTAATCAAAATGCTGAGGTGGAAAAGAAAAGGGCTGCAGGATCTTATTAATTTTTAAGAATTTTTAAGAGCCAAGCACGACGTTTTAAACTGTATGCCATCCAGCAGACTGACCGTGACGTTGTAATTGATGCCACTAGCAGGGAGAGAGGGACATCTGCTTATAAATTCACTTGGGAGACTAGAAACACTCGGAGATTTCCAGAAGTCAAACTGAAGTGAAGAGGCATAACAATCTGGCAAGGCTTGCCCAGTCAGTAAGTCACCAGCCATCATACCTGAGCCAGCCGGGTGTTCCCCAGCTGAACCAGCGCCCTGCCCGTTCCTGCCAGCCCAGCTGCCCAACGGGTGCTCTAATTTGGGCTGCTCATTATAAAAGACGACTATTAAAGCCAGCTGAAGAGCAGTCAGGCGTTTGTCCACCGACAGCCAAATTAAAGGGTTGAAGAAGGGCACCACGATGCCCGTGCTGAACTGCCCTGTGCAGGCACATGGCAAACGTCCTCCAGCTACCGGTTCCAGTTTGAATTGAAATAGCGTGGCCTTGTAAACCTCCAGTACACAGTTCCAAAAAAGCTTTTTAAAGCCAGTATCTGATCAGTTTGCTGTTGGCATGCCGTGGATTTTGGGGCCATCTCCACAATAACAGCAATGTCTTTGTTCGGGGGGACTCTTGGGGCCATGCGGACCCAAATGTGAATAGCTCCGGGTTTATTTTGGTTTTCTACAGCAAATGTCACTGCAGGTCTTGGTTAGTGAAACTCTACCCAGCCGGTACTAATCCACAGCCCATAATGCCAGCAGGCTCACACCAGTTTGTCCTCCTGAAAGGAAGCTGAAGAAAAAGAGCAGATATTAAAGGCGCTGGAGAATAATGTTAAATTTTGGCTCAAGCTCTTTCAGAGCATTAGTCCCAGTGAACCTGGAGGTGACACAGCACAGCTGGAATTCATCCTTTATTGCAATGCCAAAGAAAGGTTTGAAGGAACTCAGAGAGCTCATTAAATGGCTTTTGAACTGAAATCCTGTTTGTCAGTCCCAGCCACAGCACCGACCCCGAGCTCCTCGGTGGGGTGAGGTGTGGGACGGGGTGGGTTGAACAGGGCTGATATATTGCCCATGGGTCAGCAAAACCAGCCCCTGCACTTCAGCATCCCTCTGCCATGTGAGCTCAGCCCTCAGGGCAGCTTATCCAACCCCAGCAGGGTCCAGTCACTTACACTGGTCCAGTCACTTACACTGGTCCGGATTTGCTTCTCTTTCAGGTTTCTTTCACATCAAATTCCTCTGGTTAGCCAGCTTTGGGAGCCATAACTCTTTTCTATTATCTACCCAAGCCTATGTATTTTTCCCCCATTAATTCACCTAGTACCTTTGTGCTGAAACAATCCAGATATGATTTAATAAGCTTTAGAAAGATAGTACTGGTTCATATGCAGGAAATCAGATTTACATAATTTTCCACTCGCTTTCATAACCACCGTAGTTCAAATTATCTTTACGTTGGGGAAGCTCTTTTAATATGATAAAATGAAATACCACCTATGCTCCGCTTCCACTTGCTAGCCTGATTTTTGTAATAAATTAAGTGTTGATTTGTCATACTGACTTGTCACAGAAAGTTCCATCTTAATGAGAAGAGAGTGCCCTGTCCTGCAGTTAGTCATGGTTATAAGTCACTAAACTAAGCTGCAAAATCAAGCTTCATCTTGTAATTTTTTTTTTTTATTACCTGAACCTTTCTGCATGGGGGGGGAAATGAATGATTTTTGGTTTTATCACATACTCTGCGCCTAATAAAATGTCATACGTTGACAATGGACCCGGTAGCACATAGCTCAGGTTTCTGTACAGAAAGCAAAGGCATGTCTGTGTTTCCATGTTCAGACTGAACAAGACTTGAAATATCCTGGTGTCTCCCTGCCAGAGGTGGACTTGACACTGGTGAGGGGCAGCAGTGCTGTCGGAGGTGGCTCATTCCTGGGCAAGGCGGTGGGACAAGCTTTGGCTTGGCCCCATGGAAACCATCTCCTGCACCAACTGTGTAGCCATCTCCATGTACCTGCAGAGTAGAGCTGTTGGCTGAAGTCTTCTCTTCAGACCATCTCTTGGTGTTCTTGGTCCAGATAGCCCAGGTGCCTTGTGGATGGGTCATCAGGAATGAGCTTGGAAATTTGTGTTCCCCTCCTGCCTGTCCAACACCTCTGTCCTCTGCAAGCAAAAGGCCTTGAGTCCCATACATGGGCACCAAGCTGGCTCAGTCCTGCTCAGCATCCACCAGCTGAGCCCCATCCATGTTTCTGGCAGACGTTGGGTCAGTCTAGTCAAAAAAGCAAGTTCTGCAAGTTGTGTTTAAATGAAGTGCCATGGACATAAGGGATGCCTGCTTGGAGAAACGGCATGTGATACAAGACGTGCACAGAAATTATGTTTTAGAATAATCTATATTATATAGTCTGGAAAGCAAAACCTCACTTGTTTCTTGACACTGCTTGCTTATATTTTAACTCTTTTTTGCATGCACTTACTGTAATATTTACTTAGGAATTTGAGGAAGGCTTTGTAGTAAAGCAAGTAAATGCAATTTCTTCAGAGAGACCGAAAATAAATATGAATCTCTTTGGCTAAGCAAAATTGTCAAACTTTGGCTTCTAAACTCAGACGGAAAATGAGTTGTTTTCCAACAGATCTAAATCTACTCACCTCTCATTGATTTCAGTGGAGATCTTAACGCTCAGTAAGTTAAACACAGAAATTATTCAGATGTTTAAACATGAAGTTAAGTACTCACGTGCTTGCCTCAATAACAATTTATCCTCTTTAAAACAAAAAGTGATGCCCACTGAGCGGGGCAGCAGGAGGGCTTGGCCACCTTTGCAGCATTTTCTCCACTTTTCAGAAGAATATTTTTGCTGCCCTAATAGTTATCTTAGAAGAATTAATGAAAATGAAGAATATGGGGGGGTCTAAGAGTGGAAGTTTTCACTTAACGCCTTTTCCTTCTCTTTGCAGCTCCCAGTACAGCCCAGTACGGGATCACCGGTGACGCCGAAGTCCTCTTCTCCTGCTGGTACCTTGTGTTGACACTGTCCTCCCTCACCAGCATATTCTACCTGAAGAACATCATTCTGCACTAAGTGTAAAGACCCATAAAAGGCTTTTAAGGATTCTCTGAAAGTGCTGATGACTGGCTCCAATCTGGTAGAGTTTGTTAAAAGCAGCGTGGGATGTAATCAGCAGTGCTTACATGGGGATGATCGCCTTCTGTAGAATTGCTCATTATGTAAATACTTTAATTCTACTCCTTTTTTTTGATTAGCTGCATTACCTTGTGAAGCAGTACACATTGTCCTTTTTTAAGACGTGAAAGCTCTGAAATTACTTTTAGAGAATATTAATTGTGATTTCATGTTTGTAATCTACAAGTTTTCAGAAGCATTCAGTCATGGTCTGCTGAGTTGCAGACCGTAGTTTACAAAAGAAAAAAAAGAATTATTGCAGTAAAAATGTGCTTCTTTAAGGCTGCAATACAAATATTCAGTTCCCTTCTTAAATAGCGTTCTATCCACATTCACACAGAAACACTTTTTCTTTTTTGATAAAAACAAATCAAATAATAATGCCTTCAAAATATTTCTTCAAAACGTTACACATATCTAGATTTTTCTTCTAGCATGATATTCAGGTTTCAGGAATGAGCCTTGTATTATAACTGCGTTGCGCAGTCCTGCTTTCTGTTCCCTTTTTCCTGCAAACTCAGCATGGGTGTGCCTTCATAAACCACGACTCTCCTCTTCCTCTCCAACAAAGCGGGAATGTGTTTGGGGAAATGCTGAAGCATCCTTTTGAGCGTAAGAAATCGCCAGTCGAGGACAAAGGTGCTGTTGGCTGCAGGGAAAACCCCCTCTCCCATCGCGGGGGCCATCGAGCAGCCTCGGAGGGAGGGTTTTAGGCAGCGAGTCACGGGCAGCACCGGCTCCTTTTGTGTTTCCCATCTACCCCCACTGCCCAGTAGGTGATCTCTGTAAAAACTAGTTTTCCCATTACAAAACAGAACACAAATTATTTTGAGACATCTCTTGGACCGTTTCCCTTAGTCATTCTAAATCAAACCTCCTAAATGGCTGTAAATGTGAGAAGCTCAGCAGTCCCTTTTGTATTACTGTCAAAACCGACGTGAATTGGTATTTTTCTTGCACTTGGTTTTGTACTGGTTTGGCTAATTTAGCAATGATAAAGGATGCTTTTAACTATTAGATATCTGAAAATACATGAAGTATCAAGCAGAATTTTATATATATACATATATATATAAAATACATATATATATTAAAAGGAGGTTGCTCCAATAACTGTACTGAAGCGCATGTTGCCGTCCAAGATAGACTCATCTTTACAGACAGGACTTCACTACCGACGTACTAACACCTTACCACGGCAGTTACGTCCTCACACACAATTTCCTAGCACTGCAGTTACCAACGTACCACTCATTTCACTCGGTGAAGGATCAAGTTGCTAAACACCATATAATGCTACTAACTTCTTTATTAAACAGCCCCAACAGCATTAACACACGACATTGCTCACGGTTTCCAGCTGCATTTCACAATGCCCCCTGTGTAGATTGCTGGGACGGGACTGTGGCCAACAGCCCTTGAACACAAGGTCCCCTGGTGACCCCAGCAGATCTTGACTTGCTTACAAAACAACTGCTGATGACAAGAATAATTAAACCATTGTGGACATTACGAGTCCCCCGTTCTGTATACAATCTCCAGCAGGCGACACAATTCTTATACTACAACGTTTTTCCCCCAACAGTAGGTTTGCAGCGAGCGGTACCAGACGAGCACTGTGCGTCCTCAGCGGGTCCAAACTCAGCTCCCAGCTACCCCGTGGTTGAAAAGGTGCCTCTGCATTGCGCTAGGCTCAGGATATACCATCCCATGGTAACGTGTAGACAGAATATGGAGTGAGTCTGTTGTAGTTACTGATAAAGGGTATAAACAAAACCATGTTGACTCCAGAATGTGGTACCAAAATGGCCTGGGTCACTCGGCATATGTTCAGTGACAGATCGTGCTGTTCCCATCGTGTTATTTACGGCCGGGTGTGAAGCAGTTGCTATTTTCAGCAATGTGGCATTTTTTAAAACCTTGAATAACAGGATAAAATTCATTCTTTAAGGAAATAGTATAAAATCAGTTGAAATTATCCTATACACAGTCCTGATATTCTGCTCTCTCTTGTATTGCAGCTTTAAAGTGCTCGATTTTAGAACCCATTCGCTAGAAGCAGTGGTGCTGCAGAAAGGATCATGGCAGTGCAGGTTTACGAAGAAAGAAAATGGGATATGCATAGCCCAGCTCATATGCCTCGTCTCACGTAAAACTGAGAGATGTTTCTATACTGTGGCTGGATCAAATTATATATTTCGATGATATATTTCATTTCAGTCATTCCTGGTATCTGGATCCTGATATGTCCAGCAACAGAATAGAATTAACAGCAGCTTTATGAAATGTAAAGAAAAAAAAAAATAAGTATTGACTGTTTGCATTCGTAGCAAACATGGACATGATACTCAGTCCCATCTCTGACTTCTCACTTAAATTTGGGGGGACATAATTACTGTCAAGTCTAAAAAGGAAAAAAAACCTAAGCCCCCACAAGCATTTCTAGGTGCCAATGGCGTCTCCTTAGATGACGTAGGTATTTAATACCGGTCAGCCCTGCGTGTCAGCAGTGGACGTGTGTGTGTGTGTGTGTGTGTGTGTGTGTGTGCAGAGCTGAGCACGGGGACGGCCCCCGGGGTCTGTGGGGTCCCTGCTCCCGGGGCTCTGCCCGCTCAGCCCTCGCTCCTGCAGAGATCCAGCCCTGCTTGGCTGCCTGCACCCACTCAGTCCCCCGAGAGGGGCCGTGCAGCCACGGACCTGAATTCCTGCAGGATTGGAGCTGTAGGCGGTCAAATAAAGAACCGTGGTTCTTGGTGGAGCTGTCCCATGCGGTGAACTGGGATTTGTACAGATTGGGACTTACTGGGACGTTCTCCCAAAGCGGCCGGTGCAGACTGGTGCAAATTGAACAGGGCCTTTCACAAAACCTGCCCGCCCTTTAATTTGTTGGGATGTATTTGCTTTGGGCAACTGTCTGAAGGTTTGTTCTATGCTTCTTCAAAGGGTCAACCCACACTGTTCATATCTGTCGGGCAAATATTATTATATTTATTCCCACCTTTCAAACGTGAAAAATAAATGGCTTAGCTCCAAGCAGCATAACTGAATATTTATATCACGATTGTTGTCCACATTGGAAATCCCAAAAAGTCTGTAACACCATAAGTTCCTACTTGTGCAATAACTCAGGTCTGCCCTTACCATCACGTCGGTGACGTGCAACGATGCTCTAATTACACAGTTGCTGATCATGATATTACTCTAATACTGAATTAAAGGTCGTCTCACAACTTCTTGAACAAACGCAGTTTCTCAAGGGTTTATAACTTGGCAGGAGATGCTTCCTTCATAGCTAGACACCTTTTGTTAAACTTTTCAATATATATATTTTTTTTAGAAACTATGCTGTTTTTAAGATACAGGAGTGTTAAAAACCATCACCAGTAAAAGCTGCTTTTTTGCACATTTCTAGACAAACAATGGTAAAGCTTACGCCTACCAAAATCTCCGCTTAGTCCACACAACTGTGCTATAAAGAATGTGTATACCAAAATCTGTATTTACACGGATAGACAATATGCCTTAAAGACTAAATATGCATTTACTTCTAAGCCTGGATCAGTCTTGTGCCCAGTCTGGAGGTAAATATCCATATTCCATAGCCTGCCATGGAAGGTTTTGTTTCTTTGGAGAAAAAAAGAAAAGAAAAAAAAAAGCATTTATTTTAAGACTCTTAAATAATTTTAGAATTCTTGCATAAACTGAGGAAGTTCAGGAAAAGGATAAATTTTCAGCTGACGCTGTAGCACTGGCACCGTGTCGCCTCGTGCATGTTGCTCCCACGGGTGGCCCTGAGCTGGGGCCGAGCGGGATGCCCAGGTGCCCCCTCGTCCCACCAGCCGTGCCACAGCGTGCAACACACAGCTCTTTAAAACAAGAAAATATTTTTTTTTTAAATCTTAAAAACCAGGAATTAAAACTTCTCTGTTCAGCCTTAATAGTGAGAGTAGATAAATCAGTATTGACGTCAAAGGGAGGAATTTAATTTCAATGTGACCGACCTTGCACACACGGGGATGCTGCCAACACGTTTCGCTTGGGCTCGCTCCCGTTCTCGGTCCTGTTTTACGTTTCTCTGCTGAGCATTGAGGACAAGGGAGGGGATTTATGCTGCCATAACATAACTGAAACCAGCCAGCTCCAGGCTGGCATGGCACAAGGGTCTCGGGATAATTCGGGTGGGATTCTCTATACATCCTGCTCCGAAAATGTTGTATCAGCAAGGGTGGGGAGATCTTTCCCAGGGCACCTGCAGCACCGAGCACGTACCTGGTTGTTCTGTCACTTTCTGCCTAAAGAGCTCAAAGGTTCCTTTATATTAGAAAATACCCATGTTAAAAAATGCAGAGATGGGCATATTTGCCCCCTCCCAGAAACTCAGTGTTCAGGCATTCCTATTTTATGGCGTACTCAGCCCCCAGCAGCAGGATAAGTTACTCTCTGCAGCCAGCCAGGTTTTAAAGCCGGGGAGGAGGACACAGTAGAGCGCTGCTCCGGCCACTACAGCCACAGGAGTTTCCCCTCCTATCTGCCAAATATGAAAGTACTCATCATTCCTCCACTACCTTTTTTTTTTTTTATGCTGCCAGATAAAAAAAATATGCCTGTAATGATGATATATATTATATTTGGTATCCAGAGGGTGAAATCTGTTCTCTCCTAATGCACATCCATCCTTCTCTTTATTATTTTCCAGCCCAAACCAAAACACAATTCGCACATTACAGGATGCAATTTACGTGCAATAACATCAGCGTTCCCACTTATCAAAACCATTATAGTCATAAGCACATAACTCCCATTAACCTCAACGACAGCGACTTAAATGTGAACCACAAGTGAGAATAAACCTTAAAGAGGCGACTGAGCAGCAGCAGCCTTGGCTGCTGGTCGGTGGCCAGGGCCCTTTCCTCCCTCCCTTGCCTTATTTTTTTGTTTTATATGAAAGCAGCCTTTCCTCGTGTGCAGGGCTGGGGGTGCAGGTGTGCTCACCCCTCTGCCGTGTCTCCTCGGGCAGCGATGCTTCTCGAGGCGCGGGAGAGGCGAAGCCCCCCGGGAGGCTGCTCCCACCTCGCGCTAATGAGGCGGCTCCACGCCGGAGTCTCGGCTCTGGAGGGGCTGCGGGAGCTCGCGTGGTTCATTAGGCTACGAAAGCTTTAAATTGTGAAAGGAACTGGGTTTCCTCTCTCATTTAAGCGAAGTGCTGAAAGCACGGGGTTGTTCTTCCACGGAACTTTGAATTCACTATTTTCTTCATTAACCTTGACCTTTTTACATTTGTTTAAGGAAAAAAAAAGTTAACTTTGGAGTAAGCGACTGCAAATTCCCTCCCCTTAAGCTTTTAAAAATAGCAAGCCTGTGAGTTTGGTCCGGGGGAGTAACGGATCTCCTTTGTTTGTATTTTCTGTATACAGAGGATTTAATGTTTGTTTGCCAAAAAATGGTTGTAAGTCCCTATGAATCATTTCTAAATTACTTTTAGCAAGCTGGGTGCACATAGCCTTCCTACCTCCGTGTTTATTAGCAGCAGAAAGACAATCGGGTGATGGGACGGGCCCCCTTCCTGGGAGCTGCTCCCCTGGAGCCAGGCAAGGGTTCCTGTATTGCTCTCTCAGCGAGCTGGAAAATAAGCCAGGGAGGCACCCATGGGGAGTGAGAGGCAATTCAGAGCTAAATTAAACACCGTGCTTGACGCAGTTGTTGGAAGTTTAGTTCTGGGATATTTGCATCAATCTTTTGAACCCGCTGGAGACGCAGCCTCGTGCTTCAGCCGTCGGTGAGGAACAAGGCAATTCCAGCCACCCTCCTCCAGGTATCCCTGGAAGAGCGAACCAGTAGCTTCCTGCTCTGCTACTTGTGCCTTTTCCAGTTCTGTCAGGGTTTTTTTTTCTCACATTAATTTAATTGCAAGGCTGCCAAACCGCGCTCCTGCAGCAGCTGTGCTAAGGGGGGGAGATGCTCGGCGTTGGTCCAGGCTCGGCTGTTAGCAGAGGGCTGCTCGCCCCAGGCATCAGGGCACCCTTGGCACCGTCTCCCCTCCCCAGGCTGGCACACTGCCTGCCCCATCTCCTGGTCCCCTTCTCTCCCCAGCCACGGGGAAGGCAGAGGAGCAGGAGGGGGCTGCCGCTCTCAGGCTGAGCTCCTGGCCCATCAAATGAACCTCAAAAGAAGCACCAAACAGTCAGCTAAGAGGACAGAGCTGGGGTGTTAGCCCTTGTGCACTGAGGTCTCAGCTCCCACCTTCTGCTCTACCAGGGCTCTCATTTCAGCTTAAACAAACCTGAGAGCTCCGTGATGTTTTTCTGACTCAGCAAATCTTTCCTCCCCAAGCTGGACACGTACGTGCTGCTGCCCTTGAGCCTGGGCTACAGTGGGAGACTCTTTCCATCCAGGCACAGCTTTATAGAGAGGCAGCAGAGCAGCGAGGTCCGTGTGTTGCTTTGCCCCCCCCTGATGATGAGACACGTAGTGGAAAAGATCCCTGAGCTTTTACAGTATATTCATTTTTGTCATGGGAGCGCCGGTAAGTGTCTCGGCCTTTGTTTCAGTGCCTTAAGCACCTTTTTGCAAAAGGCCACTGTGTAACAGAGTACATTTAAAAAATTAATTTCTCAAAGTTAATCACCCTTAGTAACTTGGCTCCCCAGCACAGTCGCTCCCCTGTCAGCTGTACCACCGGCTCCGTGGGAAGCGAGACGGCAGCAGTGCCAGTCAAGAGGCACTGATGAGTGCTCCTGGCATGGTATTCCTCTCCAGAAGATTTCAGATAAGACACTTAGTTCTTCTGAAAAAAATTCAGCTAAGAGCTTTGACCTTATATTTGAATACAGAATTAGCACTTCGGTAAAGGTTAATGAACAGAAGAAGGGAGTAGAGAATTTTTGACTGAAATAATACTTCTGAAATGGGTTTAAACACGTGCAGGTCTCCGGGCAGGTCTGCTGCTGCAGAAGGACCTGCTCCCCTTGGCCCCAGCGCTGGGACCACCGGGAAAACCTGCTCAGAAAGGGGGAAGAGGAGGAGGAGGAGGGTCTGCTGGTTCTGGGCGTGCAAAGCCACGCCAGTCATGAGGCATTAGGCTCACCCAGCTCCAAGGCCAAGAGACTGTGTCAGGGCTGCCTCTGGCTTTCTTGCTGTAGGATGGCAAGGGACGGGGTCTTGCTGCAGGTCTTGCATGCGGCTGGCTTGGCTTGGTCCTCGGCTGAGAACCCTAAGGAGAGCACAGGAGCTTCCTCTGCGTGTTTAAACTGTGTTCATTTTCCTGACAAACTCTGATCTTGAAATACAGTCTTTGTCTTTGCATCCTCATCAAGTTGATGCTTGTGAAAAGTGATTATTTTACCACATGGTGAAAGGTGCAATGATGACGCTTAGGCTCTTCATCTAAGACTAGCCCCGTTAGCATGGAGCTCTTTCATGAGCAGGGACAACCAGGGATTTGGCCAGTTCAGGCAAAAAAAACAAACCAAACAAAACAAACTCACCCTGCCCCAACACTTTCTCAATTTCTAATTCCTCTCCCACCCAAAAAATCATGACACCATTGCTGTAAATGGGAAATAATAGTGGTAAACACTGGGATGGAGTCTTAAAATGAATTGCAAGAATTAGGGCTATTATAATTTAATAATCACTTTGTGTTCATGACTTTTATCACTAAAGGCATTTTTACCTATATTTAAAGCTCATGCTATTAGCAAAACCTGTGAGCTGTGAGAAGTGCTTTAATATTCCGATAAATTAAAAATATTTTGGAAAGAAATCCCTTCTGAGGCAGAAAAGCCAAGACCTGCACCACCTGGTTCATGGTGCTGGTACTATTCAGTACCAGGGCAGCGTCAGTGCCTTTGGAAGGGCTGACAAGAATAAAACAAGTGTAGGAGGAAAAACCCCACAGAGTCGTTTGTATTTGTTAAATGTAGAAAGACACCACATGGAAACAAAAGCCAAGCCTGGCGGAGGTAGCGAGCCAAATCTGGGTGTCGTTATCCCTCTACTATTCAAAATATTGGTCCTAAAATAACTCTCAGCTCCAATTCCAACGCAGCTATCACACCCAGTGAAGGAGGCTCGTAAAGAATCTCTCTGTTGCCCCCCAGCCCAGCTCCTGCCCTCCACCTTTGCACTGGGGCCTCTCCCCCTTTCCACCCCTCCAGGATCAGCTCCCGGGAATAACAGGAGTAACATCCTGAATAGGGAACAACATCTGTGTGTCTAGGGCTATGGAGATGGTCAGAGGGCTGGGGCATCTCCCTTACGAGGAGAGGCTGAGGGAGCTGGGGCTGTTCAGCTGGAGAAGAGCAGACTGAGGGGGATCTTATCAATGCTCACAGATACCTCAGGGGGTGTCAAGGGGATGGGGCCAGACTCTTCTCAGTGGTGCCCAGCGACAGGACAAGGGGCAACAGGCACAAGCTGAAACGTGGGAAGTTCCATCTGAATGTGAGGAGGAACTTCTTTGAGGGTGCCAGAGCCCTGGCACAGGCTGGCAGGGAGAGGGGGAGTCTCCTCTGGAGATATTCAAACCCTGGACACGACCCTGTGCAATGTGCTCTGGGTGACCCTGCTTTGGCAGGGGGTTGGACTGGATGATCTCCAGAGGCCCCTTCCCACCCCAACCAGTCTGTGAGTCTGTGATTCTGTGCCAATCCGTGTTTAAGGACAGGTATCCCATACCATTGGGGGCTGGAAATACATCTGAGGAATGTGTGTGTCCCCAGAGAGAGGGGCTGGAGCCCATCGGCCGCCCCTTCTTGCCAGCACAGGGCTCGGCAGCAGCGTGGTGTCCCCACAAACTCCTCTTGCCTTGTCACCAGCCTTCTCAAAGAGGAGGGGTGACTGCTCTCCAAGATGCAGCACCCAAGTCAATAATATATGCAAATGCACTTAGCAAAGCACTCCCACAGATGTTCTTAATTAAACCAACCTAGCCCAAGCCCACATAAAGTAATAACCCCAAAGCTGCCTTCCCGCTCTCGTATGTTCTCAATCACTGCTGCAGAATACTACAGGAATATTATTTTTATAAGAGTGAACCATTTGCTAAAGAAGCCACCTGTTAAATAAACACTCCCACTCTCCAAATATTGTTATTTTGTTTTCCAGACTATGCACAATCTGGATTTATTCTAGACGAAAAAAGATAATCACTAAAGTAAAAAACCCCCAAAAACAGTATTTTGACTATTTGAAACCATCCATCTTGTGTGCACATCTGCTCCTTTGCAAGCTGGCAGAGCTCTCACATTAAAAGAGAATCATAGTTACTTATTCAGCTGGGAGCTAATGAATTTCCATCATCAGACCTTGGCAGTCTTCACTTTTTTAACTTCTTCAGGGTTTGAATTGTTTCTTATTCACCTGGCTTCACTTTCCAATCTGTGTGTCTTCTCACAGGGACACATCCCAAGCCAAGACTGTTTTAGCAAAGTTGACACAAGAGCAAGAACAGAGTTTGCCTCAAGTTTCATTATACAATCACTTTTTTCCATGCTTTAAAAGCCGAGTTCATCATTATCCCACCTCAAGCCTGTCTGCACAGGAACATCCTGCTGCACACACCTAACGCACTCACTTTAGTCTTTAGGACCCCCCAATTTTCCTCACCTACCACAGCCCTGGGAAAACACCAGTTTAGTTCTACAGGATGGACATCTCAAAAAAAAAAAACCACACAAAAAAATAATAGAATAGAGAATGAATAGAATAGAATAGAATAGAATAGAATAGAATAGAATAGAATAGAATAGAATAGAATAATAGAATAGAATTTTCAGTTGAAAGGGACCTACAGCAATCATCTAGTCCAACATCTAGAAGTTATGGGAAGTAATGCCTGAGAGATGCTCCTGAGCTGTTCTCCAGCCTGACACGACCATCAGTGCTTTGGACCCGGACCTGATAGAGAGCAAATTTCTGTGGTGGCTCATTTTTAGAGCTGGGGCTGACGTAGGGTCCCCAACAACCCACAGAACAACCCCCCAACCA
Source organism: Nyctibius grandis (assembly GCF_013368605.1). Lineage (NCBI taxonomy): Eukaryota > Metazoa > Chordata > Aves > Nyctibiiformes > Nyctibiidae > Nyctibius > Nyctibius grandis. The sequence goes on along the minus strand of NC_090665.1, from coordinate 49,220,650 downwards.
TTGCTTCAGGCTTCATCAATACATGTGTGGGCCCCAAAGAATGCTTAAAGCTTATTGCTGCTGCCAAGGGGCGGTTACAAGCAGCCACATCACAGAATCACAGAATCAATCAGGTTGGAAGAGCCCTCTGGGATCATCGAGTCCAACCATTGCCCTGACACCACCATGGCAACTAGACCAGGGCACTAAGTGCCATGGCCAGGCTTTTCTTAAACCCCTCCAGAGATGGTGACTCCACCACCTCCCTGGGCAGCCATCCTCTGAGTGTGTGTGTGCAGACACTTATCAGGGATTTAAAATGGCTTTAGTGATTTTGTGTCCTCATACCTGAAAATAATATCATCTTGTCACAAATAATTACGCAGCACAGACAGAGGCTTGGAGATCAGTGGTGACATCCTCGTCCACGCCAGGTTATACTGCACATAAAGTCCAGTTAGCTTGGTGAGACCACTTGTACGTGCTATTATGCCTTGTGAATAATGGCACATGGTATCAGCCCCGTGGCAACCTAACTGATTGGCAGTAAAAGCTGGGTCGGTGATCATCTAAGAGCATAAAATGTGGCCATAAAGATGCACCGGCATTATGAGTTCATATAAAATTGCAGGCACAAAACTGGACAAAACTGCTTTTCAAAATCAGCCCCATTATACCCTGTTCCCTCTCCCAGAGAGCCTTTGTGATAATAATTCTGCATGCTGCTATTTTGCATGTTAACACATATTTTCTTGCTCTTTCACACTCAGCACCTAGCAACTTGGCTCCATCACCTTTAGCTGATATTTTTCCCATGCATTATGAATAAGGCAGCGGCAAAATCCTCCATGCAAGTCTCATACTCTGTCCTTAAAATGAACCCTTTTATTCCCAAGAAAAATGCAGTTTTCATCCAGCTACAGGCTTACCTGTAGCTTTTAAAGACTAAACCCCATCATCTTGTGATTTTTTTTTTTCCAAGGGCTTTTATGCATCTTGCCTCTAATGTAGACTCTTAGAAAATTTCACACAGCCTGTATTACTCATGTCACTTTAAATGCTGCTCACAAATTAATGGTGCCTGTTAATTAGGCAGCTAACCCCCGCCCAAAAAAAAAACTTAAAAAAAACCTGTAATGCTTCTCATTTGAAGGTGCTGCGCTGTAAAACACGTTAAAGGTATTTTAATAACCAAGAGGCTTTAATTAGCGCTGACATATGAACTGAGTGAGCCCTACAATGGCCAATATATTCACATATATATAATACATATGTGTATGAAGGGTTGTTTCCACAGTAATCTGGCACTCACACATGAATTAGCCTTGCAAACAAACAGAACCAAACGGCACCTTATTTGCAAATATTGCAATGCCCACACATCGATAGGAAAAAAAAGAAGAGTTGCATCCTTTTCACATAGACCCTTTCCTCCCCTCTCCATCTCAGCCTTCCCCATAAAGAAATCCAGGACTTGTTTCATTCAAAGACCAGACTGTGAATTCCTGTGCTCATGTCAGGCTACCATTAAATATTAAAGCAAGATATTAAAATTTCAAAGCACCTAAATTAAACCTGAGGTATTCAAAAATAAGTGTTCCTGAATAATTCATACTACAGATTTCATAATTAACTTTAGAAATCTCTCGCATTAAGAATATGAGGGGGTACCTAAAAACCCGTGACCATCCCAGTGACCTCCCAGAGGGCTGTGGCAGATGCTCTCGGGCCACAGAAAGACGTGGGTTTTCTTTGGCCCCGTTCTCTGTTTTCGCCCTGCAGGGAGGGAGGACCCAACCCAGCAGACAGAGCTGGTGGATGGGTAGAATTGATTCAGTTTCTTCCTTCCTCAACTGTTTTAAAGGAGTTACAGGTGTCTCTCCCATTAGTGTCCTCCAAAGGTCTTCAGCCTGGACTGCTCTCCATTTCCCACCATCATAAAAGCGTTTGTAACTTGCCTGTCCACTCATACTTAACATCTGATCCTAGATGCATATGAAGATTTGGGAGAGTGGTTGGTACCAGCACAGGATCTGGCCCAAGAATTCAGTGTAATCATGGGGGAAAAAAATTTAAAAAGATAATATAACAATTCGCGTGAGGATGCCTGAGCTTGGGAAATAATTCTGTGCTAAAATGGTCTGAGAAAATGTAAAAAAAGAGCAATTAGGAGAGAAGAAGTCCTCTTGATTTAGCTCTAAAATCAGTGCAGCAGCAGCAGCCTGCCTCTCCTCCCCGAGCATCCCCTCTCCTCCGGCCAGCCCTCGCCCTCCTCCTCTCCCCTCCCCAGAGGGGCTCTCCGTGCCCTCTCCCTTGGTCACACACCAGGCTGTGGAGAGAAACGGCCTCGTGAAGCCCCATCCTCTGTCTTGGCAATGAGCAGAAGCGCCCCAAGGCAGCAGCGATGATGCCCACGCAGCAGCCCACCACCACGCTGTCCCTCAGTGGTGTCCTCCCACTGGTGGGAAGGGCAGGTCCCACACCCCTCAGCTACAGGGACCACTGCATGGTTTTCACCCCAGCCAGGTGGGGCAAGGGACTCTTAGAGCCCCAGGTGCACAACATGGATTGGTGATGGTGATGGTGGTCATGATGGTGGTCATGATGGTGATGGTGGTCATGATGGTGGTCATGATGGTGATGGTGGTGGTTGTGATGGTGATGGTAGTGGTGATGGTGGGGACACAGCCAGAGGCAGTGGGATGGGGAAGGGCTCGGTCTCCTCTGCTGACCAAGAGCACCTTCTCTATGGAGCAGCTGGCTGTCTCTCAGAGCTGGATTTCAGAACAGCTCATTAATTAAGCTGAATCAGCCGGGACCCACGAGGGCTCATTTGCCCAGCCCAGCTCCATGGCTGGGGCAGGGCATTGGGGTATTTTTTTCCTCCCTTCACCCAGGTTCTCAGGCTGTGAAACAGCTCTGGTTATAATGCGCTTCATAGAGATGTAAAGCGTTATACAAGCATTAGAATTTATTATTCTAATGACTCCTTCCCACATGCATTTTTATAAATGGAAAGTTGCTTTAAATTGCTGGTGTGCCAAAGTTTTAGCTCTCGGAGAATTCGAGCACAGCAAATAAGGCCAGTGATGTACAGCACAGCTTGTGCACAGCCAGCAGTCTCTAGGTACTGCCACAAGCAGCCAGCTGATTGTGTGTGTTAAGGCTGAGGACTAAGCCTGAGCTACTGTTTAAAATTGCATAAGTAATCGTACCCAATTAGAAGTCTCCTCTTTGAGGAGCCTGCTCCCTGGCTTATGAGCACTGTGCTGCCTCTGCTCAGCCTACAGCTACAGATAGGGGTGATCCTACAACTGAAGCCTCTTATATCTGTGGAAATCAAATAGAGATCGGTGTAAACAGAATATAAACACTTGGTCATTGCCTTCAATCACTGTGAAGAGGTTTAAATGCCTTCCCAAAGTAGAATATTGGTCTACAATAATGGGCAAAGAAAAATGGCAGATTCAATGGTACAGACTGTAATTTAACGTTCACAATTTGTCTAATCGTGCCTTTTATACGCACATCCAAAAGTCACTGAATTAATATGGTAAAGAGAAAGTCATCAACTTTGTCAATGGTGACACAAAATAATTACCAGCCTTCAGACGTTAACAAGTATAACGCTGCAAATTACCACGGCTGGAATCCCTGTGCTGCAGCTCAGGGGACAGAATCACAGAATCCCAGAATGAATCGGGTTGGAAGAGCCCTCTGGGATCATCGAGTCCAACCATTGCCCTGACACCACCATGGCAACTAGACCAGGGCACTAAGTGCCATGGCCAGGCTTTTCTTAAACCCCTCCAGAGATGGGGACTCCACCACCTCCCTGGGCAGCCCCTGCCAATGGCTAATGACCCCTGCTGAGAAGAAATGCTTCCTAATGGCCAACCTGACCCTCCCCTGGCCAAGCTTGAGGCTGTGTCCTCTTGTCCTAGCGCTGGTTGCCTGGGAGAAGAGGCTGACTCCCACTGCGCTACAACCTCCCTTCAGGTAGTTGTAGACTGCACTAAGGTCACCTCTGAGCCTCCTCTTCTCCAGGCTAAACACCCCCAGCTCCCTCAGCCGTTCCTCGTAGGTCAGACCCTCCAGACCCTTCCCCAGCTTGGTCGCCCTCCTCTGGACTCGCTCCAACACCTCAACATCTTCCCTGACGTCGCACCATTCGCTGCAGCAAAACATCAGCTCACAGATGGAGGGGAAGAGAAGGGGGCTGGAGAGACAAAACCTCGCACTGACAAAACAATAAAAGACAAATCAATCTTTGTGACAGACGAGCGAGTGAGATTTACGGTGCTATCGGAAAGCAGAAAGAGGTTCATGGTTTGCTGGGAAGGGTGTCCAGGCAGCACTCCGTCTGCACTGCCCCACCTCTCCCTTCGCCGAGCACCTGCACTCCTCAGTCCTTTGGCTGTTCTGATGCCATCAGCTGGCACAGAACATGCACCCAGAAAATTGCCAGAGATAAGAGGCAGCCCCAGAGAACGCGGCAGTGCCTCGCAGCCCCCGCAGCCGCAATTAGAGGAACCGTCCAGGCACATCTGCTCTAAGAATGAGCTTCTGGCTAGCAAGTGATTGCATTCATTTCCATTCAGTTTTATATAATGTCTTTTATATATGGTCAAAATGACCAGCCAGCTCGATTTTAAAGAAATACCCATTTATTAATTTAATACCATGTAAAGCTTAATACATACTTCAACACCAACCAGTTTAGATCGCTTGGCATTTCTTAGCTGAAAAGCAAGAATTACACAGCAAGACCCTCAGGTGATATAATCACCCATTTACTGCAGTGGAAAAACAAACTCTTCCTCTTTTTTTTCTTTTTTTTCTTTTGTAAAGTCTCTTCTCTCCTGTGATGGCTATCCATTCCATTTCCTCAACAAGATCAGGTAGACTTAGATGAGATATGAGGAAGAAATTCTTTCCTGTGTGGGTGGTGAGACCCTGGCCCAGGTTGCCCAGAGAAGCTGTGGCTGCCCCCTCCCTGGCAGTGTTCAAGGCCAGGTTGGATGGGGCTTGGAGCAACCTGGTCTGGTGGAAGGTGTCCCTGCCCGTAGGTTGGAACTAGATGGGCTTTAAGGTCCCTTCCAACCCAAACCATTCTGTGAGTCCATGATTCTATCATTTACAACGGGTAAATCTAATCGTCCCTGCGTATCCCACGCCATGGAAAGGGTCCGCAGCACTTCAAAAGCCTGGGCTTGGACAACACAAGTTCACAAGATCTGTTACTGGGTTGTATCAGCTATTGTAGGAAATGTGATCAGATCTTTCCCCAGGGCATTGCTTAGTTTTGTTGATGTCTTTTACTTCGCATCGTGTTAAACTGAAGCCAAGCAAGGCGGAACGGCATCTCCTGTTGGCTTCTGCCTTTCACTTTGGGGGGGAGAACAGCAGAGTGGGCAGGGCTGTTTTCCTAATGATGCAATAAATGTTGATTAAATGGAGAAATTAGTTCAGGCACGTACTTCAGAACAGTTCCTGCAGACAGCCTTTCAGGATGTAAGGCTTCTCGGGGAGATGCAGCTATCCCCCTCGCTACCTAGGGACCTGGGCACCCTCGCAGCTGCGCCTCTTGGTGGGGCAGGGCCATGAAAGCTTTGCTTGGTCGCGGTTGGGGGTCGTTCCCCCAAGACATGGTCTCCTGCCCGGCTGTAGCATCCCGTGTGCTGTTGCTGTAACGTTGACCAGGCAGCCTGGGTGCTGCTGACCGACACCTGGACAACAGTGGAGCAGAGCTCCCTAGCTCTGACCCAGGGAAGGGAGACTCCTCCTCCTCTGCCTCCCGTCTGCTCTGTCCTCAGATTTCCTCAGCACCGACCGCAGTGCCTCCTACACCTACAAATCAAATCCATTTCACACACCTCCTCCTCACTCCCAACCCTTAAATCAGGGTCAGCAGGAGAAGGTCAGAATTACTCGTGAGATCTGCAACGACCAGCTCAGACTCAGCCAGGAGAAAACGTGATGCAGAAGCTTTTTTTTCCCCAACATCTCTTAAAAGCTCTCAGAGGCGTTTCAAGAGCAGCCCTGTAGGGAATTTGCAAACTCCCCCACGAGTTCCCTGGCACCATCCAACTGCAAAACAAGGCATGCACGAGGGTAAAACACACGGACCCGTCTGTGGCACACGTGTAGGTTTGCATAAGCCACACACACTATCACCCGGGCAATAATGCGAAGAGTAACTGATGTAGAGCAGCACAGAAGGTCAAGGTAAACCAGGGACGCAGCAGACTGGTGGTGAATCTTCCAGGCCATGCCCAGTTTGTCACCAATACCATCACCACAGGCCCTTGGCTCTGATATGATGACACCAATTATATGAATGCTAACAAAATAGCTTGTGTAGCACTGTGACAATGCACAGCATCGCGCAGGGGCCAGAAGTGACGGGGATATCTGATATGCTATTTACATACTGCGGGGAATTAATCCATCGTTCATGCAGATCAGGCAGCAGCACTGGAAAATTACGTGATCTTTTGCCCTCCTGACTCAGTCGAGAGAATGACCCAGGCTGGAAAACGCGTCGCGCGCGCTCGGTCTCTGCCCTCGCTCCTCCGAAGCCCTGGGTAGTGCCTGCAGTGCTGCCTCGAGCAAGGGTCGGGGGCAGAAATCAGAGCAGAGGAAAAACCTTGAAGGCATCAGGTTTATGCCAAGCTGCAACAAGTAACAGATGACTGAATATAATCCTTAATTTTCCTAAGATAGCTTCAAAACAATGAGCTTATAATTTGCAAGCCGAGCCATTTGTTTATGCCCTTTTCTCCTTCATTCTCAGATGGTGGCAACTACAGTTTTATTTTGCATAAAGTTCTTTCGCTAATATTCATCCGTAATCATCAACAAAATAACTTAATATATGTAGGCGACTATAATGACGGTAAATGCTGAGTAGGAGGCATAATATATGCCTCATTGTCAACGCTTGCATGCTGAATTAAATACCCTACTCTGGTCAAATGCTAATATGTTCTATGAGCACTTTTCCATAAACAGATTTTTTTTTAAAATGCAGTAGAATAAAAAGGTGATGTGAATAATATATTGAAACAATCTGATCGGCGCGAGGTTAAGAACTAGTGTTTTCCTGTAGTATCTTGCTTGATGTTGGCACTGAAATGATCTGCATGAAAAAAATATTCAGGATAATATTGCTGCTGCCCTAAATAAGGTACTAAAGTAGCCTCAAACCTCATTTGCAAGCAATATGTTCTCTTTTAAATGGACTTTGCCACAGAAAGGCTCCCAAGGTCCATGCAGACCTGCCAGAGCACCGTGTGAGGCGAGGGAGACAGGGTTTGCCGTGGAGCGATGCTGGTGAGGACCCACCAGACCCTTCACACCTCTGCCCTCAGAGTCTTTTGACTTTTCTCTCCTGTTTTACATTGCAGTAGCTGGGAAGCCTAAGGAGACAATACCATATAGAGCCCTGAGCAAAAATGCCCCAGGTACTAGTGTATCACAGAATCAACCAGGTTGGAAGAGCCCTCTGGGCTCATCGAGTCCAACCATTGCCCTGACACCACCATGGCAACTAGACCAGGGCACTAAGTGCCATGTCCAGGCTTTTCTTAAACCCCTCCAGAGATGGTGACTCCACCACCTCCCTGGGCAGCCCCTTCCAATGGCTAATGACCCTTGCTGAGAAGAAAATGTATGTAGCTTATATTTAATTACCCTACTAATAGTAGTAAACAGCAGTACCCGGAATAACGCCCTGGTTCGGCACCATCTGCTCTTCATTCCACAAATATATTTTCCTCGGCGATCCAGAGCAAAAGGCGTAGTACATTATCATATGATAAGACAATTTAAAAGAATAAATCAGTCCTGCAACACAAAGCTCTGCACTAAAAAGCCAACGTGACAATAACACCTGACTGATACTACATATATTAGAGCTAAAAATAGATTAGAAAAACAAAAGTAGATCCAGACAAGTAATGAAAGCATGTTTTTAAGGTGATTTTATTTTTATTTTAGAACTGTGAGGCGGTTCTAGCTCTGTGCTGAGCTGTGAACAGTGAAATTGGAATATATTAAATAATCTTGCTGCATTAATAACTTGCTCTAAAACCACACATATGTATAACATGCTCACTGGTTGGAGGACCATGATTTAAAGGATAGATTTTGTTTAAAATCTTTCTCTAGCTAGAAAAAGAAATGAGTCAAGACACAGATCCTGACCCTAGGAACGGGAAGGGAGAGAAGGGGTGCTGCTCTGGGCTCCAGAGGCAGCGTCCCCTTGCCAGGAGGGGACCTGGCCTGGAGAGGGGGAACCGGAGGGGATGGTACTGCTGGGGTGCAATGGCAGTGTCAGGGAAGATGTTTCTGGAGGGCAAAGTTATAAATCAGAACTTTCTACCACATGAAATGGACGATATTTGCACAACTGAGGGAATAAAGCTCCAGTTTTCATCCTTCTCTTTTCCCGTAGATCCCTGCCTGTCACACCACAGAGAGCCACATCTGCAGCTCCAGCAGCTGTCAGTGGAGTTGCTTTATGCAATAGAAGGACCTGGCTTATTGGTTTAAGATAAAATAAAATAAAATTAATAAAAAAAACTCTCTCTGCCCAAGATCAGTTTTGATGTGCTGGTGGGTTTCCACAGATCACGTGGCTCCTGCCCAAATAATGACACTCTGGAGTATTTCAGAGGTGCTCACTCTTCATCATAAGCTTTTGCTTTACTTGCAAAGTGTGCCAGGCTTAATGACATCTCTAACTCTAATATCTCTTGGTCAGAAAAATGAGCCAAATGCTGAGCTGCTAGACCTAAAACCTGATGTTTCACTAGTGGAATTTAGAAATGGGAAGCAACTAGAGTGTAGGTCCTCCTTGGCGGAGGCCCCGCGGTCCCTCGCAGCGCAGAGGCTCAGCTGGGCGCGGGGACCGAGGGAGCCGTGGGGACGGGGATGGCCCTGACCTTCCTCACTTGCTTCAGCATTCACTCGCCTTCCAGTCTAACGTCAGTGCTTCATGTCTGAGCTCTGATGGGCTCGTTTGCCAATTATCATCAGTGTCTTTTGTGAAGCAGCTTACCCAAGCTTTTAAAGCTCAATTTCAAGCGTGTTTTAGCAGACAAGGATGCCTGCTACATTTTTATATGCTGAAAATAAATACATAAAATATGACAAAGTAAGACTTTTATTAGTAACATACTTTTAGGGAAGAGTATAAAACATCCATTAGAAATCCTGTTAACAGCGTTGGTCATTATGACAAGAGGGAAAAGAGCTTTCCTAGGGGTTTGATTTCTTTTTTTTCTTCTTAATGGGTACTACTCTTTCACCATCACCAGCAGACAATGTTGTCTATTAACATTTACTCAGCAGTTATCATTTTTATATTTCTTCATAACCATAGCGATTCAAATAACGTTGTTGCTCCACTCCTGTATCTTTGCTTTGATAAATATGGATAATGATCTAGCACCAAAAAAGCCCCTGCTCTCAATGACACTGCAGAAGTTGCCAGGTGGGGTAATTTGGCTAATTCAATCCTGGACCATACTCAAGAACAACTATGTTTAAGCATCATCAAACAGGGTTTTGCAAAATTTCTCAGTTTTTCTTCAACAACAAAAATCTGGTATTTTGAGGACCTCATGGAGATGGGACCTCCAATGTGTTTGCACAGTGTAGCTCCTCCCCAAGAATAAGATAACCACCCTACAGCAGACTCAGCTGAACAGGGTTGTTTCTAATATGGTTTCATTCTGTAAGGACAGAGCTGAAAGATGAAAGTTGTATTAACAGGAGGCTCAAGTATATCCATGTAATACTTACGTATTGTATTTAATTTACCCTGTGTGCAGTGCAAAATCAATTAGAGTGGCACATGAGATTTAAATACAATGTCAATCCAACTATGCTCTTGCAGTTTGATTTGACCTCTGTGGACCAGGGTCAAACTGTATTAGAAGGAAATGAAGCAAGAACCAGCCTAGACATTTCCAATTAAATTATTTAAAAGGGTCTGAATTACTTTTACCTGTGCAAAACAATAGCAGATGGGATGAGTTCTGTAAGAGACAGACTAAAGCTCATTTCCCGGACAAGCGAAATGAATTATGAACGCTTATGGATGCAGTAAAGCTACTCTGACCTACTCACTCTTTTTTCTTACAGAGCAGGTCTAATATATAATAATATTTTGTATTACAGCCAGGGAGCAGAGTGTTGTCATATCTGTTAAACTCATTTGCATAAGGGGGTAGGATATGAAGCCCGTATTCAAAACCTGATCTCTGTTAGCTTCTGAAAGCTTAAAAAAGCTTGACAGATAGAGCCCAGCCTTAGCTATCAAGCACCAGCTCTTGATTACACGGTTCGAAAAACACGATCAAAGCAAAGGTATAAGCAAAGTTACTGGGTGGTTAATGCCTCTTTTTCAAAAAATTAATACAGCCGATAGCGGAATGACACAGGTTACAAAGCTAAAGCCCGTTTTAAGCCACGTGCGTGACCTTCATTGCAGTATATTCCCATGTAGTACATCTAGAGTAAGTTGCTTAGCATGGCAAGTCCTGATTTCTAGGCTAATGAATGGGTATCTTATACATGCTGACTTTGGTCTTGAGTCTCCCGAGCCCCACACACGCGCGGCCTTCGTTTGGGCAGGTTTGATACGTTTGACCTTTCCCCGGCGTGGGTTTGCTGTTTAATTATGAGATGGTACTAGGTGGACTGCAAAACGGAATCGCTCAGTAGTAAAGCCCGCGTGCGATGTAACGCTGCTCGCTGTGAGAGCTGGCAAGTATTACCCAGCAGGACTCCTCCTGCGTTTGGGAAATTGCTCAGCAGAACTACAGCTTTTGATGGCAAAGCTACTTACAGGCAAATAAGGTCAAAAAAGCATCAAGGAGCGTGAAGGGAAAGCCTAGCAGCACTCACCAGTTCAGAACATAAAGCTTCCGTGTCAGCTACTAGCAGTTAAAGTCAACATTTGTGCAGTCCTTCACCTGCGTAAAGCTCAACGCTAGAGAATTACTGCGGGTTTGTCATGCGATGCCTTCGCTGCCAACAACGAAAGATGCAAGGCCAGGGGGGATGTGGTGTGTTCTGGGGTGACGCCTGCCCTGGGTGGCGAGGACGCGGCGTTGCGATTTCCCCCGTGCAGGGACATGTGGACTCCACGTTACCACTTGCACCATCTAATCCCTCGCAGGCAAACGAGAGAGTTTTCTGGTGTTCGTATTTGATAGAGTGTAATGACAGTCCCTGGCATGCTGACAGAGGGGTCTTCAGCCTTCCTATGAAGGCAGCGTAGCCTGTGAGATTCCCAGGTGGAAGACTGAGTAAATGCGAATTGAAATAGTGTTTATTAAAACGAGGCTTAAAGAAAAAGCACGCGGAAGGAATTCAATATGGGGATAGTTGGACTCTGACCCCTTTGTTTTTTCATGGGACTCCATTCCATCACGCTGCCTTTGAAAATCCGAGAGGGGGGGTCCATTTTGCATGAAGTTGATGAATGAAAACAAAGCTTTTTCATTCATTTTAATATCTTAAATGTTAAAAAATAACTTTTGCAAAAGACGGGTATTCTTTTTGTTGTAAAATAAATTACTGAGGTGAATCCTCAGGGTTATTTAGCAAGTATAAAGCTATTCTTTCAAAATGAATATTTGAAATGAAACTTGCCAGGTTTGACACGTGTGATGTAAGAAATAATGACCCACAGTAACAAAATCCTCTTATTAAAATAAATACAAAATTAAAAAGGTTTAATGAAAGTACCAGTCCCTTGCTCGTAAGACCGAAAGGAAGGAAGATCCAGATTTTGGGAGCTTACATGTGAAATCATGCTCCATCTGGCAAAGCTGTTCTAGAAAACGTCATCATGTCATTTTCTTAGTACAGCTCTTCTGTACATGTGTATATAGTGTACATAGTCTCTGGATTTTCCGTGAGAAAGCCAATTTTGCCTTTATCGTGTCAACGCTGACGTTCCCATGACCCATTTTGTCACCTTTGAGCTAGGTGGGTGGTTTTGCCCAGCGTATTGACTTACGAATCTCCTTAATGCATTCATGGTAAATATTGGACTTCCCTTCTCATTGCCACTCCGCCGAAAGTGAGGCAGAACCATTACATTAAAATATGTAAAAGAACAAAAGTCAACCTACAACCGGAGGTGTCTGACTCTCATTCAGGGGCACAGTAAAACAGACAAGTTAATACTAAGCAGCTATTATAAAATATTTCCGACAGTCAGCCTTGCTGAATGAAAGCCCCACTAGGAATCCAAAGCAAGCAAGCAGGCGCTGCGTGGTTGTATCCTCAGACACAAACGAATATAAAAAACCTACAGATAAGATTATATGTGTAAAGGAGATCCCAAAGACGCACCTTAACTGTAAAAGAAATCGTCATTTTTATGTAGTGCCCCAAACCTCAGTATAATTTAGGTTAAGTAAATTTGTTCTGATTTTATTAATGATCAGACTGAACAAAAATCAGCCACGACAGCCTACTTCTAATGAATTTCAGAACTGAGGTAAAGCTAAACCATTTAAACTGACCATGTTTACCTCAGCTAAACATTTAGCTGAGGTATTGGCAAATGTCAGCAAATACTGCTGTATTCTATTCCAGGACAAATAAAGTAGCATATAGATAAAAGAAAAGCCAACTTCTGCCCTTATTTGTGCAGGGGCAGCTTTCTCCCAAATAAATTGCTGCCTAAATCTCATAGTCAATCTAAGAACGATGCCGAGTGCAGCTTGGAAGTGCTTCTGTACCACGTGCCACTCACGTAATTTCAGAGCCAGGTTTCGCATTATGGATGATGCCCATCGCACCTTTATCTGTCCTCTGCTGATGAAATTCCTGCTTCGAGCCCACTGTACAGTATCTGTGTCAAAAGATCAGATATTGTATTTGTTTGTTTTCGAGCTTGCTTATAGCTGATAACAGTATAAGCCAGGCGAATCCAAGGAAATATAATTCATCACAGCACGCTGGTCACCCTCGCACTGCCGCAAAAATACATTCCCATGACTAGCGTGAATCCAACTGCATCAAATTCTGCTTAAACATCATCAATCAGCAGCGCAGCGAATGCTTTCCCCAGGCTCCCGCGGGGCTGCCCGGGCGAACCCAGACCCCTGCGCTGGCTCCTCACCTCCCGCGCCCAACGCCCCGAGCCCGTCCCCGTTGCACCCACCCCTCTCTTAGCCCGGACCCTCGCTCACGACAAGGATTTCGCCCCGCAGCAGCGTCGCAGCTCTGCGCCGTGAGGCTGCGGGCGACGCAAACCCGCTGCGTTTCCCCCCCCCGAGTGACCGTGAGCACAGAGAAGATAAAGCCATCTTGATACGGTAAATGCACCAATAATGGGAGACGGCTGAGTTACTTTTCCCTACGTTCACGTTGCTTCTGTTCAGGATTGTATTTTATTCCGGAATCAGGTTGCAGATTGTACATTGTGTTACGAGTAGAAAAGGATACTTATATATATATATATTACACTTTTTTATTCATTTCTAAATAAATCATCTCAAGATGACAGGATACGGTGAGGATTTTAGTTTTTAAAAAGTGGTTTACAGTAACTAAATTAAACGGATGCCTTATTTGTGAGGATGGAAGGATGTTTTTGAAGAGAAACAACCCCCTCTCCAAAGGTACCTGAAGAAGCGCTGGCAGGGGATGTTCTCCCCGGCGATGAGCTGGGGTGGGAAGGGTGTTTCTGTGTAACGCTGGCCTGGCAGCAGGAGGGGAACAACCTGTGCAAAAAGAGAAGCTGATATCTGAAAGGCGCCTTGAGATACCAGGCTTAGGGGGACATTTCCCGGACCCCTCCGAGCCCTCGGGCACCCCGGCCATGGCTCAGCACCTCCACGTCCCGCGGGAGCTGCGGGGTCGGCACCGGGAAGCGGTCGGTGGCTCTCGGGAGGGACCCAAGCCGAGGAAGAACATGGCAAGAGCAATGCTACAGTACGTGGAGTATCTGTCGCAGTAACTGGGCAGATCTTCCTATTTGCAATTAAAGAAAAAGCCTCTTTAAAATACACGGAAAATTGTTTCCAAAGCCACTCGGTAGCTTCCCTGTGACCTTACTGCTGTACAGCGGGCAGGGAGAAAATCGCTTTTCCACAACTCATTCCTTAGGTTAACAGCAGAACTTCTCCCAGGATTAAACTACAGCGACATTTTCTTTTTCTATGTTTTTTTAATTAGTTTAACCTGAAGGTAACAGAGTCCCTAATTCTTTCCAAATCTCAGCAACAGCCTGGAGGGACAAGCGTATTTATTTCCTGCATCTGTTCTCCAAATTAAATCAGAAAATGATTATGAAAGAACAGTTCTTGGTAGTCCCCGGGGAAGCTCTTATGGAAACCTTACATCACGGCGACGCTTGCCGCCAGTGCTCTCTGTGTTGCAGCATGGCTGGAGTCTTTCTTCATGGAACTTTTTTTTTCCCTTCCTTTTACACTGTACTAATTGTAAGGGAAATATAACACCACCGCGGGGGTAAAATCTGGTTCCACTGAAGTCAGTGGCAAAGCTGCCATTTATTTCACTGGATCGAGGGTTTCATTTCCGATGTTTATTACGCCGTCAGAAGACGGAGCAGACTGTGTGTCTGCGAGGCACGCGGGGTATCAAACGATCAGCCGTGGCGGTACACCGCAAAGTCATTTGCGTTTGCTCCGGCATTAGGAGCATCGTGCGAGGGGTTTTTAATTGCAGATGTGAACACAAAGGAAGAGCCAGCGTGCCATTAATCCAAAGTCGATGTTTAACACTCACTACAAGGTACCGTGTGGAACTAGGAGCCAATCTGACAGGTCCAAACTTCAAACGATGTGCAGCATTTGACGATGCATGTAGTATTTTTAGTAGCAACGGACTATGACATTTGAGGGCTGCAGTCTAGTAGGATACACCAGTGTTTCTCGCTTCTATGTAATATTTCGTATGGGTTTAGAGAAGATGGCCTCTGTTGTGCGTTGTTTGTGAAATGTTTCTTATCCCAGAGAGGTGTACGATGTAAAATACGTCAGTGAAAAGTGTATATTTTATGTGAGAGGAAAATACATTTTAAATAAAGGTAAAAGCTTTGTTAGCTGTAAAAATGGCACCTGTTCAAGTGTACAGTAACTTCTTACTAATGTATGAAAATCTGTGATATTTTTGATTTTATTGTATTTGTATTGCCCAAATAAAACATTTTGGCTGTATTGTTCCTAACTGTTACTTTTCTTTTTTAAGAGGGAAAGTGTACTTTGTTCAGGAAAAAAAAAAGGAATTACCGAATTTTCTGGATGTTGCCTGTAGTGAATTAGCCAGTTGCCCTGAGTGAAAGTCCATCTTCTATTGTAACCTGTAAAATTAATTTCTAGGTGTATTTTTCTGCACGCTGCTATTTAATGATGAGAAAGAAATAGCTCTTCAGCACAGGCTTTCAACTGAGAGCCACTGCTAGAATAAGGCTAAGAGTCCTCAGAGGACTCTGAAGGGACCCTGCAGAGGCAGAACTTGGGATGAGATGCAATATATATGGTGATGGTGGCATTTAAGCCATCGTGGCCTTTTTCTCTTACTTTTTTTTTTTTCTTTAAGGAAGATATAAATTAAGAAGACACAGCTAGAAGCCCAGGCAGCACGAGTCAGCTGTATCCAAACCTAAAACTGTGAAAATGTCCGTGCCAGGAAAATAAAAAAAAGAAAGGAGGTACAATTATCTTATTAGCATATATGAAAAGTAAGTTCCTTTCAAAAACATTAAAAAAAACCCCTGATGCATCACCTGCCTAGCACGTCTATCTGGGGGCAAGGTTAATGCTGAGGTTTCACTTTTCTGCCCATCTCCTTGCAAATTTGAGTACAGTGAGAGGAAGGAAGAAAATGAGCTGTAATAATTAAACACTCTTGTTGTACGTCGGGATGTGTAGCAACAAAACTGTTCTACATTCTTCAGCGTCCTTGAAAAAGCACGCTGTGAACTGAAACTGCGAGATGGTTGTTGGTGAGGGCAAAGGGAAATGTCCAGCAGAGCACAGTGGTCCAAGCACTGTCCGGGAAAGCGAGCAGGCAGGGATAAGGGGCACAAAGAACTGCTGCTGCTGAGCCAACGAGCTGGCCAGCACTGGGAGCTTGGTCAGCAAACACGGCTTGATAAAAGCTCAGCAGAAAACAAGTGAACCCGAGGCTGCCTGGTTATCAGTAAATGGTAACAAGACAGCTCTGGGAGATGGAGGCAAGAGGGGCAGCGAGCTGAGGCAGGCGGCACCCCATGAGATTCGAAGCAGCTGCTTTCCAAACACAACCGAGCTGATGACACGTCTCCTCTGGTAACCCCCCAAACAGAGAACTGCAACCATCTAACACAAAGATGGGGTTTTTTTAAAGCATCAGCTACATCAACCATGTTTCCGAGCCAACCCTGCCAAGACAATACTCATGCTTTAAATGCTTCTGTGGAAGTAGAATAATAACAGGTCTTATAAAGCCACTTTTGTTTCAGAAGGGTCTAAAAACATTTCAGAAACATTTGCGCACTCAAGAACTGTTTCGCCTGACCCTGAACTGCAGGTGCCTGTGGGGTGAAAGACGGTGACCAGGGAAGAGCACAGAGCACACAGTGGCAGTTCACAAGACGAGGTGAAGAATATCACAATAACTGCGTGCTGCTTTGGTAGGAGCTTACGGCAGGGATGTGCGAATGAGGTTGCACGCTGAGATCTGTAAGACCCCAGGAGATGCAGAGCAGCTGCATCCCAAATGAGTCTGGCTTGATAAATTGATAGTTCAGAGGGAATTGAGGCAGACTGAACACAAAAACTCCGAGGAATCAGCACAGGATCTGAAGATCCTGATGTTACACTTTCCCAAGCAGCTGCACCTTTGATAGAGTGTACAATACATCATAGCATTAATCATGTCTGGAAAATGCTACACACACCTTGTGAGCATTACTTCCCGCGGCATCATCCCCACTGAAGGCTGCGGGGCTCCTGCACCGAGTCTGGCAGCAGCACAGCTCCAAATACGATGACTCTCCCACTGCCTTACAGAGATTTATCAAAAGCTGAGTGAGATATTAATCATGGTGATGCCGTGGATGTCTCCTTAAAATTTTCTTCACCTGCTGGAAAGAACCTTCTCTGTACCAAATGGCACGGTTTCTGCCTGGGCAAGGTCACCAAGCCAGAGGTGTGTATGTAAGCTGAGGTTATATGTAAGAGCCAAGGGTTGGTATTAGCAGACAATTTAGGCACCCATTGGACTCTTGCTTACCTGACCCGAGCTCCCGCTGAAGCCAGCGGGGGTTCAGTCGGTCCCTGCTGAGTGTGGCCATGACCGAAAGGAGAACTAAGCTTTAGAAGAGGGTTAAAAAAAGTAAGGCCAGGGATACACCTTCACAGAATCAACCAGGTTGGAAGAGACCCTGGGATCATCGAGTCCAACCATTGCCCTGACACCACCATGGCAACTAGACCAGGGCACTAAGTGCCATGTCCAGTCTTGTCTTAAACCCCCCCAGAGATGGTGACTCCACCACCTCCCTGGGCAGCCCCTTCCAATGGCTAATGACCCTTGCTGAGAAGAAATGCTTCCTAATGTCCAACCTGAACCTCCCCTGGCCAAGCTTGAGGCTGTGTCCTCTTGTCCTATCGCTGGTTGCCTGGGAGAAGAGGCCGACTCCCACTGCGCTACAACCTCCCTTCAGGTAGTTGTAGACTGCACTAAGGTCACCTCTGAGTCTCCTCTTCTTCTGAAGCTTTCCTTCAAAGCAGGGGAGGCAGCCCCTGAGGTGCAGAGCTACTAATGGCCCTCCAGAGTCCATAACTTTAGAAGTCTCTATGGCAAACGCATCCCCCCCACTGGCAGCCCCGCTTGTCCCCTGCAGAAGGCCACCATCCCACCCTGGTGCCAGCCAGGGGAGCCCTGCACAGCTGCCCTGAGCGCGCGGTCGGCACCAATGCAGCCTCCTCCCAGGACAACGGCATCCCTGCCACTGCAGTGCCCGCTCATGTCTGTGTGTCGTACGTACAAACGTACGTGAACGTTATTGCAAGGTGTGGGGGAAGTGAATTGCATCGAGTACTGAACCTTAAAACACGCCTAGTAATGACATTACAGCGTTCTCAAGAATTAATTTCTTTCCGTCTTCAGGTTAATGAGTCGAAAACAAAAGTATATGGTCTCAGGCAACAACAGCAACAAAAATATTTATCTAAAACACCCAATCTTTCCAATTGTCAGATTTATTTTACTCTTTTTACAATGCTAATGTGTAATGTCAGGCTGCTTATTTCAGGGAGAAGCACAAGGTTTGTTTTTCCGGACCTGAATCGGATGATGCCTTCATTTAATTCTGTTTGTTTTTCCCAGGGTGCATTCACCCTTACCTGCTGAATGGAGTCTTCTCAACCAGAGAGAGGGAAAACAAATTGAATTTTAATCAGCGGGTTTCTATTCTGATCACTGCTGGTCTACTTCCACTTTATAGATACCAATAAAATGTTAAAGAGAACATCACCGATGGATTTATTTTGATTGATTGCATCTGCCCACTCTCTTGCATTTTAAGGTACCTCATTACTGTACGTTCAAGAATTTCATTTCTTAGCATGTGTAATAAGCCCTAAACTTTAGATAGCTAATTGGTTCAGCTGGTGTTCCTGTGCCTTAGCTGAAAAGCCGATAAAAAGAAGCACAAAAAAGAAGAATATTAATAGTGCCTACTTTGTAAAGAAAAGCTTAGCAGCCAGTTTATGCTTTAATTAATACACGGAAAGCAAAGCATGCTGCCTTAAAAGCAGAGATTACCATCAGATTAAAGACTAGCTTGCAAGCTCTTTTTTTTTTTGTATCCCACACACATTTAGCTATTCATGTCCCTTATAGATTCTTTACCTCGGAGCTTGCACATTGTGAGAAAAAGACAACGACTTGTCCATTAAATTCTGTAGGAGTGAAAAACGTACAAGAACAGTTTAATTGTCATCTTTTACTAGAGGATCCTCTCTAACAATTGTCCTTACTAAAAGTAAAATCCATCGTTCAATTTCTCTCACCAAAGATATTTGCAAACGCATCAAAAATGAGGCAGTATGGGTTAAATGTTGATAATATGCCACCAAAATATAATAGAGAGTTTTGCTGTAAGGTGCTTTTAGGCATTTTTTGCTTCTTGCAGGTAGTGATTCGAATGAGCATCTGCCCTGGCGTCAGCAGCTCTTCCTGCTGCTCCTCCGCACGCCAGAAATTTCGGTGTGGGGCTGTGCTCTGGGGTCAGAAATTCGGCTGCACCCCCTGGAGTTAGCGGTGACCTCGGGGCGCTCCGTGGGACGGGCAGGACTGACTCCTGATGTTCATCTTCCAAGAGAGCCCAAGGGGCAGGCACAGACCTGTCCATCTCACACAGTGTGTGTATGAACCATGTATCTGCCCCCTCTCTGATGCCTCCCACAGGCAATTCACACATCCCCAAGCCCACGTGTTCTCTTTCCCCCCTGGATGCTCTGCCAGACGCAGGGGATAACGCCTGCTGACTGTCCAGCACGTGGACTCAGAAAGCAGGAGCTGTTACCTGGGCACCACTCACAGACTCACAGAATCAATGAGGTTGGAAGAGCCCTCTGGGATCATCGAGTCCAACCATTGCCCTGACACCATCATGGCAACTAGACCAGGGCACTAAGTGCCATGTCCAGGCTTTTCTTAAACCCCTCCAGAGATGGTGACTCCACCACCTCCCTGGGCAGCCCCTTCCAATGGCTAATGACCCTTGCTGAGAAGAAATGCTTCCTCATGTCCAACCTGAACCTCCCCTGGCAAAGCTTGAGGCTGCGTCCTCTTGTCCTATCGCTGGTTGCCTGGGAGAAGAGGCCGACTCCCACTGCGCTACACCCTCCCTTCAGGTAGTTGGAGACTGCACTAAGGTCACCTCTGAGCCTCCTCCTCTCCAGGCTAAACACCCCCAGCTCCCTCAGCCGTTCCTCGTAGGCCAGATCCTCCAGACCCTTCCCCAGCTTGGTCGCCCTCCTCTGGACTCGCTCCAACACCTCAACATCTTTCTTGAAGAAACTCCCTCGTAACTGCTGCGGCCACACGTCATGTAGCCCACGTGCAAGGAAATATATCCCCCCCCCCGCGTGACCAGACACGGAGCAGGACACTCTCCCAAAACACGACCCATGTCAGATTTGGGCTAAAATAAAACTCCCACACCCGTGCCCCCCAGAAAAACAAACCAGCCCTGCCTCTGCCACGATTCCCGTCCTGGCCACAGGAACCACACTCCAAAGGCACCATGTCCACAGTTTTCTACCAGGACGCCTGCCTGGAGCACCTCGAGGCGCTGAGATTTTGGGGAGGGAAGCATTTGGTTCTTATTTTCCTATTAGAGGTAAGAAAATACTATTATCTGGAACAAGGTGGTGCAGTGACCCACACTAGCCTATGACCACCTGGGGTGGCTAAGGCCAGTCCTCCACATGCCAACACCTCGCACACGAGGCAGCCGGCGTCGGGAGCTTGCTGGCCAGGCCACCAGGGAAAAGCTTCCTTTAGATTCATTTCTAACAAACAAGCCCTCTGGAAAATGTATTTTCTTGCTTTTCCTCCCTGGAAATGCCAACTAGGATTTTTAATGGGGTATTTGACTTGCTTGAACAAATGCAGGCTTCATTAGTTGTTATTTTTTCCCAGTGGCAGGCAGTGGTAAATCCCACACTGGACTTTTGTGACTGTGTCTGATAAATGTAGCCCAGAGCCCTAGTGCCATCTTTTAATAAGCACAAATCCTGCTGCTACACTGTTTTCTTGTTCTTTCTTCCAAAAAAAGAAATATCTGCTGATGTCTTATGCTTCCCCCCATCTTTCCTTTGTTGGTAGAAAGGCTCGTTTTTCCAAGACACCTGAGCTGAATGGGTATTATTTTCTATGCTTTCAAAAAAGGAACCAAAACACACAAACCAAACTTTGTCTTTATTAGCCAACTTGTTTCTTAAGACCCCATAATGACAGTAACTGTTTGTAATACCGGTGTAGCCCAGAAACCCTGCTATCAACACAACAGGCGTAAAATGTTGCTTTGCGGTGTCTGGGGATCATTATACCTCCTTACCTGCTGCAGGGTGGAAGTTACTGATGATTCCTGTCTACCACCTAACGTCAGGGATCACCTCTTGAAAGCATTTTTTTCTCTCCAGTGCTCTGTAGTTTTATGGGCTGACACACACTGGGAGAGTCCAGAGGGCAAATCTGCAATGCCGTACCACTTCACAGCGAACAATAATGTTTCTTTCCCCCCTTCCTGCTACGGAAGTGTTGGAGAACCGTCTTTTGAAAATGTGAGCTCTCCAGAGCAGGTTTATAGGACAAAGATGAGAAGGATGAAAGCTCTTATTTACTGCAAATAGTCTTCTGGGTCTGTTTTGCAAAGAACATGAATTTTTTTTGTACATGTACGTCATCCCTCAGAACACAAGGCAGAAATAAAACTTCGGAGAAAAGCGGCGAGTGCCATCGCTGAAGGCAGCATCAGTGAGACAGTAAATGGGGCATGCTCCTTGCCTTTCACTGCCCCTTTCGCTTGTGCTTTCAGCTGCACTTGGTCATCCTCAAAGGTAGCACAAGGCTTACAAGCTCAGCCTTTCCTTGGTTGGGAGAAAAAGCAGGTGAGCACATCGCCAAACGTCACTTACTCATGGCACTAAAATGAAGCATCTGTCAAATTAGACAGAATCACAGAATCAGTCAGGTTGGAAGAGCCCTCTGGGGTCATTGAGTCCAACCATTGCCCTGACACCACCCTGGCAACTAGACCAGGGCACTAAGTGCCATGTCCAGTCTTTTCTTAAACCCCTCCAGAGATGGTGACTCCACCACCTCCCTGGGCAGCCCCTTCCAATGGCTAATGACCCTTGCTGAGAAGAAATGCTTCCTAATGTCCAACCTGAACCTCCCCTGGCCAAGCTTGAGGCTGTGTCTTCTTGTCCTATCACTGGTTGCCCGGCAGAAGAGGCCGATTCCCACTGCGCTACAACCTCCCTTCAGGTAGTTGTAGACTGCACTAAGGTCACCTCTGAGCCTCCTCTTCTCCAGGCTAAACACCCCCAGCTCCCTCAGCCGTTCCTCATAGGTCAGACCCTCCAGACCCTTCCCCAGCTTGGTCGTCCTCCTCTGGACTCGCTCCAACACCTCAACATCTTTCTTGAAGTGCGGGGCCCAGAACAGGACACAGTACTCAAGGTGTGGCCTCACCAGTGCTGAGCTCAGCGGGACCATCACTTCCCCAGACCGGCTGGCTACACTATTCCTAATAGAGGCCAGGATGCCATTGGCCTTCTTGGCCACCTGGGCACACTGCTGGCTCATGTTTAGCCAGCTGTCGATCAGCACCCCCAAGATGATACAAGGATGGCCCTTGCTACAATTATCACCACTTGCCACCTGAGTTGACACACGCCTGGGGGGCGAAAGGCGGCCCCGGTACTGCCTGCAGCCTCGCACAGGTACAGACATCCCCACGCTGCCCCTCTGCAACACGAGCCAGACCCCCCAGGGTCTCTGCTGCGTGGCTGCTGTCAGAGATAGCCATGTAATCACACACCCAACGGCACTGGGGCACGTGCCTACACACCCCAGCTGTTCTGACAGTGAACAACCACCACATACACAGGTTCTTCACCTCATGGTTTAGCACTGCCTAAACAGAAAAGCAAACTGTCGAGCTATCTGGGAATACCTAAGGAACACGCCTTTACAAACGGATTAGCTTTCATACCTCAAGTATCGACATTTTGCGCTTCGTACCGGCACTGCCAGGTGTCAGCAGGTGTTTCGGTGAAGCCAAGTGTCAGGCGATGACGCACGGCCCCGCGTCCCACGAAGCGGGTCAATAAGCACAGAGGAGGTCAGTGTTAGCTCACCGTGCTAACGAACACTGGCATCTCACCTACAGCTGGCGTGGGTCTCACTGCACAACCCGACACTACGCTGTGCAGCCATGCCCCTGATCCTCTCCAGGAGCTTTTGCAGCTCCTGGCATTTCTGCTGGCAGGAACCGGTCGCCATTGAACTCCAGCAGGTACCAGTGCCTCTGCGCTGAACTATAACTATGGTTACGCACTTTTTGCCACCTTGTTTCCCAATGAAGCGGGTTTATGTCATCGGGGGGGTGTGCGCCTGTCTTCATGCAATAAGTGATCACTCTGCCTGCCCTCAGTGAGCTACAGCCGCGGTTGGAGCCCCCCACCACGGCCATGCCACCAGCCGACATGGCGGCCTGCTCCCCTTGGCCAGCGCCATCCCGCCCAGCCGCCGGGGAGCGGTCACCATTGACCAATCCCAGGCCCCACCTGGGCACCCAATCCAAACGGACACCACGGCCACCCAATCCGAACGCACGCGGGGCACTGTGGCCACCCAATCAGAGCAGGCGGAGCAGGGCGGCCGGGCAGCCCCCTCAGCAGGCCAAGGCGGGGAGGCCGAGCCTCCCCTCTCTCCTCAGCTCGTGGAAAATTGGCGGGTTGGGATTTCACCCTGGTGCCACTATCACAGAATCATAGAATTGTTAAGGTTGGAAAAGACCTAAAAGATCATTAAGTCCAACCATTGACCCAATGCCACCATGCCCGCTAAACCATGTCCTGAAGCGCCACATCTAGATGTCTTTTGAACACCTCCAGGGATGGTGACTCCACCACCTCCCTGGGCAGCCCCTTCCAATGTCTAATGACTCTTTCAGTGAAGAAATTCTTCCTAAGATCCAGCCTGAACCTTCCCTGGCGTAACTTGAGGCCGTTTCCTCTCGTTCTATCGCTGGTTACCCGGGAGAAGAGACCGACCCCCACCTCACCACAACCTCCTATCAGGTAGTTGTAGAGAGCGATAAGGTCTCCCCTCAGCCTCCTCTTCCGCAAGCTAAACAACCCGAGTTCTCTCAGCTGCTCCTCATAAGACTTGTGTTCCAAACCTTACAAGAGCATTTGGTGCCTGCTGTGAGAGCTGCTTCCATTCCATCATTGCTTCGCAGCCTGTAGAGGACCACAGAGGGCAGCAGATCCAACGCGGCTGAGATAACAGCGAGTCACACTCATGTGACTATCATGATTCATGCAACAGGGCAGTTTTATAACAGATTTTAATTCATTACCATTATTTTTTAAAATAAAACAAGACTATTACTGAGTAATCTGACTATCACTCATTGTTGATAGTCTTTGAGAAATCTGTCCCACATTAGTAATATCCACAACTGCTCAGCTGAAGCTGGTAGGACTACAAAATGTGTAGGTGTTCACCACAGGCATCTTAAAGGAAGTAACTTTTGGAAGAAAGAAATGCATCCTCATATTGGCTTTGATGGTCTTGTATCCTCCATGAACCTATTTTATGCTCTTGTGTTTTACAAAACCTTTTTTGCAAAAAAACCCCAAATTTCAAACACAAGGGCATCCAGGCAGGTGTCTCTTTACCTGTGTGTTCTCTGGACACACTGTAACAAAAGCCACCTCCAGTGAAATCAGATTTAATACATTAATGTGGATCCATAAAACAAAAAGTCGCACACTGTGCTAGCGAAGTTATTTATGGCACTGGAATCTTACTGATTACAGCAATAAATAATACAGTATGTATCACTGGGAAATAATAAAAAATCAGTTAATCCTGCTGGAACAATTCTGCTATTACTCTAATGCAGTAATTCCGTAGCAGCAGCCCTCACAGTTTCACTTTTCCAAGCATTAAGCCTCTACTCATTTGGTAATAATTTGGGGAAGATTCCCTTCTGCTGTTTGTCACGAGAGTGAAGCTGCCCCTTGCTAGTTCAGACCAGTGGGATTATAACTCTTCAGCAGTCCCACCATGACACCAGCAAGGTTTCAGCTTAATCCAAAGCCACAGTTCAATCGGTACCAATTGCTCCAATTTCTGTTGCAGTTTACTTAGGCTTAACGCTGGCCAAGTGCCGCAGCCTGAACCTGCTCACACCGCTCGGCAGCGTCCCACCTAAAGCAAACCCCACAGCTCTCCTTTACATAACACAGGCAGAAATCAGGAGAGACAAAACTGCTATCACTTAAGAAGAGAAAAAACAACAAAAACCCTCTCAGAGTGCTTGCTGGCCAGCTGATTTATCTCCACTGCAGCTACGGTGGAGATCTCCCTCCTCCTAAATGGGAGAGGAAAAACTCCCAACATACATATTTACATAAATTCTGGGCACAGGCATAACTGGGCCAGGTCCTCTACCTCTGCCCACCTCTTGTCATTTATATAGGCTCCAGGCTGTTTTCCCCTAATTTAGGGCTGGATGATGACACTGATGCACAGGCAGATTTTGGATTAGCAGTATCCTGGCAAAAACCTGCAAAACACGATGCCCAGTGTGCTAATTACCCTGGCAGGATCTGTGAGGCGCAGGGGGAGAGTTCCCCCTGCTGCACTGCGCTCTGCATGAGCCTCCTCTGACCACACACTCCTCCCGTGGATCTAGTAGGTAACTCCAGGCTATCCAGCAGCAGCACCAGTCGGGGAATGCCCTGGCATCAACTTCTGGCAGCCTGCTCTAAAGGTACAGCTGTACCTAGGGACATCTGGATAGTCAAGGGGACAGCTTCCTTGCATTCCCTTCAGTCCTGCGTTGCTAGGCTAAGACCAAAGATCTAGAAGATCATACATAGTACACCAGCATTCAGTGTATCTTGCCAGGAACCCATCCCATTTAAAAATATTCTCCAATGTTCTAGTACTCTGTTCAGTGAATACTAAATTTAGAATTTCTAGAAGCAGCTTTTGCGCTCAGACTGAGAGGTGAACTTACAACACGAAGAGATGTGGCTGCAGCTGTTCTTATTATAGAATCATTTTGGTTGGAAAGGACCTTTAAGACCATCGAGTCCAACTGTTAACCCAGCCCTGCCAAGCCCACCACTAACCCATGTCCCTCAGCACCACATCTACTCGGCTTTTAAATCCCCCCAGGGATGGTGACTCCACCACTGCCCTGGGCAGCGTGTTCCAATGCTTGACAATCATTTCTGTGAAGAAATTTTTTCCTGATATCCAATTCTTTTCAGGGTCTGCAGCAGTTCTGCAGTATCTGCCTCAAACTCACATCCACCTAGGAGCTCAAATGTGAGGCATTTGAATTTGGAAAATTTTCCCAATTGTCAAGCTCAGAATAACAGCACAACTGGTTTAATACTGGGCACCTTGTTGCTTCAAAATGTTCTGTATATCCACAGTGAACTGTGTGATTGTGGCAAGAGCTGTGGGCCCTAAGTTACAAGTGAGCTGTAGGTATGAAAATCAAGTTTGCTCTTCAGGTATAACTGTGATACAACTGGTTATCAGGGCTGCACCCATACACACATCCAGTGCTCTTCAGTCATCAGGTGGTCCAGGAACTCCCCAGCCAAGCACCTGCACTATGTCCAAGTTTTTGTGCAACATGATGAAGGGAAATGGGAAAATAAATCATAGAATCGTTTTGGTTGGAAAGGACCTTTAAGACCATCAAGTCCAACCGTTAACCCAGCACTGCCAAGGCCACCACTAACCCATGTCCCTCAGCACCACATCTACACGGCTTTTAAATCCCCCCAGGGATGGTGACTCCACCACTGCCCTGGGCAGCCTGTTCCAATGCTTGACAACCCTTTGGGTGAAGAAATTTTTTGTAATAGACAAAAGGTAAAGGTAGACTTTCCTCATCTCCTGGTACTTTTAATGCTCTTCTAATACTCTACTGACTCTTCTGTTGCTCCTCTCTAATTTCAATGGCCATCTCTCACTTACATTCCCTTGTGGAGGCAAAGCACTGAGAAGAACGATGTTTTGGGGTGGGCTCATCCAGTTATTTCTTTTTAATGTCTGAATACAAATGCAGTGGGGATATTAAGCAGATGTATAAACAACAGCACCCATTTTACACAGATGGGTGCTGTTCTGGCACTCTTTTATTGGAGCAGTTAACACTTGTAGTGATAGCAAACAAAGAGCTCTCTGTTTGAAGATGGTTTATATTTCCTCTTTAAACAGTAAGGCTGCATAAGGACTTTTCTAATGACAGTTTTTCTTAGTAAATCATATTGCTTTTGTTTTCATTCTCAGGGCCACTGTCATTATGTGCTTCATGAACAGGATTTGCTTTAACCGTCCTGATAAAGCCCTGTAGAGTAATAAATGCAATTCTTGCAAATAACAAACCAATCTGAACTGTTCAGAAAGCAAAACTCTTCATGAATGGAAGCATATAACCCAAAATATTCACCACCATTTGTTAGTAGAATAATCAGACACTTACCCGTAGCTTCAGAAGCCTGCCTGTTGCTGTCTCAAGTTCTCCTCCTTTCAACCTTCAGAACTCCCACTGTCAAACCCAGTCACCACTATTATCACCTTTTTTGTTTACCTGTATCATTTGCAGCTGTGTGGAGCTTCTAATTTGTCTTACTGTCCTCAGCTGGGGGAGGAAAAGACAGTAAACAGCTCCTGGAAAACCCTTTTGATACCAGCCTGCCTGTTCATCCCTCAGAGGTTTTTAGGCATCTTCTCAAATAATTGTATTCCATTTAAGGAACATCCAGAGAGGAGCACTTAGGGCCACCCTGAGACATTTTGGCACCCATGGGAGGATATTAATTTGGTTTTCTTCGCCTGCTGAAAGAAGCTAGAACAGGTAAGTGGAAAGGCCCCCCCCACAAGCTTTGGATTAAGTAGAGGATTCACCCTGTTGGGAGGCTTTACTGTGATCAGCTCCTCATGTTTTTACTGTGTCTCCTGCCCTTTGGTGTCCTCATGTTGTGCTTGCTGTGCTCTGTGCATTCCCTCAGCTTTAGCAGCTAGCTTCCAGTATGGAATACAGCCACAGGAGAAATGTGAAGAGAGCATTTTTGATCTAAAAATGTTGAAGTTCTGTTATCCAAATAAAAGTGTATTGTTTAGAAAAAGCTTTGAGAGCTTCAAGGAGAAAAATAACTGAAATTTTGTTCCGTCTGTCTCTTACTGGGGACTAAGTTTTATACTGTATAAATTGTCTAAGAATCAACCAAAATAAAAATGCAGCTATTCCTGTTTGTATAGAACTGACAATAAGGGGAATGTGTGGAAAGCAGAAGGGATTGTGTCCTGTGTTATGAGAGCGACCTAAACTTACACAAGGAATGTGTATTAGACGAGCTTTGTTACTGGAGTAAGGGAAACAACTTGTTGGATGCACACTCCCAGGCAACGGGAGAAGGACCGTGGCTGCTGCACACCTACGTGTGCTTCCAGCCCACGCACGCACAAGCAGAAGCATAAATTCTGTCACTGTGGTTTGTGTGCTGATTTCCCGTGGGCTACACCAGCTGCTAGTCCAGAATCACGTCAAACCAGCATTGCCACTGAGACAAACGGCCTTCGGTCCCTCCAGCACCAGCTATTCGCTCCTGCTCTGTTTCTTACTCATGGTGGTACAACCATTCTCTGGCTATTTAGGGAATTAACCTGGAGACCTATCCTCGTTAAAATGAACCCTTGTTTTCGTCGGTGATTTTAATCAGTTCCATTTGCTCGATCCAGTTTAGTACTACCAAAATACTGGTCTGTATCTGCATGATCAGAATTTGTCTTTTGCAACAGAAAGTAAAGGGAATGCTTCAGTGGGAGGTTCAGGTTGGACATCAGGAAGCATTTCTTCTCAGCAAGGGTCATTAGCCATTGGAAGGGGCTGCCCAGGGAGGTGGTGGAATCACCATCTCTGGAGGGGTTTAAGAAAAGCCTGGACATGGCACTTAGTGCCCTGGTCTAGTTGCCATGGTGGTGTCAGGGCAATGGTTGGACCTGATGATCCCAGAGGGCTCTTCCAACCTGATTGATTCTGTGAATAATGATTAGTCATAACTATTGTGAGATATTTTTCAGGGAGTGACGTTTCAAAGGTGGAGGAATGTGACAGATGTTTGACTTCATATCTGATTCTCGGGCTTCATTGGAGGGTTTCAGGTGGGGCTGCTGTCATTAAGGAACCTACAAACTCCAGAATCCTTCTGAAAATGTAAACTTTGCTTTACTGTTAAGTAAATTTAAATGCATATTTACACGATTAAAGGTTGGCAACGGAGTCAAAAAGAAAGTTCACTGTCACTAGAAAGAATTTTAGAAGGAGATAAAAGCTGGATTCAGAGCTCCTGCACACATTTGTAACCCCACTGCCATTGATTAGAAACTGTCTCAAAGCTGTTTCTTGGACTAGTAAAGATTAATGTGATCAGAGCGATGTTTACTTGCAACCCGAGATGAGAGCAGCAAGAAGCAGTCTCAGACTGATAAAGACTATGACTGCCTCTTGTCAGGAAATGTCTCCCACAATTACGAATGCACATTTTATGCCTGCTTCATAATTTTGGAGGATTGTTTTAACCCATAAGCGCATGCTTTTCCTCCAATTATTTTTTCTTCCTTTTTTATCAATACGTTTTGCTTTAGCAGTCTGAAATTCCTATTTTTATCTTTTAAAACCAGCCTTACACAGACATGCTGGATTCTGAGCGGAACTGATAAAACCACAGAAATTCAGAGATAACGGTAAAATTTGCCTTATGTGTTTTTTATTCTTCTCCCTCTGCCAAGCTTGAAATGCAAATTACGGGAACCTGCACAATGTAGCGCTTAAAGATAAACAAATGCAGTTTCAAGTCAAAAATCTCGTAAGAGACAAAACACGCTACAAGGATTCCCGGCTCAGTCCGTGCGTCTTGAGCTCTGAAATGCCCCAGAAGGCACCAATCTCACGTTTTGTCCGGAATGTGACATGTCAGAACAATCTCTGCAGCAAATTACTGCACGTACTGGCTATGTGACATTTATCTAAAGTGCCCAGTTGCTAACTGGCACTTTCTCCCCCTTATTATTGTCTGTATTCAGCATTAATAAAATTCCTGATGTTTTTGCTATTATGCATCTCATTTTATTTCAGCCACCAGCCTAGGAATTTCCATTAGTGATTTTTTTTCTCCAGATTCCATATGCCAAAAGGTTGAAGGCGAAATGAAAGCCGTCACCTTGCTTTTCAAACCACATCCACTTCTGCACGAGAGGCAAGAGGAACTGCCTGGCTTGCCTGGGTCTACCCCTTTCGACAGACTGTTGAGAAAGGTTGGAATTTTTCTCACAAAATATGCAAAGATATGGAAAATACGCTCCAGAGGAGCAATTCAAACTTTTTTATCTGTTGCTGAGTTCTCAGAACAATTTGCTGAATTCAAGTGTAAGGGTGAGGAGAACGTTCAGGAAATGGCTGAGGACGATGCCTGCTGCAAAAGGTAGGTCTCACCTGGCAGAGTCGGGATTGCCGAGTGCAGAATCACGTTGTGCCTCTCCTGGCACATTCACATCCTAAGTCTGTGACGATGCTGAGCGTGGCCAAGGATCACTTGGAAGTTATGGCCTCACCGAGCCTGCTCTGGCAATCCCTCTGCTACAGAGGCGCTGCTGTCACCAGGGAAATCACAGAATCACAGAATCACAGAATCAATGAGGTTGGAAGAGCCCTCTGGGATCATCGAGTCCAACCATTGCCCTGACACCACCATGGCAACTAGAACAGGGCACTAAGTGCCATGTCCAGTCTTGTATTAAACACCTCCAGAGATGGTGACTCCACCACCTCCCTGGGCAGCCCCTTCCAATGGCTAATGACCCTTGCTGACAAGAAATGCTTCCTAATGTCCAACCTGAACCTTCCCTGGCCAAGCTTGATGCTGTGTCCTCTTGTGCTGAGGATTTGCATGACTCCATCCATCTTCTCTCTGCTCGGTCATCACTTGCTCTGTCGGAGCCCCAAACAGATTTTAGGCTTTTCTCTACAATGAAAGTCCCTGATATTGCCTGCCCTCCTCTCTCTCACATCATCTGAAGTTTGCAGCAAGTTGGCCAGCAAGCTGCTCGGTTGGCCGGCAAGCTGCTCATGAACTGGAGAGCGTAACCCAGATCTTCTCCAAGTTGCACGTGTACACTGCACCCAGGAGAGGGACTGCAGCACAGGCAGAGACAGCGGCAAAGCTCGGCAGCCAAAGCCTGTTGTGGTGCTCGTGGATGAAGCCTGTGCTGCCACGAGCTGAAAGCATTCTGCAGTTGGCTTTTACACACAGAGCTGCCTGTGAATGGTCTGTGTGTTAGTGAGCAACGTGCAGCGGAGTCTTTTGTTTAGGTATTGCTGCTACACAGGGCATAAGGTCAATAATCTTGACAATGTATTTTGGCCTTGCTTTTGTCTTCTTTCTCTCAGGTGTCTGCGTTTTTTGTGAGTACACAGGCTGTAAGTGTATGTTTGCATTTTCAGGATGCTAATAGAACAGGTCAGGGACAACTGGTTTCATTAGACTACGATATCTGAACAGCTACTTGATGCCTATTGGACTTGCTTTCTTTCCTTTCTGTGTTATATTTAGCTGTGACCTTGAATTTTGTTTTCTTTTGTTCATTTGTTCCAGAAAAGGATTTTCTCTCTCCCTATCTTGACAACAACTGGAAATGGAATTTTTTTTTTTTCAAACTCATACATGAGCACAGTACATTTCCTAACAAAATGTCACGAGCGTACAGCACTGGGCTGTCCACCAGAGAATGATACCCTCTTTCTCATACTGGCTACCTAATATTCCCTTTTTCCTTTAGCTGGGCTGCTCCTTGAACGTGATTTCGTGTTAAACAGAGTTGCTCTAAAAAGCCACAGCTGAGAAAGTACAAAGAGTTCCCTTTTCCTTTACTGACTTTGCTTTGTATTTTGCATTATTTTTGTTAAGGACTCTGTATGTGCAGCAAGAGAAACTTGTAGAGTCACAGGCCTCAGCCATGAGACTGGCACCACATCTGCACAGGGAAGTCAGGAAATGTAAGAAGTCCGTCGAGGAGTTGAAAGGGACTATTTCCAGTAGTGTGGGGTGGGCAGCAGCAGCTGGCACTGCATCGTTCTTCCACCTGCCAAGAGGCTGAAGTTCTTCTTAACACTGTAGTGTCATCTTCAGATAGCAGCTATAACATACAACATAAAATGTTTACTCGTCATCCAGCTTTGCTCCTCTGACTTGCCCTGAAAGGTGGCTGCTTCTGGAACATACATAATTTTTTTCTCTTGAACAGAAACTCAGAGTAAACAATAAAAACGTATAAAAGGAGCGGCAATAGGTAACACAGAGCTGAAAAATTGTTTCTCTGAATATTACAAGAATACACCTATGATCAATGATCCTTCCCTAGTATTGTTTGCCCAGAAACATGGTCCACCAAAGCCGGTTAAGTTACTTCTAAGGTTTTTCTTATCCAAACCTTTTCTCTAAACCGGAGCTCCATCAAGATACCACCAGCCATGATTAAA
The DNA here is from genome assembly GCF_013368605.1 of Nyctibius grandis. NCBI lineage: Eukaryota > Metazoa > Chordata > Aves > Nyctibiiformes > Nyctibiidae > Nyctibius > Nyctibius grandis. The sequence continues at coordinate 49,188,318 of NC_090665.1, read as the reverse complement.
AATATGAAAATGGTCAAAGGTAAAAATAATCACAGAATCAATGAGGTTGGCAGAGCCCTCTGGGCTCATCGAGTCCAACCATTGCCCTGACACCACCATGGCAACTAGACCATGTAGACTTAGCTACAGGTATTTTTTTTCTCAGAGTATCTTTGACTCAGTTGTAACTGAAGAGAGCTGGAGGCAGACCCTGATGAAGAATTCCCGCGGCCCCACGGCACCTGATTATCTGACACGGCACCATCAATGAATGTGCAGAAAGCACCATTTGTCTCCCATCGCCATAGCAACCGATAATTTTGATCCATGTATGTGTTTGGCACCCGTGTTTCCATGGCGAGACTACGGCATCGTGCAGCAGGAGGAATCGCCCCGCTCCGGTCCCGCTCACCCGCTCTGCCGTGCTGAAGCAGCCGGACTGTGGGTTTCTGAGAAAAACCCATGAAAAAAGTCAGGCTCGTGGGAGCTCCTCAGATCTCCTGCATTATCTCACCCAAAACGGAGGAGCAGCCTGGCATTTTACTAATCTTCGGGGCATGGAGCAAAGGACACAGAGGAGAGGTCAGCAGAAAGTTGAGGTTGTTCTTCAGTGCAAACACAAGCCCAGGAGAAAAAAAACCACACATAAATCTCAGGATAAAGAAAAAATAATTCTAAAAAGATCAGACAATTCCTCCTTCTTCTTTCTTTCCTTTTCCTGCTCCATAAATCATATTATTTATGTAATGGAGAACAATAACGCAAGGCAGATTTAGAAAACATCTTTTCCTGTCAAAGAGTAGAATGATTGATGCTGTGCAAAAACAGTATCTAAGTAAGAAAAAAAAAAAAGCTTTCAGGGATGATTTACTGAAATCCACTGAAAGACTGGATTTGGATGCTGAAAAATACCAACTATTCAGACTAAATTAATGAATTAAATATTTGAGAACGGCCTTGAATAGTTAGAACTGAACAGAAGAAAAAAAAATAGCATAAGATTGTCTTCAGTTTAGACCCACTCTCCATATTATAAATAGAAATGATTTAAGAATAACAATGTAGCCCAAATATCTCAAGACAGAAGAGAAGCCTTCAACTTCGGCAGTGGAACTCTTATCAGGCTGCCTTGGCATTTGTATGACAATGTATTAGCACGGCACCGGAATAATAATTCTTCGCTGATTGTAAGCAAACCATTTTTCTAAGGCTTGTGTTCCATTCTCTTTAAAAGATAAAGCCCTGTGAAGTACCATACAATGAACATACATTGCAAGAAGTGTCTAACAGGATTTGGATTTACACAGTGCCTCTCGCACTCGGGCTGTCCCCAAGTACGTTGCTTTAATGCAATAAGTCGGAAGCTTGTGGTGCTGTGAGCGTGTAGGCACACACCGACTGCCACTACGCACTAGCTACGGCTCGCACAGAGGACTGAGGATCTTTTTAAAAATGAAAATGAATAAATAAACACCAGCTTTGGAGCTGGCACTGGAAAGCTGCTTGTGAGTTGATATTTCCATCTAAAGAATCAGCTCTGCAGGCAGTTATTCCCCTGAGTCAGTGTTACCTGCGTAGGCAAGAACAAGCAGTGATAGACCCTAGGACTGGCACGTCCCATCTCTGCTGAAGGCCAGAGCTGGGTTCTGACCTCTCATTGCTGAGGGACTGAAATGGAAATCTGAGCTTTCCCTTTGAACCATTTGTTCAACCACATTCATGTCAGCTTTTGCTGAACCAGTTCAGGGTCTTCCTGCGGTGCTGGGACTCGCTTGGTCTGACTGTGAAGCCAGAGCCAGCCTGAGCTCTGCTGAAACCCTCAGCTCAAGGACTTCTTCCATCAGGGTACCAACGATGGGAGAGGGAGTGGGGAGCAGCGGTCAGCTACGCAACGAGGGACAAACCCATGACATGCCTTCTTCTGGCTTCTCTCGTCATCAGGAATTTCTGGGTGTATTTGTTAACGTCCTTCCCCCTGCCACCTGAGCAAGTTGTAGCATATTGTTTTAAATTGCCCGGATGGTTTTATTGCCTGGTTTCTCCCGGGCAACTAGCAATAGGACAAGAGGACACAGCCTCAAGCTTCGCCAGGGGAGGGTCAGGTTGGACATTAGGAAGCATTTCTTCTCAGCAAGGGTCATTAGCCATTGGAAGGGGCTGCCCAGGGAGGTGGTGGAGTCACCATCTCTGGAGGGGTTTAAGAAAAGCCTGGACATGGCCCTTAGTGCCATGGTCTAGTTGACATGGTGGTGTCAGGGCAACGGTTGGACTCGATGATCCCAGAGGGCTCTTCCAACCTGGTTGATTCTGTGATTCTGTGAAATGCGATAAATTACATCCCAAACGTGACTCGACTGACTGTTGTTACTGTGATGGAGCAGAGGCTTTCCTCAAAAAACAAAAAAAAAGAGCATGAGAGCGGTATTTTTTTTTTAAATGCCAAGTCTTGTGCTCAGAAGTCTGTACCCCTGGCACTCGCTGGCAGCACGGGCACAAGGCACAGAGGAAGGAGATGGAAAGGCTGGCCAGCAGCTCATGGCCTCTGGCAGGGCAAGGGCTGTCCCCCACCCAGCCAGGCAAAGGGCAGAGGTAGTTTTGCCTTTCCTGAGAACTGGTAGCAATGCTTACTAATTTGAGATATTTGTCCTTGGCCAGCTGAAGGATAGATGAGAAATGCGTGTCTTGTCATCTTGCCGTGAATATTTTGGGAGCTGCCTAGCCCAAAATGTTTCTTCTTTTTCTTGCTCAGATTTGAAGCCTTGGCAACACACAAAGAGCGCGTTCATTCAAAGCCTTTTCCATAGATCTTGCCTGGTTGAAAATATGTTTCATAGATTAAAACATAAACTAATTCAAAGCTGCCAGCTCTGTGTTTGTTGTGACCCAAATCATTCTGTGATGCTCCTACTGCACAAGATCACACAGACCAGCATCCTTCCCGCAGGAACAACGCAAGCACGGCTGTTCAGCGTGTTACCACACGCTTTTTGCATTAAACCCCATCCGCCCGTGCTTTGAATCGTCTGCCTGTGATCTTCACACATTTCCTGCTCTGAATCCAGCCTCAGAGGTGGTGGCAGCTCTGTCGTGCCGTACACAGAACGTGGCAGCGTGATTTCAGAAAAGTCTGGGTGAGTTGCAGGGTGGTGAAGTAAAATATTGTAAACACGTTTTCCACTTTTCTCTGTTGTAAATCATCACATTGAATTATATTTCTACTGGGAGTGAGGCACTCCTGTTCTTTGAGATACGCAGAGAAAAAAAGCTAGTGAGAAAAAAAGCATGAGATGTGATCAAACGCAGTGCTGTTGGTGAGGAACACCGGAAAGCACTCACAAAACTGAGGGGGGGCAAAAAACGGTGGCTAAGCTGTGGTGTAGATAAATGTAAGGTGAGGGATATAAAGAGGAAAACTCTGGACGTGGTGACGGGATGATGCTGAGCTCAGAACGGGCAGTTACAATTAGGAACGAGCCCTTACAGCCATCTCAGACAGTTCTCTGACATCACTGCCTGGCAAAACCAGACAAAAAAGCCACCAAACTGGTGAATGTCATCAGAACGGCCGTGGTGAACAAGGCAAATGCACCCTGTGCCATGACAGCCACCTTGGGGCACCCACTTCTCATGCACTACGTGTAGTGCCAGTCTCTGCATTTTAAGGACGTAGCAGACTTTGGGAAGGCACAAAGAAGGGCAGCAGAAAACATCGGCAGAGCAGAACAGCTGCTGGGGTTCTTAGTCTGCCTGAGGAGAAGGCAGAAGGAGGAGGGAGCGGAGGTTTACAGAACCTGGAAGGCAGTGAATGAACTGGACATGGAGCTGCTGTTCAGTCACACACAACCAGGACTCCGAAGCAGCCAGCAGGACTCGGAGGAGGTTGGTTTAAAATAGATAAAAGGACATTTTTCTTCACACGGCAGGTCATGAACCTCTGGAACCTGGTGCCACAGGAGACCCTGGAGGCAAACAGGATCAGTCAACTCTGAAAAGGATTAGACAAATTCACGAACAGCAGGTCAATGGCTACTAAAGATACGAGGAAGGGATTGCACTTCTAACATCCCTCATACAGCTCTTCTATATGCTGGAGGAGTACAAGGCAAATAGGCAGCAAAAACTGGTAAGACTGAGATGCTCTTCTTGAATAGCATTGCCTGCTGCCGCTGCAACAGACCATAGACTTGGCTGGACACACCATTACACCGACCCAGAAGGGCATTTCTAACAGTGTTATGTTTTTATCTGATTGCTTAAGGATTGGCTGATCCTAAATTGTAAATGTGGGTCCATCCTACCCCACTTCAGACACTGACCTTGGGTACGGGCGAATCACCCACCACAAGCACCTCTTTCTCCTCACTGACTACAATGCTAGTGTAGACTAGACAACCAGCTTTCAGATGGCTAAAGTTAAATGAGATCAATCCTACTAATTACACTAGTTCCAATGTATCTGAAACTATGAATCAGTCCCACAAGATCATTAGATTAGTTCCCAAATTGTCCCATACTTTTCCCAGCCATATACTTCCACCTCTTCCCACCACCCAACATCCTAAATCTCCCATGCCAGGTTTTCTGTGTCTCTCACATCAGATGAGTTTACGTGCAGGAGTGAGGTCAGACAGCTCCATGCCTTACTGTCGACGTCTTACTGCACATCATGACGCCATCCTTGCAGCTCTGCCTCTCGCATTTCACTCTAGGTAACTTGTAAATTGTCGGTACACTTAAATTGTTCACAGAAAGCTCCACACCCTGACTAGAGAAACTTTAGATACCTGAAAACTCAACCAGTTTCAACAGTTACTCTTGGTCATCAGTTGGGTAAAAAGGGATGGGACAGTAGGAGCAGTGCACTGCATAATTATAAATCAATTCTTGTTGACTTTGAGCTTTGGGTAGGGTATGTACTGTCCTTTCCAGGTTGCAAAAGGGAATGTGACATGTTCCACCCAGCAAGGTAAGAGGAGGTTTATGAATTGTTCCCCGTTTGGCATAGAAGGTCACAACATGACTAAAATTACAAGCTGCTGTTCTAAAGCATTCACTACAGTGGAACATGATAACCTTATAGGAGAAATCCGGTAGTCTCCTATTAGAAGGTGAAATAAAGGAGGTATTCGCTGTTAAATGCCATGTATTTTTCAGCTCTTCATTGACTTTTTGTAGGAGTCTCTAAAAGCTGTAGGAACTATACCTTTAAGGGAATGAGGAATTTACTGGCTTAATCAAAACAAGAATTTTCTGAGCGTCCACGCCTCCTATGCTCACTTTATATCATTCAATTTATATAACTCGGTCGGAAAGAAGGGGAAGGTGGAAAGGAACAGCTGAAGTTGATACGGGACGGAACGCAGATTATTACTCAGCATTTCTATATGCAAAATACATGCTGTAAACTGCTGCTAATGACAGCTAATGAACCAGGTTGAGAGAGGTAACGCAAACAGTAAACAATGTTGTTACAGCAATTTAGAAATACCTTTTATTAAACATTAAAAGCAGCTGTTTAATGATAACATCATTATGAAGTGAGTTGGATGATGAATTCACAGTTTAGTTAGTTTGTGGCTAAGTAGGTACCTTCTGAGGATCTTCCTGGGCATTCCAGAAAGCACAGGAGTGTGGATTTTCTTCAGAACAACTCTTTTCTCATCCTACATTAGCCTTAGAATCACAGAATCATAGAATGGTTTGGGTTGGAAGGGACCTTTAAAGATCTTCCAGTCCAACCCTGCTGCCAAGGGCAGGGACATCTTTCACTAGAGCATCTTTTACAGTTCGTCCTGGACAACTATAAATATACACATTTAAATTCCATTCTAATTCATGCTCCATGTGATTCTACCAAATATCTCTGAGCCTGCATGACACAAATCTGCAGCTGCTGAGCAGTAACTTTGGTTTCTTTATAGCACGGTATTAGGAACCAACAGACCTGGAAGTCACTGCCTCGAGAGCAAGAGAGCGAACAGAGATGCTCAGACTCACCTTCCTCTGCGTGTTACTTTAAGATCTTCAGAAGAATATGTTCTACAAGCATTATGTATTATTATTTCTGTGGTACCTGCCTTGCTTCGTGTCCTGGTTTGGCCTAAAACAGGCCAATTTTCCTTTCAGCGATTTTTCCTTTCAGCTAAGCTTCTTCTAAGCAACTGCACTTTCTGAAGCTAACTGCATGTTTTGCAGACAGTGTCTGCTTCTGGGACTGACAACGCTCGGAGTTTGTAGGTACCACTGAGGTCATCCCTTAGATCTGCTCATCCAGCACATCAGGTTTTGCACGTCCTTGGCGGCGGCAGGACCCCAGTGAGCAGCTCTGGCACATACCCTGCTTCTGCAGCGGCGTTCAGGTCCCTGCCGCGGGCCTCGGCCAGGCTGCAGGAGCAGAGCTGCATTATGTGCTGGTTTTCCACAAGATTTATACACAATCTCTATCTCTTCTAGCTAAAAACAAATGGCTTCACTTTACCTGTATTAGTCTGATGTGGATATTAATCTCTAGAAGCATCCACACAGAGTCTATCACCTCCAGGCACCTACCGTTAACACACGGAGCATTGAATCATAAGCAGCTAAAATCAAAACACACTGAAAATAATCCTTTTTTCTCTTCTCATTCATTCCTTTTCTCCCCAAGCTCAGAACTTCGTAAGGCATTACGTGTCATGCCTTTGAGGAGGACTTCTTTGGTTCTTATAGGTCTCCAGTTTTCAGATTTGTATCTTCTGACTTCTGTGAGAACGAAGCTTGAAATATAAAGATTTCTTAAAGGCAGGATTTATATTTTTTTAACTAAGACCCAAAGAACAATATCTACAGTTTCTTGGGGATAAATGACCTTTAATAATCTGTCAGGCTATATTTGAAGAACATGCAAACATTTTCCAGAAAACTATTCTTATGGATAACTGCCCCCCCTTGGATTTCATTGAAACACATTCATATTTCATTGCCACAGATGCCCAGGCAGCTGTGTAGAAATCCATCAGTGGTTGAAGCTGCTGAAACATAACTGATAATCAGCTTGCTGGGAAAATAAAATAAAAAAAAGCTCAATCCTGGAATAAAGGATATGCAGATGACTTTCATTTTAGTGAAAAAATACAGATAGAATGAAACAACAAAAATAGAATAAATTCTATTTATTCTTGGATCGCCCGGTCCAAGCCCTGCTCCGGCTGCCCACAACTGCCGCCAGCCAGGCTTGAGTATCTCCAACAACGGAGACCCCACAGCTGGTTTGGGCAACCCTTTCCAGTGTCCGACTGCCCTCACAGTAAAAATGTATTTTCTAGAGTTTAAGTCTCACATTTAAGCCACACACACAGCGCCATACAACAGAATAATGCTTTATATGATGAAAAATACACATTTGCTTCATGTATTTCTCATTCCTATATTTGAATGTCCTCAGTTTATGATAAATTTCAATGCATTATTTAAAAATAGATTCATTATTCATTTTAACTCCTTTCAGCACATCCTGGGACTTTTTAAAATTAATTACTAAACCACTTGCACTGTGCAACTGAAATTTACTTGTATTTGAAGCTCACCCATAATACAATCAACATAGAGCAGATTGTTGCAAGCAGCTTATACAAAGAAAATGGCTTTTCTGCTGTTGGGTTTGAGGTAGGACTGAGAATAATACATTGGCCAAGTTCTAAAAAACTAAGATGACTTGGCTGTGGAGGTAGCAGTACAGGTCTCTTTTGTTACGTGCATTCACACACACATCCACACTACTAACACTCGTACTACACAGTCTTTTTCAGACAAACAGTTCATAAACTTGACAATTTATTTATCTAATTTCCACCCTTTCAGTTATGCTTAGGGTCTTCTGGAAACAACATTTATTTTCATTTTTTTGTTAATTTCTAGGCAATGTAATGTTTCCCAAAGTTAACACCAGCAGTAGCAACTGCAAATGATGATGCATAGTCAAAGTTCAACCCATCTGAGTGCATTGAATATATTTTCCTGTCCTCAGGCGTGACTCAGCCCATCACCGCCTCGACCATAATCAAGTAGCTAATGGATTAGCAACGCCGCAACAGCCAATTACCGGAACATCAATATTTTCATGCTTTGAAATATCAGAGGTCACAGAGAAAACACAGAGAAATATATGTGCTTTTAAATCATGGCTTTGATTGTTACCTCATTTGAAAGAGTAATTAATTACCAGTACGTATTAGTGTACATAATTATAGTTAATTATGGTGTATACATCTGTAAAACTTCTGCTTTATCCAGATAGTTCACTTTAACCACGCAGCACTTTGCCATTGCAACCAGGGGATCTTTATGAACAACTGTAGATAATACTGTGGTACATATTTATTGCTTCTGCAACAGCTACTGTATCATTTTCTGTATTTCCTTCTTAGTAAGATAAATATTTCTGGGAGCTCTGCCCTAGCCATATGCGAATTATTTCAGAGATCCACTCCATTTGCATGATGCCTTACATCTGACAGCCCACAATGAGTAACAGAAATTTCTTCTGCATAAACAACAATAAGCCCGTGGCAATTATTGCTGTCTTTATTGATACACGCCAGATCGTTTCCTCAAACATGCCAGCAAATACAAAGCTTTTTGTGGGGGATAACAGGGAGATATTTTCATTATTGATGAAAAGTGACTGTAGTACAATAGGAACGTAAGTTAGCCTACAACAAAGTACCTAAATAACAGGTAAGCTTATCCATAAATCACGCTTGTGCTCTTTGCCCACATTAGTATACTGAGACACTATACCCCAGGTTTACCCCTCAAAAAGCTATATGGGATGAAATAAATTTACACAGCAAAATATAAAATAATAAAAAATAAAATTTACACAGCAAAAAGGCTGACTACGTCGGATATATCTAGTTGAAGATATTTCAGACTAGAGTTATTCTGAAAATAACTCTTTTCAAACTTATCCTTGCATTTCAATGGCACTGAAGTCATTTGTGTATAAAGTTTGTAGACAAATCTGTGACAATTTGACTTTTACAGTGTCAGTTATTGTTGTTTGCAATCAAGTATACAGGGTTTGATCTTAAGAAGCAGATGGTTTGGGGAAACACAACAGCTTTTACATCAGAGGTCAGGGTCAGGTCTGAAGTTCCTCCCAAATGAGAACAGTATTTCTCTGTCATTCCCAGTTCTTTGCCTCACTTGAGCCAGATCTTCCATCTTCTCTTGGTCATTTCACAGACCTTCTCAATGAATCTCTGCCCCTCATTTAGAGGGAGTCATCTTCTGCCTTGGTTCTCCTCCGAAACTCTCAGTCCTCAGAGCTATTCACGTGGAGCCCATGACCTTTCCTAGCGTCACCGCAGGAATCAGCTCTTCCCACAGTCTCTTCAGCAGCACAGTCACCTCCAGAAGGCTGATGTCCTCCTTTAGACCACTGACCTCAGGTTAAAATTTCCAGAGGACTCTGTAAACCCCACTTAAGTATGTCTTTACCTTCACTTGAGACTGTCAGACCCTGCCAGAAGACCCTACTCTGCACACAGTGCTCACTGCACCTTGACAATGACATGTACTCCTGACCATTTCTGAGGCATCCATTGCACATAGCCATTAATGACTTCTTCCAAAAAATCCCTTCCGAGAGCCTGAGGTCCCAGCAGGTAGCATCTTCACAGGCAGAGTCTGGGACGTGGTACCGCGTCCCCCATCCTCACTCTGATTAAGCAGTTCAGTGCGTTCCAATCAAGTCAGAGCGCTGGCGTGAGAGCGCACAAGATTTTCTCTTTAAGCTTTGCAATTAGCTCCTGTTAACTTTACTCTGAGAACAAGGTTTAATCAACTGTATCATTGCTTTGTGTGGCTCTTCATAAGTATGGCTGATTGACTGACTCACCCTTTCCTTTACTCATCTGACAAATAAATGAAATGGGGACAGCCGCTGTCATGAGAGATGGAGGATTAGCCTACGGCACCAACCGGAGATGCTGGGTAGGGTTGACCATCTTAAATGGAATCAACCTCCAGCTCCCTCAGCCCTTCTCTTCCAGGCCACCATCCTCTGGCTGGGCAGGAGGCTGTGCTACTTCCACAGAGCTGCTCTGCAGGACTCCACCGTCTAATGAGCAGAGGTCAGTCCATGACTGGCCAGCAGATAAGACCGATCTCCTGCCAGATCTCCTTCAGTACTCGTAGTTTACAACAGATCTCCCGTTAATCTCAGTGGAACTGGATCAGGCTCAAGAAATTGTGCAGCCACAGGAGACACAGAGGTTCCTGTTGGAGTAGGACACGAACCAAATCCCACCCCACAACTGCCTTTTCTCCTGATGTTCCCCAGGGGCCCTTGACACAGGCAGTGGCATCAGCAGCTCCTCAGGCAGCGTGCAGGCTAAACTGCCGCACGCACAGTCATCTTCTCCGTGGGGAACCTAACTACTGACTTGCACTCGGCAGACTCGCTGCATACGGCATCTATTTGATGGGAGGTTTGGACAAATGAGGTTCATCGTGGGATTCTGCAACGGGAACAGACCGTTATTTTCTGGTCATCGTGAAAGTTTCTAGTGGAAGTCAAGACATGCATTGATTTCATCGGTAATTGAATCAGATCTGTAAAGCATAAATCGATCTAAATATTGACATTTTCCTGTATGAATGTCAAGATTCCTACAAACAGTAGCCAATGAAATATCAGATGAGCACTGGGAGATGTTATAAAGGCTTTATGGGGAAATAAATGGAAATAGTAGGCATTGCTTTCCAGCAAACTGTACTGATGGAAGCTGATGAGGTTCTTGGCTCATATCGAGATGTGACAGCATTTCCCCTTAAAATGAAGAGCTGCTGTTGAAGCATAAGGAGCTATAGGAGCTAGGGGAAAAAAGAGAGAGGGAAATGGAAACAAAGGAAGAATAGGCCAAAAGAAAAAGTGTAATTACTAGCAAGAATTTTACCATAGGGAATGGAACATGAAGAACTGCAAAGGACAAGTTTTTTTGTTCTGAATGTGCTCAGATGAAACCTAAAATTACTCAAATATGTACATTTTTGTCAATGGCTTTAATCCATTTTGCCATTTAATTGTACAAAGCCATCTTCCACAACAAGAGTAGCTGTACTTTTTAAAATAAATTGTGGTTTTAAATTAAAAAACCAACATCTCATAAAAAGCTACAGATGGAGTTTTTATATACAGTTGTTTGCTCAGTAGATAGGATATTGAATCCTTCACCCATTAAACGTATCCTCACCACAGATTTGCTGCACCTGCTATTTTACATCTCAGTGTATCCAGTACTGAATATTTATGGTCCATCCCCAAGGAAGTGCAGGCGGGGCTGGAGGGGACCGTCACAGCACGGCGATGATGCCTGCTGGAAGTGGTGACCAGCGCCCGGCCTCAACTGCATCCCCACCAGCACCAACAACTGCATCCCACCCACACATACACAAGGGATAACATACATAAAGCTAGACATGCTGCAGGGACTTACAACCATTCTAATAGGTCCTTCTTTATTTGCTTCCCAAGTGATCAAAGACACCTTGACGTTGTACCAAGGAGACACAAGGTCCTCCCACGGAACCACTCGAATACTGTGCTTTCACCTAATCCTCCCAGGCTGGAAGCTGGGGACAGTGATGCAAACCTGCCACGTCCATGAGCTTGAATAGCTGAAAGCCTCTTGTTTGCAAGAGACAGGAGCTTCTCATGCCCACGTAGACATCAGTTAGCATGGGTGACTGCCCTCAGCTAGCTGAGTCCACGGGGATGGTATCACACAAACTGCGTCCATGTCCCTTGTCTCTCACTATGGTGAGATCGACATCTGACTCTGGGACTCACCCTTCCCCTCGCTGTGAGCCACCGTGTCTTTTTCCTAGAGGAGCAAACTGTAAAAGGGCAATATGGGCTTTGTGTAGTTGTTCGCCCAAAGACAACCCCAAGTAGTAAGCAGAGATGATTCATAGCTCTTACTCCTGGCAGTCTGCAGAGTCTTGGGCACTGGAGTCCTTTGTAGCAACAAAATCAGTTCACGTTTGTGTGAGGGACCATTTTTCATGTTTTCCTCGTGCAGCACAAGCTGCAGTAACAAACCCGGCTTTGTTCTGAGACGTGTGGTGGCACCAGCAGAGTCTGCAAGGCAAGAGCAATGCCCTGAAACCCCACTCCACAGGAATGACTTAAGGAATTGTTCTTCATCAATTAAAACAATTCAGAGTAAAAAAAGAAGTTTTAAAAAACCCAAAGATTTGGAAGAACAGCTTAAAAAAGGAAATTGTCCTGATGGGTCAAAGCTGAGAAGGAACTGGTCAAGTGCAGAGCAGAGCAGATGAAGAGGCAGTGGTAATGGGAGTGTACGATCTATACGTAGGAATCCTTGAAAAATTAAAAACTTGGTAACTTTTTCCAGTGTCAGTGGACTTACTCATTTTACTCAGGAGACTTGAACCTTAAAGAAAGAAGAAAACCCTGTTTTACCTCAGAAATAAATCAGATTTTCAAAGCCATATGGGCGCTTTATTTTTGCCTTGAGCATGTTGCCGTGCAACTTAGAGAGGCAGCAGCTCCCTCACAATGATTGCCATGAAGCTTCCATCCAATTCACTTCATTGTGTTACTTGATATGAGTCTTGAATGACCTCATATCCATCTGCCTACATTCTATTTAGTCCTCTACTTTTAAACAAGCAAACCACAACACCTTGACCTTTCTCTTATAGCCACTTCTCAGCAGTGCTACCGAAGGCAGTGGAGTTGAGTTAGACTAGTACTTACGGTGGCTATTACATTTCAAGAGTACTCTTGATTCTTATTTAATGATGCTACAGCACCCTGCCACACAACCAAAGAGAGCCACGGGGTCTTTGGGTATAAAAATTGGGGTTCTGAGATATTTGGATCCAAAAACAAAGAATAAAGACCCAATAACTAAAAAATATATAGGACAGCATGCACTTCTTAAAAAATGCTAACCATTGAAACAGATGAGCAATTTATGTTTCTGGTCCCATGCAGAACACTAACTCTTCTGTGTAAAGCCCATCTGTGTAGACAGGTACGACCAACACTTCCTTTTCCCCCTAACTTTAAGGGGCAGAAGGGAAAGATGTAGCTCTGCTGAAGGTAGAAAGCAGCTCCATAGTATCCCAACGACCCCACCCCACCGATGTCCCACCAACACTTGAGTAATTGCCATAATTGAGCAGAACCTTTGAAAAAAGGCTCGCAAAGGAAGGTGCATGAAGGAAAAGGAATCTTTGCCTTGCAGCAAAGAGATTTTCCAAAATTAATAGGAGGTTTTTGCTCATGTACCTGATGTCTTGGCTTTCTTACCACAGGGCTATGGTGTGAGACGCAGAGCAAACTATTCTACAGTGAAAGCCAACGGAGGCTTGGGACTTCACTGCTAGAGATGGTGCTGCCCCGTCCGTCGTAGGAGATGGCACAGAGGACAGCTGTGCAGCTGAGGGAGCTACAGGGAACTCCTCCCCTGTCCCAGACTGAAATGCAGAGGAATGCCTGCAGTGGTTTAGGGAAACAGCACTGCCGGGCGAGTGCAGAGCAGCAGCCCCGTGCAAAGCCGACTGAAACTGGGAATCTGCACCAGTGACTGCGTGTCATGAATAGACAGAGTGGGGTTTGTAACCACAGCGACTTGGTGAGGATGCTTTCTCAGCACAGAGAAGTCAAGGGTCACGCTGCTCATACTCCTGCTTCTGTCTTTTTCGAGGCATACGAACAATGCCACCTCCTGGAGCCTTCCCTTTTTCCTCTTCTATTTCAGTATTTTTTTAATATGAGATAAAAGTCAGACTTAACTCTCTCTGTAAAATGTCTGTATGGGAGCAACACCGCAGAGCGATTTTAGGGCTGGTGGGCAGGCAAGTGAGGCCTGTATACACGTATGGTGCGTCTGCAGAAAGGACGTGCATGCAAGAGAATAAATCTCCGGGATGTCATTTATTATAAATTCTAATGAATATATAGAGAGGAATTTCTATTCCTTCCTTCTGAGCATATGCAGAATTTTAACATGAGCATTTTATTAAAAAGCAGCCCGAGTTATGAATCATTCATAGCAAAGGACTGACTCCCCCACGCTGGCAGAATGACCCGTGGTTGGCTTATTCGCTGGCAACAAATAAAGTGGCTGTTAATGAACGCAGACAGGTTATTCTGAAGGCACCGAAGAAGCAAAATCAGGTGCATTTTTAGGATTCAAAAAAAAGTTATATTTTGTCAGGATCTCACTGGGGGTTTTTCCCTTTTTTGAATAATGAATGGAGTTGTTTTAACGTAGTGTTAACGCCGGGAGTGCTGGGTGAAGAAATTCAATTGAAAGCCTGTCACAGGACTCTCTTGTTTCCTTGACATGAGTTGTCATGTTCCCGTGACACCTGATGTGCAGAGCACCAACTGATAAATAGCTTAAAGATGAAATTGTCAGTCACCATTACCTTGCACCAGCAATTACCCGCTGCGGTGGGCTGGGGTGCCGGGCCGGGGACCCACAGGTCCTCCCGATGGAGCGGGAGGGTGGGAGCGCGTGGGTGCAGCATCCCCTCGCCCAAGGAACCGGAGCAGCAACTGCACAGCCTGGGGCAGAGGGACTCTTCACGGGTTTGTTGGCAATGGTGATGCTGGGGATCCTTCTTTCTGCTGTGCTTACAGCAGAGAAAGTGCTGGAGAAGGCTATGAACACGCAGGGTAAGAACCAGTGAGGGAAAGAGGGGAGAGAAGAGAATCCACAGTTAGCTTGAGTTTTGTCAGGGCAAAAACTGCACATGCTTGTAGACATCAGCCCCAAATTTTTAAGCTGGATACCTCCTGGGAGGTAATTTAAATTGAAAAGTTTCCAGATGTAAATGAATTTTATATTACTTAGAACTAAGACGACGGCACTAACCTAGTTTGCCACCTTCATTCCCCGCTGACAGCAGGAGAAACATCTGAAACCACTGTGCTCCTGGGAATTACTTTCACAGTGTCCCTCGGATTTTTCTCATTTCTGGCTACTTCGGGGAGACTCTGGGAATGGCTGTACTATAACCATAGCAACACAGAGATTTTGCACAGCACTCGAAATTTCTGTCATTAACAAAAGAGCATAGTCGCTAACGCAATAAGGACAAAATTCACTTCTACTTGCATGAAAGGGAGCCAGGCGTGTTGAACCGGCACCATTTTGCATCATCTGATCCAACCTCATGGAAAAGTGGGATGAATACAGCTCAGAAAGCTTTTGGGGAAAAAAGTTGTGTCTTGTGGAGGTGCAGAGCACTTACCTGCTGAGATGTCAGCCCACTGAAACCTCTCTAGCTTCTGACCAGGAGACCCAGCACCTCTCTGGAGTGGGCTCGGAGTCTGGATTCACTTGACTTCGTGTGGTTTGGGGTGGCATGTTGGTTTGAAGCATGGTGTGAACTGAAATTGCACTTTGAATTCCTTATTCTATTTGTAATGGAAATTTAAGGAAAAACAACGTTTACTTAAGAGTTTTCTTCTACAATAAAAGAAAGAAGAGGGAAAAAAAGAATTCTCCTTTGTAGCCATTCATTTCTCTGTAAACAGGACACTTGTCAAAATGACTGTGTGTGTCTGATGTTACTGTAATTGAGTGTTCTGGAAAAAGAGACTGTCTTCACTGAAACGTGCAGATTTGTAGCAGAATTGTCTGTGAAAATGAGGACACGAAATTGCTTTTGCATTCTGGCTGGCAAGCAGCAATGTATGAGAGTTCACAAATTCTCTGGCAGTGAAGGAACGCTCGTGACTCCTTGGACATCCCCAGAACCAGGTCGCAGAGATGAGCCTCTAGGAAATGACACAGCAAACCCCGGAGCACCCTCCTGACTAGTCACTCTTTGGGTTTTGTCAGTTCCTTACCTGAACCAAATTATTAATTTTTTAAAATCCTATTTTGTCAAAACAGAATTTGGAGAAGAAGCAAAATATTTCATTTCAGTAAGATGCAAAAAGCAAAACAGCAAAACTGAACTCGAGGTGTAAGGACACCACTTAGAAACCAGAGGAGGGGTCAGCAGCCTGAATCTGACTTCACGGAGTCCTAAACGGGTATAACTCAATGTCCATTAACAAAAACACAGCTCAAAATAGAAATAGTGTAGATAAAATCAATACAAAAACTTTTAGTACAGTTTCTTTTGAAATTGTTCCTTTAAATATACTACTGGCACACTTCCACCAACTGGGATACGTGTGAATGGACTATATCACTGGTTTTTGGAGGCAGAATGCCAAAGTAAGTGATACTTTGCCACATGCATTTTTGTCTACTTAACACCAAATTTCTAGGAGTGAACGCTGATCTGCTAAATTTTCCACTTAGTTCTGTTGATTTCAACCGGGGCAGAATCTGTGAAAAGACAAAGGAAATATTTTGACGAAGCAAAGAAACATCCCCACAAAGAGCTGGAAGCTTCCGGAGCCCTCCAGGTACGTCTGAGTGAAACAGCCCTGCTGTGCGGCTGCAGACGGGCGCGTTGGCAGCAGCGAGGGGCTCAGATGCCGAAGAATGTTCCTCGAGAGGGTGAGCAGAGGAGATGGAACAGATCCTCCCGTCGCACCAGTTCCAGCGCACGCTAATTAGTGGTGATACCACGCAGCGCAAGAGCAGGGGAGGACGAGCATGGGAAAGGTTAATCACATCTTGTTTTGCTTGACAACGACTCCTTAAATGATGAACCCTTCCCAACCTGGCTTTTAAAAATATATATTAGATCTCCTTTTTACATGCCTCACCTTTATTTCTACTGCACTTGGCCATTAAATGCTTTTGCTCAAACCCATTTGTATTCAACATAAGCTTTTTTGAACCACGGTAATTATAACTGTCAACTGGGGCATTATTTATTCTGCATGGTGTTCAAATATACCTTTTGAAGATTATAAATATTTGCTTATTTATGTATATTTTTCTTAAACACATCACCTTCCTTTAGGCAGTATATTTAGAGAGTACATTTGCTGCTTTCCCTGCCAGGAGCCTTATTATTCCTTCAGTGACATGGGAGCACAGAGACGCTACCTGCCCATCAGACATCATCCTTCTCAAACATCACATGCCCGTCATCATTATACCCAGTTCCCCGTTCACCTACGCCCTCAGGTTTGAATTCTGGAAATGCCTCTTGTGTTTTCCAGAGACTGCAACACCAGAGGAAGGAGGCCTCAGTGTCCTCACGTAATGATCTGCAGAGATCATGGTGCACCAGCAGCTTGCTGAAAAAGGAACAAACGACAAATCTTCGGGGTTTCTCTTGTCACAGACTCCTCTGTGACTCCTCTCAGATCCCAGGGAGGAATCCTTCAGACCTTTCCTGAAAGACATTGCAGTGGGTCAGAAAAAGAGGAGGGGATCAGAAGAGAAAGTGAGAGGAATCCAGCACCCAGCAACCACGGAGCAGTTTCTTGGGTAACCGCGGGGTGACCCACCCTCATGAGGGTGCATGGTATCACCTCTGTTTAGTTGGCCCCCAGGTGACTAAGGGGATCCCCGAGCATCACACTGATGCAGTACAATGTAGTGAGAACAATGATCCAGTCACCTTCCAAATTCCCAGATAAGCCAGTGCCTGTGATGCTCAGAAACTCTCGTGCCACAGACGTGGCTTCCCCTCTCCAGTAAGTCCTCTGATACATCAAATAACCCTCTCCATATGTTTACCAAGCTCCATCTTAACTTATTTAGAATCCTCTTCCCCGGTTTTAGTTGGAAAACCATTACAGACCTTCATTCTTGGACGGCTAGGCTCTTTTCTAGTTTCTATCTAAACTTATTCACCATCAATTCACAACTACTTGATCCTGTCATTTATCCTCCAAGCCAGAGAATCCTGATCCTTCACTGACATTCACCGCCTCTGAATGTATTAACAAGGAATCATCACCGTCCCCCTCAACCTGTACTCGGCCAGGGCATGGCAACTGGTGTTCTTCCAAACTGGCTCCTTTTAAAAAGAAAATCTTGGAAAAAATACATCCATTTTAAATTTAAAGAGCATTTACCTTAGTTGCTGTTAGAAAACCCTTCGATATCCTGGATGATGTCAGCTATGACATCTACCTGTCAGATTGAGCTAGCCACAGAACATTTAGCTGCTGCATTAAAAAGTAATTCTTCCAGTGTTTTGGAGATACGGTGTCAGTCCTCGGACCCTTTCACGTATCCAGAAATACAGCTTTGCTGGACAGGTTACTGCTCCTAAATGATGAGGAAAACGTTGCTTTATTTTACATCTGCTTTGGAGCTTAAGTTTAAAAATCTAAACCAGATCTCCCGTGGCTCTAAGAGAAATTCCTAACCTGTATTGCAAATATCAGCTAAATTGTGGGCAAACACATGCTTGGATTTTCCTGTCAAAAGAGTGAAGTGTATCACGAGTCCTTATTTATTTCTGAGAAGGAGCACTGGAACTAAAACAACTGTCTGACAAGAAAAATTTGCCAGAGAAAATAACGCATCTATATTGCAATTCTGATTGCAGGAAAGGCTGTTGTCAACACCACCAGTAGCTCGGCTAGAGAATATATTGTTATTGTTTTGGAGTAAAAAGGTAACAATGAAATATGATCGGTTTTCATCATCCTGCACATTTGACTACTGGAATTCCATTTTATTTCTAAATTACATGTTGATGGGGGATGTGAAGGGTCATATGCAAAGCACGGGCAAGGTGTCGAGGCAATGGACACGCACGCTTTTCCTTTTAAAGCTGAGATGGTTTCACACACTCTTTAGGCAAAGTATTTCCCGTTACTGGCTTAGTACTGACATGTAAAAATATTTACTGTGTGGCAGAACAGCAAATAACATACCTCAAACCAAAAAAAGCCACAAGGTTTATGTGAAAACTAAACTTGCATATGTCATGTTAAACCTCCTTTCACTCCGTTCAGCATCTCCACCAAGCAGGAGAGAAATACCCAGGTATGAGCCTCCTTCACCTGAGAAACCCCCGTGAGCTCGGCTGTGTGACACCCACGTGCACAGGTTAAGGAAATGCAACCCAGATTGAACCAAAAGGAAAATCGAAAGAAATTTGAAAGACCGGTTGAGTATTCGGAATTACCTTGGTATTTAGAGAATTGATCTGAAATTAATAAAAAATAAATTCAACTCAGACCACATGCAAAGTATCGGACTTTGAAGGAAGAAATCAAATATACAAGTCTTAAATAGTGAACAGCTGGGAGAGCAGCAGTACTGCAAAAAGCATTGACCTACGGTGAATCATCAGCTGAGTACGTGTTCATGATGTGATGCTCTTGAGAAAACAGTTAAGTATGATTTAACATGCACAAATAGCAGCATTGCACACAAGCGAAACAAAATAGCCCCTCTACTGCATTCAGCACAGCCCCCAGCTACAGCGTGGGGTGCAAGGCCACCCGCCCGCCCCACGGAGGGAGCGGGTCCGTTGGAGGGGGACAGCCAAGGGCTGAGCAACAAAAATGATCAAAGATCCAGGAAAGAAGGCCTAGGAGGAAAGTTTTTAAAATCCATGTTGTAAGTATAGAGGAGAAAAACAGTTCCTCTCACACGTGCCAGAGGGTGTTAATAAAAGATTCTGTGATTCTGTTAGACTTTGGAAGGGGCTGCCCAGGGAGGTGGTGGAGTCACCATCTCTGGAGGGGTTTAAGAAAAGACTGGACATGGCACTTAGTGCCCTGGTCTAGTTGACATGGTGGTGTCAGGGCCCGCTCTGGGATCACTCCAGCAGCTCTCGTGACTGGCTTCTAACTGACCATGCCTCTGAACCAAGGCAGGGAACCGAGCAACCTCTTCGAGGCCCTTTTAGCCCCACGTTTCAATGATTTAGTGAATATCTGCCAACTCTACTCTTACTAAAGCAAACATACTTAAACTATTATTTAAAACATTGATTTTGTGATTTTATGTACTCTCAGTAGGCTTGAATCATTCTTTAACTATTAAATTATTAAATGACAAGCAGTCCCTAACCTTCTGTAAAGGTTACATGTTGAAGACAATCTTTCCTCCAAAAGCACATCAGCTTGAGTGGCGCATCAGTACCCACCGCTCACCTGAAAACCTCTAGTACCAAACGTCTGTCACACTGGAAAATTGAAACGAGCTTTGGCAGACCAACTCTCCAAATGCTATGGTACATCCTGAAGCTGCTTTCCAGCACAGCAGTCCTTGTATTTCAGAGTAAACCAAAAACCTGTGAGTGTCTTGAGCGGTTTGTAGCGTTTGCACTTTTTAACATAGGCACCACATTTTCACTATTTCTCGTTTAAACAAGTATCTGTCACATCGTGATGCACTTTGAAGAATGAACAAACACTCTTTCACAGTATAATTCAGTGTATGTTCAATTACAGCAACACAAATAGGTTTTCATAATAGTCAGGTTTCACCTGATGGAAGCACATTGCACTCTTAACTCACAGATCTGAAATTACTGTTATTATTATGTCTTGGAAAAAATCAACAATGTATTAAGTGCTTTAAAGTGATGTTTAAAAACCGAGGTGCCCCAAGTTGCTTAATAACCATGGCATGCAGACATCGTACCAGGAAGGGACATGAAAAACAGAAGGAAAGAGCTACGAAGCGCAGGCAACCTTCATTTAATTACCTGACTTTGATCTTGGCTGGCCTTTGCACCGCTTAATTTTTCTCCAGGAAAACTGATTTTCAGGGCTTGGTGATAGGAATTGGCTGTCTAGAGACAGGCCAATTAAACAGTTTTCTGTACATTTTTTCATTCTCAACTGTTCGGTTTAATTATGTTAAAATGATGGGTGATGTACTTCTCATTTACTTGGTTATTATCAATTCCTTACCCACATTTGAAGCCAAAATGTGTTGTGACAGAAATAGGAATCCAATAAATCCATTCATAAGCTATTGTGAAATGGGGAGTAGAGATTTAAATGAACCTTTGTGTAAGAAACACAGGAAAAGAAGATCAGTATCTCAAAAGCCTTCAAGTAAAGGTAACTGGTTTACTAAATAAAGGGAATATCCTATGTACTCACTGAGCTGAACACCAGATTGTGTCTCGTCACAGCGTCCTTCCAGACTGTAGAAGCTCTTGTCCACTTGGGCCTTGCTTTTATTCATAAATTAAAAGATAAATATTTTTTTTTTTCAGTCCCCAGATGACTTTTCAGCTTTTAATATATCTGGTTTTGGAAGTAAATTGAACAAACAGAAGTTACAGCACCACTCCCTCTGCATACCCAGGGAAAGGTCCTGCTTCCAAAATGCAGCTGATCCCTTCAAACTGGGGGCTGCAGGTGCCTGGCCAGAGGCTCCTCCAGGAAGTTTCCTTTAGCAGAAAACAAGTGCCACTCAGTCTTCTCATCATATTTCAGTAACTTGTGAAATATTTAGGCCTGAAATTATTACTAGGTGAATTGCAGTTTTGCCTCTGCTGGTTTTTAAAACTGCGTATTCTCTTCCACCTCTTCATGTATAAAGGAGGTTTTGCATGCCTTGATTTCCCTGAAGAGAAATCCAGGGATTACAAACAAATTCCTGTCCTTGAAATCATCAATAAGGGTTTTTTTCCTGACCTGAACAGCATGAGGATTTTATCATTCCAGATAAAGAGAGGTGTCCTCCAAGCTCATTTTAAATTTTGTTCTGTAGCAGTCGACCCTTGCAGCTGCACAGAAGCCACGTGGAGGCCACGAAATCTGCCCAGGCTCTGCCCTTCTGAGGAGAGAGACCCAAATTCTGAGGGTATTGTAATGAATCCACAAACCATTATTTCAATAGGAACCCGGGATTTCAGAACAATGCCTCTCCTACGCATGCTGGAGTTCAATCCAATTCTCACTAAAATCAAAGATACCAATTTTCTTCTAACATACTAGCTCTGGACAGTATTTTTAATAAGCAGAAGGATATTACAGATGAAGAAAACCTTCCATCACACATTAATTTACTCTGTAGGTCCGGATGTTTTGTGTCTCCCTGATATTACACTTGATGATTTATATTCCTGTTACTTATGAAAGGCTCTTTCCTGAAGGTACACGGGAATGAATTAACTGCAAAGGGCCAAGTCCTGGTTTCAGTCACTCCCTACAAGCAGAGCCTCCCCCAGGCACAAACAGGGGAGCTGCTGGGCAGTGCCTGTGAGGCTGGAAAAAGGCAGGTGACAGTGGAGAAGTCCTGCTCATAGGAGGCCAGAACGGAGACACATACTACATGATCTTCATGCACCTTGCCAGCTTTGTGTTCTGTAGCACAACTCCAAAATCATCTTGCATTCAATTTCCAGTGCCAATCACCAAACACGCATGGTGACTGATTTTTTTTTGGTTTTTAAATAGAGTTATCAGTACGTTGATATTTAAAATATCGCCCCCGAATTCCATTAAAAGGCAGGCTTTTAATCTGCAACAGTACCTGAAAAATGCACGTTACTAAAGTGCCACCTGCTGTACCGAGTGAAAGAGCACAGGATGCCAGGAGTGAATCCCTCCAGGCGCTCTGGGCTGCAACTGGATTCTCCAGCTTTTGCCAAGCTCTTCTTTATTTACTTCATTTTAAAGATCTGTGCTGACAAAGTAACCAAGGAAGATTTCTTGCCATCCACTGCAGCGCTAGGGCTCCGATATCTCATTTAAGCTGGTTACTCAGTGCCATAAAGGAATGTCATTTTGAGAAAAAATTGCTAATGGAGGTTTTTAATTTTGCAGGCTGCACTGCCCGCCCGTGAGGCACCACTTCTGAAACTGGTCCACAAACCCAGGTGCAGCGTGGGACCTGTTGCTGTCGTTGTTCCAATCAACGAGCTCTGCAAGAGCCGCCCAGCCACCATCTCCTTTCCATCTGGTCCTTTCCCCTTGTTCTTCTGATTCTGGAGTAGAGAAAAGCGAGACGTTTCACAGCCCTTGTTCAAAATTCCAGCACAGCCCTTCACCTGGGACCTTCTCCAGCTGCAGGAAAATGCAGGTTTGGTCCTTTCTGATTATTACAGACATTTCATAACCGGGAATTTGCACACAGCCGTCCGCAGCAGACAAACCAGATGCCCCAAGACATTTTTCCAGTGCACTCACGCTTTTTTATACTTTTATAACTAAATAGCAATAACGCTGTCATCTTGCCTCATGAATTGGAGAGTGAATGTGATAAAAAACAGTCCCGTAACCAGATTCCAGATGATTTTTCCACAGGATGTGGCTACAGCGGAGGAGGGAAAGGGAATAAAAACTGCCAGGAAAGTAACATTTGCTATAAATAAGCACGTTGCACGTACTTAATCAGGTAACACTGGTCAAACTAAGTGCAGCAGATCTTGCCAGAGCATTACCAGTCCAAAAACAAAAGAAGTGGGTTTTTTAATCATAATGTAATTTTTTTTTTTAAATAATGGATTTACGGTCACACTCCAACATTAATACTTATACCGATGCTCTGTCTTACTCATACTTAAAACCCTCTGTGTGTTCCTATGGGGATTTCGTTAGGGCCATCACACTGAGAAACCAGCCTGAACCTTGCACGCTCTCTCGTCTGTGAAAATGAGGCCTTATTTAATTTCTTTTTCATTATCTATCAGCAACTGGTGGTTTCCCTGTTTATTTACTGACGGGAGGGTGCACACGCAGGAATTCACAGGCCGGCCTTCCCCGCGACGACCCCGGGCAGTTCCGTCCCCGGGACTTTGGGGTCACACAGCCACAGCAGCAGCTGTAGGAAGACAAACTGCCATGAAGAAACGAGCTCACAGACGAGCGATGTTCACACTTGAGGGGCTGCCCCACGCCAGCCCCTCAGGCACACACACACCGCCCGCCATGGCGGCCGCCGGCGCCGCGCACTGCGCATGCGCCCCCCCCCACGACGCGCAAGCGGCCCTCCGCCCCGCCGGGGGGCGCTCTTCGTTCGCGCCCTCTTCCCGCGGCCGCGCTGAGGCGTCCGAGCCGCTGCCTGACCAAAATCCCGCCCGGCGGCGGCCCCACTCGCTGTGGCAGCAGGGCGCAGGCGCGGCGGGCAGCCCGCGCGGCGCAGGACCCCGGTCCTCTCCCGCGGCGGCGGCGCTCGGCGCTCGGCTCGGCTCGGCTCGGCTCGGCTCGGCGGGGCCCAAGATGTCGACCAAGAATTTTCGCGTGAGCGACGGGGACTGGATCTGTCCCGACAAGAAGTGAGCGTGGGCAGCGCGGGGGCCGGGCCGCGGCACGGCACAGCACGGCACGGCACGGCGCAGTCCCGCCCCGCGGGGCAGCGCCAGCTCCGGCCGGGCCGGGGTAGCCGCGGCCGCCGGGTCTGGGGGGGCCGGGGCGAGCTTCCCGCGGGGTTTCACAGCTCCCGGCCCGCCCCGGGCAGCGGGTCCGGCACCAGCCCGCCCCAGGGTCGGGCACGGCCTGAGACGCCTCCGGGTTTAGTTTGGAACTAACCCAGTTTGGGACACGAAGGTGTTTTTCTGGGAGTCCCGTGTGTGCACATTTTCCAGCGTTCCGTTAACCAGCGTCTTCGTTCTCGTTCTATTTGTATTTTCAGGTGTGGGAATGTTAACTTTGCTAGAAGAACCAGCTGTAACAGATGTGGAAGAGGTGAGTATCTTAGATGATATATCTTTTGCTCCTCATCTATTTCTACCTTTTAAAAAGAAAAGAATATTAAATATTTTTCATTAATCATAAAGCAAGATGTTTGAGAATTGTTTGGGTTTTGTTGTTTTGTTTTTTCTTTTCCAGAAAAAACGACAGAAGCCAAAATGATGAAAGCCGGAGGGACTGAAATAGGAAAGACACTTGCTGAAAAGAGTCGTGGCCTCTTCAGTGCTAACGACTGGCAGTGTAAAACGTATGCCCTTGTAAAACATGCAGAGTGTTCTCTTAGAGCCACACACCACGTCTACAATATGATACTTAATTTTATCAGTATGAATTTACTTGTACCGATGAGAGAAGAGTGAACAAAACTCGCAGCTATTCCACTAGCAGTGTTTTGCTGTGAGGATACCATTCATTTTTCTTTGCTGGACAGCAGTTACTTAATTAACATGACTGGAAAAAGATTGTAAAATTCAAGACTAGACAGGTAAAAGTTCATGTTTTTCTTTGATAAGCAGAGGCACTTGGCAAGTTTGGAAGAAATGTGTAGGTGGAAGTAACACCTTCACTGCAGTATGATATTTTATCGTTATAATTCCCTAAATATTTGATAAGTGTAGCACATAGTTAAGTTCTTAGATGTTTCTCCAAGCCATCAGTTGAGAATATTAAGATCTGAATTAGAAAAGGACTACTTTAATAAAGTGCTGTGATTTTTTGAAAGGTGCTTTCAGATGTTCTGAAGCACTTTTAAGGATTTTGGGGTTTGCTGATCGAGCAAGCTGTCTGACCACTGAAACCTGAGTTCTTTAATTTTGTTCTGTCTGAACTTAGCTGTGTTCAGCCTGATGGGTTTCCATTTATGCTGTTCCACAGCAGAAGATGTGCAGCTTTCCTGGGCAGCGCCATGGGTCCCCGTGTCTGAGGGACTCCACGTGATGGCACGCTTCAGGGTTGTCCTGCTTCAGGGTTGTCCTGCTCCAGGGTTGTCCTGCCTTTCCAGTTCATAGCCAGGCTTCGTCTGAGGAGCCTCCTCCTCTCCTCTGAGGCGGAGCAGCATCCTGATGGTAGTGTTACAGAGGAGTAAAGTATGAGCAGCCTTTTAGGATGCTGTAAGATAGAAATGCAGTAACGGGAGCACGTCGCTGTAGCTGTGCCTCAGTGGATGATGGTGACCGCTCATAAGTGTTACTCCCATGGTAGCAGCTTCTTCGTTAACTCCTCTGAACTGCAAGTGCCACTAGTGGGGAGTAGTGAGGAATTTTAACACTTTTTCTGTAGTCTTACTTCTATTACTTGTCTGCCTACCTGCGTGTTCATTTTCTCTCCCCTTGATTTGTCCCGTGTGGTCGTCTTCCATCATCATGCTGGTGGAATACCCGTAGACTCTCTCGTGGGTCTTTGTGTCCTGGTGCCTGTTGGCCTTTGAGTTAATTGTCTTGTACTAGAGACTGCAGATCACTGCTGAACTCAGCACGTACATGTTAATGACTTTTCTAAGTGTCACCTCAACACTCAAGCTTTTTGATTTGAAATAAAATGTTTCTTATTTCTGTTTTCTTCTTTTTGCCTCTGAAGATGTGGGAACGTGAACTGGGCCAGGAGATCAGAATGTAACATGTGTAATACTCCAAAGTACGCTAAGCTGGAGGAGAGGACAGGTAAGCTGTATTTTAAAATACTCAATTATTGTAAGAAAAGTTCTTTTTATAAATCACAATGTAATTTAATTAAAGGGATTGTTTTCGCAGCAGAACTAGCGAAGTTGAGTGATCTTCCTGATGTAAATCTGTAGGTTCTTAGACTTGATTAGTTTTAGTAGTGTGTAAAGTATGTCATGGTCTCAACAAATATTCAGCTTAAACTGCCTCTAGATTTTATTTTGATACTAAGACCTTTGGAAGGAGTAATGCAATATTTTATTAAACTCCCAAAGGTCTGGTGTAGGTATAGCGTCCACCTGCAGAGGACTCGGCAGCCACAAGAACAGTGTTTGAAGGCTGTGTGGATTAGACTGTTATCTCTTAATGAGGTTTGAGGCTGGGTCACACTGTGATGCATTTTAAGTTCCTCCTGCACTAACAATGAACCCAGTGGTGACTAAACAGAGGATATTCTTACAGTGCAGTCGTAGCTGCTTATACTGCTACCATGGCAAGTGGGATGAGGCAGGGAACCTACTGCATAGAGTGTGACACTAATGCATATAGAAAAAGAAGCATGGAGAAGAGCACAAAGAAGGAAAAAGAATATTAAAAATATTCTTATTTAATATTATGATGATATGAAGAATATTAATATTGTATTTCATATAATATTTCATATAATTAAATATTTTTTATTTGCATTTTTCAAGTTTTGGTGTCCTTCAGAGTAGATTTGCAGTCATGTGCAGGACACCTAGCATGTTGCACGTGCTTACAGTAAATTACAAAGTCAGCTGGAATTAAAATGAGCCATTTTCCCCTTGCATTATAAAAAGGAACAGAAAGATTCTCATGTTTTTCTTGAGGTCATGTTAGATTCTTACAGCACGTATTTATGAATCCACTGAAGGCTTCCAGAACCTCTGTGCAAGTTGGTTCTAAACTTTGTGCTTAATGTAGCTGGATTTGGTGCAGCTCAAGAGACTGTCTTGTTTTACCCCTTTTTAAAGGGTATGGAGGAGGATTTAATGAACGAGAGAACGTTGAGTACATAGAACGTGAAGAATCAGATGGGGAGTACGATGAGGTAAGATGAGGCACGTGTTACTCTGGGGAGATGCGTGTTGTGTGGTTTGTGTTTAGGATACATATGTCTGCATTGGTTTCCTTATGGGAGAAGCACTAGTCAGAATACGTTGTGGTGCATCTCTCTCAAATGCTCAGGTGTGAAAGTTCTGAACTGAAAGTGAATGCATCTGGTTTGTCTTCTTGGGGTTTAAAAACTGAGTTTGAATCAAACTGGTACAAGCTGAGTTTGTTAAACTTTTTAGGGATCTGGCTTCAGGGTCGTGCATGTCGTTTCCAGCCAGATGCTCAACATTGTTTATAAAAGATATCCCACAGACACAAATGTAAAGTGCTCTTTTGTGAAATTCATGTTTCCATTAATCTTGTCTGTGGGTACTAACTATCTAAGACAAGCATCTATTTAGAAAGTTTCTTGTTGCTAATTGATCTTTCATGATACTTCTCCTTCCCTTCGAGCAGTACCGTATTTGAAACTGATGTATATTTATTTTCTCATAGCAGTTTTATCAAAAAATACAGTTGGAAATTACTTTTGATTAAATCTAATGGAATAAAATTTTTTAGTTTGGACGCAAAAAGAAAAAGTATCGAGGGAAGCCGGTTGGTCCTGCATCTATCCTGAAGGAAGTAGAAGATAAGGAATCTGAAGGGGAAGATGAGGAGGATGAGGATGAAGATCTCTCCAAATATAAATTGGATGAGGTGGCGTGTTCTGGTTTTTTCCTAGCAATTATTTTTTAATTATTACTACAGTGTTTAGTATTAGTAGGTAAGGCTTGGTCTGTATTTCAGCTGCTTTTAGAGCAATGTAGAGGAGTAGCTATTGCAATAATGGTACCTACAGCTTCTGTGAAGTACGTGCACAAGCTCCGTTTTGTTCTAAATACCTGCATTCAAAAATGTATATTTTTTTTTAAACCATAAAAAATCAAAAGCTTACCTGAGATCAGATTTAAAAATTTTGAGACCTTTATTTGGAACCTTTATGTATGGCTAGCATGTAAAGGGAATGTTCTTGAATTTTATTCTTAGCCTTCTAAAACCACGTCAGATTTATTTTTTACAAAAAAGGAATAAATATTTTTATCTTCCCTGAAATACATGATCATCACATACTGGATTGTCCACGTCTTTGGACAGCAGCCCTGCAGAGATATGTGTGTGTGCTTATTCTTAATACAGCAGCACAGAAATCTGCATATGAAACATGTCTCTGCAGAATTTTGCTGTGGTTATAGATTTTGAGTCTGAAAATTCTTCCAGTCACTCATTTAAAGTAACTGGTAAAAAAGAATGTCTGTGTTTTCATTAACTTCATGAAATAACAGAAAATGGGACTTCAGAGGGGTTTTCTGCAGGCTTTTTAATAGTTTGCTTTGAAACACACATTTTCAGCCACTCTTTTAATCTTAAAAGTTTTGGATCTCATTAAATGCACTAACGAGTATTTTCAAAGGTTGAAAAAAAGCACAAAATAAACCATAAAATAAGTAAAAAACACCGAAGAAAACAATCAAAATATTTCTGAAGTATTTTTGGTATATCTGTGTTTTTTCAGGATGAGGATGAAGATGATGCTGACCTTTCAAAATATAATCTTGATGCCAGCGAAGAAGAGGACACTAATAAGAAAAAGAAATCCAACAGGCGCAGTCGTTCTAAGTCTCGATCTTCCCACTCACGATCTTCATCGCGCTCATCCTCTCACTCAAGCTCAAGGTCTAGGTCCAGGTAAACGGGTACAGGTCAAGGGTAACGCCAGGCAAAATGTCAGTATCTAACTTCTTTATTTACTTTTTTTCTTGATTGCCTTACAGTTTTAGTTTAATAATGTTAACGATTTTATGTGCAGAATTTACACAGGTAGATAATGTTCTGTTCTGACCTGTGGGTCCTCAGAAGGGAGGCTTCATCAGTCTTCTTGCTTGTTTTAGTAACTTCAAGTTGATACATCAGTTGAATCCTTCAAATAAATTTAAAAATATAACTTATTTTCAGTTTTATTTTTAGGCTTGTTGGCCATGTGTGATTCAATGAGTGGATTTTTTTAGCAATGTTGAGCAGAGAAGCAGAAGGGTGGTGGTGTAAAAGTGGGAGGAGGTGGCAGAAGAGGGCAGTGATGATGCAGTCCAGACAGATGCAGTGGAAGGACAGACTGGAAAATACCCTGGAAATAAAAACAAGAAACTTGAACTTAATTTGATGGCAAGCAACAAAGCATCAGGGCAACAGTTGGACTCGATGATCCCAGAGGTCTCTTCCAACCTGGTTGATTCTGTGATTAAGTACAGTGGCAGTGTTGTCAGAATAACACTAGAGGTTTATGTTGATCATGGGGCCACAAAAAAGTTTACTGGGTACATTTAAGATCTCACATAATTATTTAAATTCAGTAATACATGAACAATTCAATGAATGTTTTGTAATCGTGTGGTGTAAATCATGTTGTAAGGCAGGTAAAAAGCTACAACTAATACAAGGATACTGATAGGTTTAAGACCTCAAATCAGTACTAGCTCATAGGATTATACACAAAATTCATATACATAAAGTTCATATACATAAAGTTCAAGTTTCTTCTAACCTTCCTGGCTTTGTAACTGCACCTCTCTGCTCTCACCGCTGTGATCTCTGCCCAGACTCTTCAGACCCTCGTAGTAACCAGATGTCAGCCACTGTCCCTGTTTTGTCTTTTCCCCATTGCTGTCATGCTTTTTTTCATGCTGCCTCTGCTATGAGAAATTATGTTCTTCACAATAGCTGTTGTGGGGCTCCCTGCTCCTTCAGGTGCCATCTTGGCCATAACTTTGTTCGTTAGTCCACAATTGTTATCAGTGAGGTAAAAAGCAGCTTGTCAGAACTGAAATTTGCTGGGGATCTTTCAGCTTTCTGGTGAACTTTTTGCTTCTAGCTACAGATAACTCATTGGAAATACCAGTTGCCATTTGTGGATTCTTGTGTGTGTTTTTTAAAAAGATTTAAATATATTTTCTAGTTAGCATGTGTTCATACTGCTTTTGTTTGGCACAGTAGAATGAAAAAGACATGGTAACAATATAAACTGGGAGACAGGATGTATAATTTATTTTTCTTGAAAAGATTATTACAATTTTATTGCAATGCCTTCTTTTTACAACAGTTACTGCAAGTCCACTACCGTTTTTACAGATCTTTTGTGGTTTGTGCTTTAAAGAAAATCCATCAGCATGAAAACTTTGAAAATAATTTGGGCTAGTTACAAGTAGTGTTAGATATGTCTGTATTTTAGCCAAGAATTAACTACTACTTAATTTTTAATGCAGGGGAAAATCTTGACGTAAACATGAAACTGCTTACAAAATGCTTGTGGGAACTGACTTGGGGAGAATTTGAGCTAACTATTCCTTGTGCTCTTACTTCCTCTGCTTTTCAAAGAAGCTGATGGCTTTCAAGTTAAGGCACAAATTAAAAGTTAAGGCATTGATTTCATGGAATAGTTAATAGATGTGCAGTTGTTTCATTTTGCCAAATAACTGCAATGCTGTTTACTTTTTGTTCTTTGTTTTAGGAAACAAAGCTCAAAAAGCTGACTTCATAATTTTTTTAATGCACCATCTTACTGTGTTAAAGTTTCTGGTTTAAAATGTACTGTGGTGATACTGGGGGAGTAGGAGGAAAGTGTCACTTCTTTAGTGACTCTAGGCGAAATTGTACTGATGCATCGTTGTCTCTGCTGCTAACAGTAGCAGTTATTCTGCTAAATACAGGTCAGACACTGGACAAAAAATCTTCCCTGTTGTTTCAGGTCCCATTCAAGAAGTTCTTCCAGTTCCAGATCAAGATCTCGTTCCAGTTCCAGAGAACACTCTAGATCTCGTGGGTCGAAATCAAGGTGAATGAGGTAGCACTCTCTCCTTGCAGAGAGAAAAAAAGGGCAGAAGAACCAACCACTTGTTGATTTCATCGTAAAATTATGCCGGTCAAAAAAAACATTAACTCATTTTTATCTTGGAAGTCAGAATTCCGGGGGTCTCTGCACGAGGTTATTACCACTACAGATGTGTTTCTTGAGAATGCGAGGTTTTGGTTGAAGAGTTTAAGTCTGATCTAAGCTAGAGGAGTGGACGCCACAGATCATCACTTGGAAGGAAGAAGAATTTGAATGCATGTTTACTTGCTTCAGTAATTTTTGCTGGTTTTACTGTTTCTGCTTTGGCTACTTGATGTGGAAGAACATGGGAAAATACGCTATACTCCTGGTTTTGTGTTTAGTGATAACTTATTTAACATACCTAACCTCCACTAGGTAGTGCTGCCGTTATCTTTATAAATGTGGGGGGAATGTGTAAAAATGTTGGTAGCAAATCATACGAGAAGCTGGCAGGAGCTTGAGCTAGCTGACTGTAGCAGTTACTGAGCTGCGTGGGGAAGAGTAACAAAAATGTGTAAGTTCCTTGAGGTGTCCTTGCACAGGCATCCTGCTGTTGCGATGGAACGAAGATCTGTCCCATCTCCAGGCATGCAGAGAATCTTAAACCCGTAAATAAGGAAGTTTTGAGTTGGGAAGACCAATCACAAACGGTGCCACCGCTCTTTGGTGGCGGAAACGCGCTGTGGATTGTCACGGGAGGGTCAGCGCGAGACGGGACCCCTGCTCTTAGGAGGAGAAAAAGGGGGCCTGTGCCCTCGCTAGATGCTGAAGCGACTCGTCAGCTGAGCTGGGTTATTTCCTTGTGCCACACGGCATCCACCGAGTGTCCTCAGTGTATCAGCTCCTGTGAAATAGGACTGCGTTGTTATTTACAATGAGAGCCCTGAAAATGTTTTACCAACAACATACGCTCTGTTGTTTTGGGGTTTTTTTTAAATGTTTTATCCAGCATACTGAAAAAAAAAATCCTGTTAGGTGTTTTTATCTAATTTTGGAATTACAGTTTAGGACTTTCTAGCTCTTA
Organism: Nyctibius grandis; assembly: GCF_013368605.1. Lineage (NCBI taxonomy): Eukaryota > Metazoa > Chordata > Aves > Nyctibiiformes > Nyctibiidae > Nyctibius > Nyctibius grandis. Next base: position 49,156,114 of record NC_090665.1, on the reverse strand, counting down.
TTTTTTCCACAAGTGTTTTTTTTTAGATAACCAAAGTGATTTTTCAGTGCTTGTAAGTGAAGCTGGTTCTTTTTTTTTTTTTTTTTTTAATATCAGAATGACTGTATTCTAAGAAGTTTTTTAAAATATTTTGGTTGTAGAAGGTCTTATTCTCTACCCAAATTAATTTTCAGATCTGTAAGTATACTTCCTGAGGGTTTTTACTGTTCTAGTAAGATGAACTTTACAAATTTCCAGTGTGAAATATCCATTAATGTGAAGTGAAGCGTTGTTAAATCAGCATTACATCTGTGGTTTTCCAGCCATTTCGCTTGGTGAATTTAACTACTGAGGAAGGTCCTTACATAGGCTTCTTCCTGTCCCAGTCTCCCATGGCTTCTGTGTCAAAACGTGTCATTCTGGTGAATGCTGCAAAGAGGTTTCTAAACCATTGGTGGTCTGTATATCAAGAAACTATTTAGCAAAATTTGTTAGGAGAACTACCACGGCAGTAGAAGTCTTTATGGGCAGATAACTAAGGAGTAAGTATGAAAGCATCCACACGTTTATTTGATAAAACACTGATGTAAATAGAATAGTGAGTGTTCATGAAAACTGTCTCTTTTTTTGTTCTTTCTTTGTTCTTTCTATATTATACCAGAATTAAATCTGATTTATTTCTTAATCAATAAAGATCCAGCTCCAGGTCCTACAGGGGGTCTTCCACCCCAAGAAAAAGATCTTACTCAAGCTCTCGTTCATCATCTTCCCCTGAGAGAAGCAAGAAGCGAAGTCGTTCTAGATCTTCTTCATCTGGTGATCGCAAAAAAAGACGATCGAGATCACGGTCACCCGAAAGGTTTGGGTTTATGTAGAATAAGAATGGGTGTATTTAAATGTGTGATTTTTTTTTTTTTTTCTGAAGGACTGAGATTCACTGGGAAATAATTGAATCTAATCAGTTATTCTGATATTAAAAGTAGTTTTCTCACTTCCCCTACTCTTACTGTCTATGAAAACCTCTGTAATTGCTTCCTCCCCCGCCCTCCAAAGAAAATTCCTCCTGCTGGGAGCATATTCCTTAGAAAGACCTGGGTTACCATTCTTTCAGTGTGTGAAAGTGTTAATGTGTACATTATTGATTTATTTTCCTAAGCAAATATTGCCTTTAGAATTTATATTCTACTTTCAGTATTAAACTTACATTTTTAGTCTTAAATTCACATTCATGAGCTTAAAGTGGTTTAAAGTTATTTCTATATTCTTGTAAGGCCCCTATCAGATATACTTGGGGTCCAGCTATTATAGGATACAGACTACTCAAAGTGGATGCTAAAATTAATTTCAACTCATTTCTTTGCATGCTTTCTCCATTTGTATCTTACAGACGCCGCAGATCATCATCTGGATCTTCCCATTCTGGTTCCCGTACAAGTTCTAAAAAGAAATAATGTGTTAAGGCTCACATTTGGGGGAAAAAAAAAAAATTCCAGTCAGTGCATGAGACATTTTTAAGAAGTTGGTGTCTTACTTGGTCAGAAGTGCTAAATCTGCTAGTAGAGGTGCATGTCTGTCCTTGCTTTCTGGAAAACTGCAGCTTTGTTCATTCATGAAACACAAAGTGAGGTAGCATTTTAAGCCATAAACTCCCCAGAGGAGGTGTGTGTGTAGTTTTATTATTTGAGTATGGGGTTTTTTTATTGTAAAGCCTCAGTTAGTCGATTCCTGGCTCTTGGATGTATGAGCAGGCACAAGCTGGGTGTGTTCTAATACAGCTCTGCTCTTCATGTGATACAATTACAAACAGTATCTGAGGAATGTAGGAAGAACCCATGAGCTTTCTGCATCCAGCTCCTGAGCTTGTTTGATGTAGCTCCCATGGGACCACAGAAGATCAGCATAGCTGTAGGGCTGGTATCACCCGTTGGATGACAGCAGTGAGTACCTAGGTCTAATTATTTTTTATTTTTCTGTGTTGATGGATGCCCCTCTTTCTCTTCAGCTATGCTCAGTGCAAAATAGCTGTGAAATACCCAGTCCATCAGGATTCTGTAGAGAGTGAGTTAGACTTCATTCCTTCAAAGCGAGGGTGTTTGAGACCTTGAGCACTATTGCTCGAGTCTCGTGGCTGCCACTGTAGGAATTCTTTGCTGCAGTCAGCAAAGTGCCCTTGCTATGGTGTTTTCACATGCCTGGACCCTGGACCCTGCGATCCTTTCTTGTAAAAGGATCATTTAGGAGCTGCCCTTGAGATGGAGGAATATGGGACTAGCTTCTTGGATCAAGTGAAGCTTCTGCAGGCCGTCTGTAGAACTCATTTTGGGCTGACTAAAATTTTCAAGGTATCTGAATTTTATTTATATTTAAAAGTGAAAATAAACTGTGTAGAAAGTTCTGACATCTTAAATGTGTTCATCAATCATTCTTTTTCCCTTGAACATAATTTATGGCTTAAAATGCTTTATTGAATCTATTTCACTAGCGGTATCACATTAAAACTTGGTCTCTCTTGAGCTCCGTTTGGTTAAGAAAGGTTTAAGTATCTCCAGTGCCATCACAAGGTAAGTATGTTAAGGAAAAGTCTTCTTTTTAAGCAAGCAAACAGCAATATACTCGTGTTGATTTCAGTAGTAAAACTTCCATATTTGACCACTGCTTTTTGAAAGGAACCGCACAGAAACAAACGGAGCAAAATTTAAAACTACATTTGCTTTCTTTTTGGTTTTTTTTTAAGACACTTCTTTTGGACTCTTATATAAGCAAAATTGTTTTTGGTGTAGAAATATTTTCATAATCTTTTTGCAGAAAAAAAATGCTCTGCAGTTTCTTCTTTGATGCTTTCTTTTATATCTAATTTCAATGCTAAATGTGTGTAGATTGCACAAGAGCAGGTTAGTCTTGTAACTGTGCCTCTGACGACTCCAAAGTCCAACTACTAAATGGTAAAAATCAGATCTAATAGATGCTATGTTGTTAGCCTTTGGTTTTCTTCTTGTGCTTTGTATTGTTGCTGTACTTAACAGATGAAAGGTTTTAAATTTAGCAAACGATAGGCTACAGACAAAGGAAAATTATGGTTTCATTTGGCTTAGATAAAATGTAAGGCAAAATGATTCTGTAGACAAGTGTAAATAAAACCTGTGAGTCAACTGTGCAGTGAGTGCTTTCTCTTGGAAACGTGAGCAGATCTTTCTTTAACCTGTACTAACAGCAAAGCCCTGCACAATATTACTAACGTTGCCTGTCCTCCCGTTATCAAAAGGAGTAGTATTTTTATTGGAAAAAGGGGTTACTTACACATGTTTAGAAAAAAAAAGAGTCTGTAGAGTGCCTTTTGCTTAGTTTGGAAAATGGAACTAATAAGTGTTTTGCAAATAGCGTCCTGCTGTAAATCTGCAAGATTAAGAAGTCTGGATTCCTTCATTTAAGGACAGATTGCTGTACATGTTCTAGAAAGCAGAGAATTAAGCCAGAGCTCAGTAATTTATAAAGCAAGCGTAGCTTCTGCTGTGGTTCTTAGAAGCGTGGCTCTTCCCATTTCATGATTTAGCCTGTGCACACTTGGTCATGCAAAGTAAAACCTGAGCAGGGCAGTGTGTTAAACCAGACTTTGTTAATGGCACCTTTACCCATAAAACTTAAATCTTCTTAAAGCTGTTAACTCTGCTTTCACAGGAAAAAGGAGTTAAATCCCCTGTGGCAGCTGACTGATAGAGTAAGATCAGAAATTCCTGCTTGTAAGCAAGGAAGTTATTGTAACATGAAGCAAGGATTTATAACAGTGTAATTAATGTCGGTTCTCTGACTAGTTGTTATCTAGGCCGGGAGCAAAGCCAGGTCCCACCAAACACCTGAGACGGTGAGAACACAGAAATGGCATAAAGCTACAGCTGCTTCACTGCAGTGGGTGTTGTGGCTGGGCATCTGCCACCTCAGCATGGGGTGTTTGTGTATTTAGTAATAGAATCACAGACTGGTTTGGGTTGGAAGGGACCTTAAAGCCCATCCAGTTCCAACCCCCTGCCACAGGCAGGGACAC